>NC_086289.1:48933763-49248492 GCF_963924245.1 Chroicocephalus ridibundus
GTCATGCTTCCTTAGTAGACTGGTTAAAAAAAATATCTGTAAGATCCTTTCCCTTTGATCATCCTACAGGGCTTTTTTGATGATCTGAATTGTTGCATGTCAACCATTATTTAAGAACGTCACCTGCATAGAAGAAACAGTATTTTGATGACCTCTAATCTGTAAATTAAAAGGTTTCCATGAATCAACAGGTATTATTTTCCATAGATTCATTTGTTTTGTTGGAATCATCCATTTTCTCAGTTAAACCATTAGCATGGCATTTTCAACAGACTTTAAAGATGCCTCATGACTGGTTTTAAGAGCTACCTGCAAATTGTACCATACATACACACATAGTACAATCTGTATTTTTTAAACATATATTTTAATCATATATGATTATGTGCTGAATGACATGAATTAGATATATGCAAAAAAAAGCACAGTCCTTTTCATAAATTTAGTTGAGCCATATACAATATAATAAAACTCCAAACGGAGACATTTAAAACCTCTCCATATACTGTGGGAAGGCGATTTCCATAATTACACACAGAGTCTACCACCACTGTAATTATCCCTGTTGTTCCCCACAAGGACCAAATGCTGTGTTTTGAACTGATCTACAAGGGGAAAAATACAGGATCACATGTTCAAATGTAGCTCTCCCACCTTGAGCATGAAAATGCAAGCCAGCAAGTTTGTGATTCAGAAAAGCCTGCTGTGGTATTTTCTTCAGTACCTGGAGAAATCTCCATGGCAGAGAACAAAATCCTTTCTCTCCAATGGATGTTTTGATACAGCAAGAAAAGGAGAAGTTCTGCCCACTGCTCTAGTAACAAAATTGCCTCCTGGTAATCTGTGAGACTCCAAAGTAGCTGAAATCCTTGTCTTTTTTTTCCCCCCTGACAAAAGCATTGAGTTGCCCTCCATTTGCAGATCAGCACTTCATTGCAGCAACACATTTAATAGCTTATATTTTGTTTAGAGACTTCTAAAAGATGTTGTTCTTCACAATTCAAGTGCAAGTCTGTCGAGGTTTCTCATTCTTCACTTAGATATACCACCGGCACGGCCACTGCTTATGCAATTGTAAACTATAATACCAGCAGGCTATGACTAACAGTCACTGGAGAAGGCAAATTGATAATCTTGCGGGAATGGAAGCCTATTTTCTGATTTTCATAAGCATTTGATAATGTCCTTTTAATGAAACTTAACTTGCTCTTTATCCCTGACAGATGAGAGCATGTTCTGTGTCTTACTAAATCTGACTAATGACTATGACAACTCTTGCCCATTTGCTTCCAGCAGTGCAACTCCTGTCCTGGAAATTGAGTAGGCTCCCTAACAATTGTCCCACACTAAGGCATGCTGCTTCTGCTGTTGCATTGCTACCGGAGCCTGAGCTAGCTAATGTCTAGCAGGAGAAACCTATAAAAGCTGCAGTTGCACCTCTGCACTAAGTATATCATTGAATCTACAGGATACATGACAAATCAGAAGAATGACCTTTGGCATTTCATAAACAAAACAATGTCCCAGCTCACAGAGCTAACAGCTTTTCAGATGTTGAGGTAAGGTATGTCTCCAGTCTTGGGAGGCAAGAATGGGCAAAAGACTCTGATTTTTAGAAGATGCACAGCAAGATCTTTCACTGCCAAGGGCACAGAGGAACATTTGTGGAAGTATCTAGGAAGAAAGGGGCAGAATAGAGGTATGGCTCACCCACTCCCCTTTCCGCCGTCTCTCAGCACAGCACATGCAGCTGGTGAAACCCCAGCAGCTGTGCCCTGTGACTATGAGTCCCCAGAGGCAGCACCACCCCACTCCCCAGTGCAGGGCTTTAGGAAAACCCACCGACTCCAGCTGTCAGGAAACAACTGCGCCCTTACAGTGCTCACACCAGCTCACTCCCACGGTAACCGTCACTGTTCATTCTCCAGCACCACTGTGTGAGCACAGAGTGGGTGAGTGGTACTGTTTTTCCTTTCTACCAAAATTAAAAAACATGTATACATAGATTTATTTTTTCCTTCAGTGATTTCTTATTTTTCTCTGTTTCAATGTTCCCCTGGAAGCAACTCCTCCTTTTCTGTGCTCACAACAGGGTAAAAGTGCAATTCTTTCTGTGGGAGATCCATTTTGAAGACTGAAATTTCTCCCAAATACTTTAAATAGTGGTCATGACTGGTTCCCACACCATTGATTCTATGCCATGTGGCATCAGTAGATACCATCCACTCCTGAGAATGAATCACTTCCTGTAATGACTGGCATTTTCACCAATTAGCAATCCTTCCATGGGATGCACATGTCAAAACAGTATGCAAGTTTGTTTTCATGCTGTGGCTACGTGCCTTAATTTTGTTAACACTGCTTGAACATAAAAAACAAGGATATTGCACAACTTTTTTTTTTCTTAAAAGTGTCTAAGTGTCTTTAATTGTAGGAGGTAAATTTCACAAAATAGGCAAAATATTCAAGAACTGCTGAATTAGAAATCATCTGAAGTTTTAAGAAGAATCTTAATAAAGCCTTTATTTTACCACCTATTTAATCATATGACAGTGGTATGCAAAGTTAAAGGATCTTGGGCTTCTGTTCCCAGGTTCACACCAGTTTCACCATGTAACTTCACAGAAGTTGCATGGACCCTAAGCAGCACGACTGAAGTCAAGGGGAGCTTTTTCCATCCATTTTAATACATGCAGATTTGGGCGCGTTTTTAGCCCAATTTTCAAACCAATTTTCTGTAACGCACGTATATGAATAGAGCCTCAGCACAGACCTCAACGCACCTTACAATATTTATTCTTTAAAGATCACCTGTGATATAAATATTACTGTTCCTTTTTTGCAGCTGAATAAACCACAATACACAGTAGTTAAGGTACCAATTGTTGACATAGATGTCCATTTCTACAGATACAGTAACAATAAATTGCACCTGTAACTCTGCAGTCAAAGACGATTCACACTTTTTATGAGGATCTTTTCACAAGTTGTGGATATAACAGTACTTGCCAAGAGCTGGAAAAAATGCATGTATTGTGGTAGTCAGTCTGGAGGCAAAAACTAGAATGTTTTAAAATGGTGGAAAGAAAGAAAACAGTAACTTGACAGATCCCTATTTTGCTATTGTTCCAGCTTTTATCAAAACTTTCTCATCAGATTTGGTGTTATGAGAGAAGCAAGCCATAAAACTGGCTTGTGAGATTCCTTATGGTATCAGCACGCTGTCTGCAGGCAGGGTCACTGCTCTTGCTACAAACAAGTAGGTTGATATTTAGAAGAAATAACAGAACAAGAAGCATGTTTGAGAATTCTGCTTTTGTGCAGATGTTATGCAATTGAAGAGAAGCAAAAAGAAAAATAGTATTTCTTTCATAAAGATGCGAGTGATGAAAACATGAAAACGCCAGTTACACAAATATAACTGTCATTGCATGAACGCAGAACTGAATGCTAATATATATACAAACACATATGCCGCTCAGTCAAAAGAACGCTTTTTTTTGTAATCCAGAAGAAAAATAGAGGGAAAAAATTAATGACAGTAGTTGATGTAATAAAGTAGGTAGAAGAAAATCTTAGTGCTATCAGAGAAGATAGAAACGTTTCCACTGACATTGGTGAAGTCAGGATTCCACTGTGCTTCTATACTGACTAACATTGACAGTGAAATATATTTTAAGTGACAACAAAAGGCAATTTTCTAGCAGAAGGGATTCTAAAGGTCAAGCAAAACTGTACATAAGCTTGAGGTCAGGTTTAATATGGCCTTTGGGACATGAGAATGAGGAATAGTGTCCTATATGCAGCTAAAAAGTACAAATTTTGGAAGAAGTCCTCCTTGACCTACTTGTATGCAGAAGGCTGATGGTTTCAGAGGACTTCCTACTGGGAAGAAATTTAATAGCATTTGTCCTTTCCAAAACGCAGACACTTGCCAACATGAAGAGATCTATATTCTTATTTCCCTGTCCACCACAAATACAAAATACATTTTAATATTATGCAAAGAAACACCTTACAGTAACTAAAAATATATAGATACCCCATAATTGACTTAACCGTTTGGTTTACTGTTTGAAAATTCACATTAGACTCCTTTTCCTTTCCATGGATTATTATTATGTTTTTCTTCTCACCCTCCTTTCCCTGTAAGGGAAAAAACACTGGTGTATATGTTTTCTGAGGGGAATGATTCGCTGGTTTCTGCAGCTGGCGTGCCAGCCTTGGCTGTTCTTGGAAAACCCAGATGAGCACATAGAGTTTCTTGAGAGGTGCCATGCATTTCTTTCACTTCAGCTCTTATCGGGTGACATTATTTACCTTTTCAGTAATCTAATTTGGGGGAAAATAGTTCTAAAGTACCACAGGTCATATAAATGGGACTAAAATGCACCTTTCTTGCATTGTTCAGATGACTAAAAATATCAACTATGTTTTGTTGTTACTAGTTGACAACTTTTTAAACAGATTGAAGCTTATGCAGAATACTGCTCTTGGAGAATCTGTTTTATCTCACATATCAAGATGCCACATAGAGGCTTCATAGGTTAATTGAATCGATCCATGCCCTGGTTCTTAACTAGCATCCCTAGACTTAGAAGAAGTTCTATAGAGTTCATAGGCTAGATTTAGTTCTCTTCTCTTAAAGTTTCTGATGTCACCAAAGATCACACCGAGGATCTCACAGTGAATGATGTCTTCTTCATCTGCCCTTTTATTTGTCATATTTCTGTGAAGCAGACAATATTGTCTACCAGTCTAAAACACACCACCAGCAGCAATGTTGATCTAGTAACATTTACCAACCAGCTTAAGAAGACTTTCTTGAAGACAAGTTTGGTTTTCTTTTAAGTTTCATAAGGACACTGTATCCTTACACCATACCATGTTGGCATGTCTGTAGCTGCAGTAATATCTGCAATATACAAAGGAATGAGCTTCTATTACTTTGATAGGTGTGAAAAACATGCATCTCATGAACTTCAGAACAGAGGATGGACAAGTAATATCATTCCACATGAAGTATCAAGCAGTCATTTTCCATTTTAAAAACTAAATTTTTTATGAAGATGTAGATAAACTACTGTACTAATGTAATCTCTGTACCAGGTAGAAGCATTTAAATGTTCCTCATCAGAGAACTAGAATGTGTTTCAAATACAATCAAACTACACGTTAAATGCATAATACTAGATAAAAATTTTATACTGGTTAATGCACAAACTACTCAGTCCCTAATATTACATCTAATGTGTGATAATAAGTCCAAGCTAGAATGAAAAGTAAAATAGATCTTCATGCTTTACTCATACTGTAGGAACTGTCAAACTACACTAAGGAATTTTTTCTCACTGGAGAGTGTGCTCTCAGCAGAGCAGTAGATTAGTAAACATGTTTCAGGTCACAACCAAAGAGCATGTTTAGATTCAAGAGTAGAAACTTGAATGTTTCCTGATGTTCTTTGGACAGATATCAAGCAGTGCCATCAGTTCTTGCTTTTCTAAAAGCTAGAGTAAATTATAACTAATCCATAAAACCAACTTGTATCAGTACTATACAAGAAATGTGCAATGTAATCCACAAGCCTAATTCAATCATAATGTTCAGTTGACATAGCAGAGCATATAAAAAAAAAAAAGTTAAAATCAAATTTCAGGCTTAGTAATCACAGAGGTCAATGATTATAGTTATTTTTGAAGTATTTACAAGTTCAGTTACAAAGGAAAGTGAAAAAACAGTAAGACAGCCATTATTGATGCTGAGTTACAATGCAGTATGTTAAATGCAGAAATTTTGATTGTAATTCTGAATGGGGAAAAAAAAATTAGTGGTTATCTGTATATTAAAAAGTGAGTCACGGGGAAGAAAAAAATACCTGGGAGAGAAGCTATAAAAAAGGCAAAAGACTAGTGGGGAGGAAGTTCACTTGAGATTACAGGATATTTGTATTATGTGCAACTGACTAAACTGCTGACCTGACAATACACATAAATTGCCTTACAGCAACGAAATGAGGAATGTTAGACAAATCTAAGTCTAACAGAGGGAACCAAGGAACGAAATTAGCCAGTTGTATAGTCCTGCCCCCTTCTCTCTGTGTTCTCACTGAAAGTCTCCCACGCTACCAGCTGCCTCCTTTCCTGCTTTTCTCAGCAGCTTGACCCACTTAGGGTGATCGCCTTTCCATAGCCCTGGCTACTGGGGAGCAGGGTCCCAAGCAGAGGAGGCAGGCAACGTTTAGTTGGTGAAGAAATGTTCCAAAAAGACTTATAGAGAAAGAATACTTTGGAAGGACATGTACAACTGATATTTTTTTGATTAATTAGCAGAGCACTGTTCCGTCTCTTTAATGAGATACCAAGTAAGGCATGGTTATTCTGCCTAGTGTTTTAAAGTGACATTAAGACTACACAAAAACTGAAGTAGAACTGGCTAATGTGAGCCAAATCTAGTTGTTAGGCTAATTTTTTTTTCCAAAATACTCATTTAGCTGTGTTTCTTTTCTGTATGTGTTTGCTATGAACGCCTTCCCCTACTGACTCCACCAGCCTTTTTTTTTGCATGTGTGCGTGTCCAGCTTCAAACACACAGAGGATGCGTCTATCTGGATACTAAAATAAAATAAAAGCAGTTATAACTTTGGAAGAGGGCCCACTTTATTAGAAAATACTATGCCCAACACACCTGGCTTTTTCAGTACAGGAAATCCTTAGCGTGACTAGGTAATAATCTGGATAAGCATCTAAGCCTGCAGAAAGCAGTACATCTCCCAGCACTGGACTGTGCTGCATTTGGAAGCAGGGAGAACCAACCCAAAGTTAAAGAATAGCTGGCACTTATCACAGTAAATATTCTTCTTGGTTAACTGGTGTAAATTAAATTCCATAAATTATTCTTCCACTTTGCAGGCAAATGTCCTAAACAGACTTTCTAATTCTAACAATAATTTTTAGATTTAGTACAATATTTCTCACTTTTCTCTCTCCACTTTAGTCTGTCACCCAAAGATATCAGTTACTTGCTGCTTTTTAGTATATGCTGACTTGATTTGCATAGAAGTATCACATGAGTTACTACTTCTATTATCATATTTCTCTGTGTAAATAGTTTTCTCAAATGGTTGCAGTGCTGAGCTAAAATAAAATATATATTATGCTCCTGATATATTTAGGGCTCTAATCTTTTTTCGTATAGCAATAGCACAATTTATAGGATAAACTCAAAAGGAACAAAACCATTGAAGTCAAGGACATGCTTTCAGTATACTCAACTAAAGGTACAAGGGTATGAGAAGCAGCACACCAGAAAATCCTATAATCACACAAAAAAAAAAAAGCATCCAAAACAAGTTAGAAGCTTCCAAGCTTTTACGTATGCTGATGCTTATTAACCTAAATGGCAGACATGATACTTTTCATTTGTGAACTACCCCCAGAAGCACCTGCATTTTGTGGTAGCTAAATTTCCACCCCAGATGTCTGTATTTCCACCAGTGGGCAAAGCATGCAACCCAACTAGAACTGCTGCCATCATCCTAGAGGATGACTCACAAAACTGTCACCCCCTGCCTAAGTTGCCAGTTTGCTCCTTTTCTTTAGGTGTGCTCAGAAGACAAGACCATTTGAGTGCAGCTTTTCCCCAGCCCAGCAGAGCTCACCGGCTATGTAAGGCATAAAGAGCCACACATTTGTAGAGACTGAATCTCAGCTTTTAAAAAATTATGGAAATCCCTTCAGGTGCAGATATCTCTGTTTCTCCCATTACAGCTACTTTCTCTTGTCTAAGTCATTAAATACTGCATGAGGCAGAAAGAAGCATGGACTCTAAAACCTGTCTGTGCCTCACGTGAGGAAAACTGAGGCTGTGTCCAAATGGGTAAATACTAATAGATGCGACACACCAAGAGATCCACCACCACAGAATGCCAAATAGTTCTGGCTGTGGTTCAACTTGCAGCTCTGGATCAGGCAGCATAAATCTGAAACAAGTCTTTTGAATGTGCTCCAGCCCCCAGGCCATTAAGTGTCTGGAGTTATGGGAAGGAGAAAGTTGGGGAGAAGTTACTTTTACAGAGGATGTCTAACACCACATTCCAGGTCAAGATCCCAAGAGACAGAAGACCACTGTTGGGAGTGCCTGCCAGAGCAGAGCGCTAAACAGGGAGAGATACTTATGCTTCCCAGGCTCCCTTGGCATCTCGTTCCTCTGCAGCTTCAGTGGATTCTCAACTCATCCGGACTCCAAAGTCTCTTTATGCCAAAGTCTTGTTACTATAGAGCCCAAAGCTCATGATTCCAGTAGGCAGTTTGGGATCCCAGAATTAGGTGGTGCAGCGGTGAGTGCTGTAACACCCAAGTACCCCAAAGAATCAATTTCAGAAACAGTTTTGATAAGGACTGTACAGTACCTCAGTAGATGCAGTTCTGTAATTCCTGTGCACACTACGTGGCACCTACACAAGCGAGTAGTGTCAGGGGATTTGGTGAGAAAATGAATTATCAGCGAGGGCTTTAGAACTGAGTTCCTTGACCTATTATAACAAAACAATTTCATAACTCCATGTGAATCTTCATTAGCATTATTTTTTAAATTATTATGTAACTACAACCACATTTGGTTTACAGCTGATTACAAAAATATGTTACTTCCTTTTCTGTTCTCAAAAGAGATGTTTCCAGCCCAGGCAGCGGCACAGGTTATTCCTGTTTCAGAACAGGAAGTTCTGCCACACTAGCTAGACAGGATAAAAGGGAAGCAATCCATCTTTGGAGGACTGTGTTGCCTAAGCTTGCTAACTATATTTGTTCTTTCCCCAGTACAGTTTTCATTGACTGCTGGTCTGCTAGTGGTACTTACGAAAAAAAAAATCCCTACCCCTGTTCTCAGCATTACTCAGTTAAACAGGTTGGAAAACTTACACCCAACCTTTATTCGGTCATGCTGGCTCAATGGTGATAATTTAAAACTTAAAGTGGTGCAAAAACCTTGACTGGACACTTTTAGTGCACTAGACGCTCAGCATACCTGATTTATGATGGAATTACCTGATTTAAGTTTTAGTGGTACAGCTCTGAATATCAATGTGCCCTAAGCTAACAAATTAAGTAGCAAAACAGCAAAAAGTCTGTGCGTTCTAGTAGTTCTTTGGAGAGATGCCAAAATTTATTAACACAAATAGAATAAATATACTTTATGAACAAATCAATTTTTCAAAGGTAACATCTGTTTTGCCCTGCCTCCTGGTGTGAATAGGTTCATCTGCGCATAGATACAAGTAGGCTACCAGGGATTCTGTATACTCCTCAGCATGCTCTGTCTCCATCGAAAACTCCAATGTGAACAGGACTCCAAAAGTTTCTTTCTGAAACAAATTGGACAACTTCTTACACTTGTTTTGCAGATTGTTTCATATCAATAGTTACATGGATTAAGTCCTCAGAATCAAAACTGAGAACATTCCTGTGTTTTCAGTAATATTTTTGCAATCTTTCCATGCCTGTAAGAAAAGCTATTTCATTAATCCTTTAAGCATATAAATGAAGTTTAATTACCCAGATTGAGAAATGTTTATAAAAGCTTCTAAGACTAAGTAATATTTGATCATGTTGGTTGCAAATAAGGAAGGAGTTTACTATTTTAAAAAATATATTTGAAAAAACTCAAATATCAGTGCTCCAAAGGATGGAATAGAGTGAACTCTGCCTGTAACACTAAGGTAGTCTCCCTTTGCAGAGGCTGTTAGACGGGTGTTTATCAATAACCATCTTCTGTCTTTGGACCAAGACAGAGTTGCCAAGACCTTTTATTTGCGAGGCACCTCTCAGGTGCATCCAGCACCAGCCAGCTGTCTCATGAGAAAGTACCGCGCTCAGCTGCACTAACGTGTTATCACATTTTCATTAACACACAGAGGTTCTTTGCTTACTTATTTTCCCAAGATGTTTTATTTACTCAGAAATGCAAACAGGGAAGGGAGTCTGAAAACCTGTCCAAGGCAGACTGTTTCCCCCAGTTGCAATTTTTTGAATCCTACCTTTTTGCCAAATCCCTGAGACTTTCTAAACAACAAGCGTGTGCTGTGCTTGAAGTCATACAACTGCTTTGGCTTACGCTATGTTTCATCAATTTAAACCACATTTTCCACAAAGTATATGGCACAACCTATGTATATCAAATACACAACAGAAGGTGCATGAAACAACTTGCAAAAAGGATGTTTTATCTTTGTTTTATGAGTTTTCTGAATCACAGATCAATACTCTAGTAAGACAGAAATTAGACTTAATATTATGCTATGCACAAACACAGGGAGATTACATAAAAAACAAATACTGCCTTTACTCAGCTCTGTCATATAGATTACAAGGAAAATCATGGGTTTATTGTGTTGAGTTCTTCTTCCATACTTTACAATTGTATTTTGTTTTAGTTTCTTTTCTAAAAATTAATTTCCTACTATCACTTTGTAAAACCTTTATGCCTTCTTTTGTTCTTTCCCAGTATGGTTTTCATTAAATTTTGCTCATGATTTAAAGTTTTAGTGCCCTTGTAAACACAACCCTTGCTAACAAACAAAATTATGAATTATTAATAGCAATTGTTAGTTTGGGGACAGATACCTGAACATTATGTTATTCTAACATCTCCTGGGAGTCGGGCAGGTAGAGCGGAAGCAAGCATATCCTGCAAAACCTAAGAAAAGAGGCTGTGTGCATTGGGTCAGAATCTTCCTTCATGAATTACAGGGCAGCAATAGCTTCACCTTTCAGCAACTGCTGCACCAACAGAGTTGCTGCAGTGCTTAAGAATAGCTGATGAACTCAGCTAGTTCCCAAACTCAGCTAACACCTCCTTCCTACCACTGCATCCCTCACATTTCACAAAGTGAAACGTGCACAGAGGTTCACCCCAACACTTTCTATGAGATGATAACCACTGCAGCTGGTCATGGGTGCGATGCCTGCAGAGGGGCAAGGAGGAAGGAAATATGATTTGGCACTTGTGAGAAAATACCTAAGCTCTACTATTAAGGAATTTTCAATTTCAGACCAAATAAAACTCAGATAAGCAGCTGTGATTGACAGGAACATTCTATAATTCGTTGTAGCCAGTTTCAAGATCAGATAACATTCAGCAGTAGGAAGAAAAATAAGTGCATTAATGCCCAAAAGCCAAAGGGAAACTCATTTTGAAGAAATCACTCCTGCATTGGGTAAAAGGCTGTGAATAAGAGCAAGGTGAAAGACAACAAAATGAAAAGCAATGAAAACATATTCTTTCTTTATTATTATTTCTTAGGGTTTGATTATTTTTTTTTTTTACTTTCTCTAGTTTTAATTTTGATCTCTAACTGAGCAATGTAAAATCATATGAATGGGCAATATTTTAATTTAAATCTCATTTTATACCTAAAATTTGAGGGTGAAGTGTAAAGGAGAGCATGTGTATAAACATTGTGATAGAAAATTTCTGCACAATAGAAGTGCAAAATCATGTGTTTATATTTTTATTGTTATTTCTATATTATTTGTTCTCAGAACCTTCAGCAACAAACTGGAGGGAGGTTCCACTGTGCTCAACACTGCGCAGAAACCAAATAAAAAGCTCCCCCACACCCTGCAGGACAACAAATTGCCAGACATAATACCATATGGAGATACAGATAGAGAAAGATATAGAAGGAAATTATCAGACAGTATATGACAGCAGAATAGATTAGGGTAATGAAAAATTGATAATTAACAAACATTGCATCTTATTCGAGCATCTAGGGGTAGGATTTTTTTGATTTTGGAGAGAGTGTGATGGAGATCGGTGTCTGACATAACAGCAGCAGTTTTAAGATAAATAATAGTTAAATAGTTAGTCCTAAGTATTTTTCTAATAAAACAATGGAAGCGTGAGGGGCAACACAAAATAAAGAACATGCTTTCTGGAAAGTTTCATAGGTAGATAACGTGAGCTAGAATGCTGACAAATAGAGGTAGAACAACTCTTAATACTGAGTGAGAGATGAATGATGAGGTGGGGCAAATCCATGAAAATTCAATCAGAAAAGTCAATCAGAAAATCTGGGGAAACAGAAGAGAAAGAGTCCAAAAGGAACAGAGAAAAAAGGAGGACAAACTATGTATGTGAACACCCCTGGGATTTAGCATGACTAATCATCACCAAATCTGAAATCCAGTGGAAAAATCAGCAACCCCTTAGCAGGATCTCACTCAACAGCAGCACACCAAAATGCTTTGCTCTTCTTTTAAATCTGCAGCGTTACAGCGTCAAAACTTAGCAAATATCTCTATTATTGTCATTCAGCTCATTGTGTATGCAGTGTGCACTATGATACATACTAATGTTTTTTCCACAAAAGCCATTTTTTTCCTCAAACCTGTTTTGTTCATGTTTCAGTGATCAGTGCACATTCTAGTCCTTTTTCCGCCTACATTCCTGTTGCTGGGCTTTGCTCACCTCTCAATTCTCCATCCAAACATCAGAAGTGAGCGTAAGACCACAAAGTGGTGAGCCTCCTCCCCCAGGCCCTCCATCTAGCTTGCCTGACAGACACCCAAATGCAAAATTCATCCAATTACACTATTCCTCATCCCTTATTACTACCTCCCAATCCCTCCAAGCTCCTATTAGTTTTTATGGTGTAAACCCAAATGCACGTGTACAAAGATCGTTAGGGCTGGTTCAGAACTGGAGGAGAGACAAAAGTGAATCACAAGTTTTTCCTCAAAAAATCATCCCTTAGGTTATTGAAAAAACATTCAAGATGAAACTGTTTATGTGTTCAAATAATTTAGCTACTTTTCTGTTGTTATGGGAGTGCCATGAAGTAAAACTTACTAGCACTTGTAATGAGTACTACAGAGCTCATTTTTGATCATTGTGTAGATATTTAATTTCCTTGAAATAACGTTTCATTTGATCATGACGTGTTTTATAGCATGCTATTTAGATTACAACACACTGTCTAGTCTGAGTGGGATGCTTTCAGGTAGCACTACACTGCCAATAAGAAAAATCAAAATAATATTAGTACTATTATCGTGTATTCGAATTTTCTGCCCTTTGTTATCCCACAATGCTATCCCATATACATACGCAGAGGGACCTACTGCTAAACCTCAACTGAAAGTCAAACTCTGCAGGTAAAGACCACGCAATATAGAGTAAAAGAGAATGACTTCATACAGCAGGGCCACAAGTACTACCTGGGAGCTGGGACCTGCCAGCCTCAGTTCCTCAAGGAAACTGAAGAGTATTTACTGTACATCATTGATGCTGGGGACAGGACTCGAAGTTGATGTAGCTCAGCAGGGTATGGCTAGAGACTGAATGAATTGTCTCAGTTTCCTTAGCGATGGAACTGAGATGCAGGCAAATAAAACTATCTGACACACAGCATCTCAAAACGATGCTAGGTCTGTTCAAAGTTCTGTCTCATCCTTAAACAAACACGGGAGCCTAATTCACCCATTCAGACAATGTTACCGCAGCCCTAAGAGATAATCTGCTGTCATCTTTCCTTTCAGAAAAAAACAGCCTTCTGGTTGCCTCTCAAGATAAGATAATGCTGTAAGAGTTTTTGTCAAAACTGTGAGGTCAAAAGAGTGCTCTGCTGTTAAACCGTTCTGTGTCCTAAATTCCTTCCACTTCGTATGTCACGGGCTCCTTTCAGTTAGTTCACCTGACAAGGTTCACAGTAAAACACCTCAGTGTCCCAGAGTGACAGCAGTGGAAACGTGCACTTCTCAGGCACTTTTCTCACATTGTCAGAGTGTTTTATTGTAAGTGACAATCAGCCTGATACCATTAGAGAAATAACTAGAAATAAAAACATCAAGGAGGGAATTATACAGAGAGTCAGTCTAACTTCTTATTTTTTATAGTAACTGATACTCACAAACACAGCAAAGGACAGCCACACACTGTTAGAGTACACCACCACCACTCTCCTACGCTCAGCTCTGACTTGGAACAAGTGTGTTTGGCAGCGAGAGTGGCTCGATTCCATCCCCCAGTTCAGCCCTTGAACTCCTCCGCAAATAGCTTTCAAAAAGGATGCCTATGAATCACATCTGACATTTTTTGCCCATAGATTTTAAAGTGCTTGATGAGATGACCTTACCACTAATATCAGAGACAAAAAACAGGGAAGACAGGTAAAGTTAAATGGCATGTCAAATATCAGAAACAAAGTCAGCAGAAGACTAGGAAGAATGTAGACCTTTTAGTTTCTTGTGTCATGCACTTTCCAACACCCTTCACTGCCTTGTGAACCATTAAAAAGAAAACTCGGTCTGACTTTCATAGGTGGCAGACCTGTCATCTTGGATATCATGCGAGTTCACCAAACTGTTTAGCACAGGACACCAAAACATCATCATGTCTCATAGTATTAGCACAGGGCCATACTACTTCAATAACTGCCTCTGATAGTTTAACACAACAGTTTATTTACATAGTTTCTGGTATCATTCTAGTATTGTTTTCATTACCTTACTAGCAAAAATGGTGAAAACCACCAACTTATAACTACTGAGCATAGTCTACAGATTTTTAGGAAATCAATTTCTTGTCCTGCTAGAGAGCATCCCTGAACAGTAACTTGGATGTAGGAATTGAATTTTAAGGGTTAGCCTTTTCACTTTAAGTTCTTTTTAAACACGCTTTTCTGGAATTTGTCATTTACAATTGCTGATCAGTGACTAATTTTCCCTTTTTCATCTCTGCCCTAGTAGGAAAAGAGAAATCATTTGCAACACACACACAAAAATATAACACATAACTGGTAAATCTTTGTTTGAGCATGCTGTAGAAGTATTTGCAAACTAGATAAAGCTAAAAAATGCAGGCAGTCTACCACTTCGGCAGTCTTAATCTGAGACAACATTTAAAAGGAAAATACCTTTAGATGATAGTCATATGTCTGTTCATATTTGTGTCTGCTCATCTGCAATAACACCATTAAACTAAACAAACTTGCATGAATTAATTCATGAGTTAGCAAGTAAAGAGGATCAAGAATCAAATCAAGTGTTTTACAGCCACTGAAGACTTTGTTCCTTAGGCCACAAACAAATTAACAGAAGTTGAGAAGTCTCATAGGATTTCTAGTGGGTACAAAAAAGTATCTTGAACATAACCCTACAAAGAGCATCAATTAGGAAAGTTCAGACATTTGGAAGAAAATTGCTTCATAAAACCTAGGTGGTATATACATAAACACACGTTAACTAAGATTAATGAATCTTTTCCACGTTCCATAAAAAAATGTGGAAGACTAAACTCCACATACTGCGGATCCATTCTTATAAAAGAGAGCAAGAATCAAAAATAGCAAAACAGTTCAGAAGGATAGTTTCTAGAGTATTCTTAATGCTATATGTTGGACACCTGTCTAGCTGCTCTTATTTTTATTGCTGTAAGGCACATGAAAGATGTTTCTTTTTGTCTACTGCATAAGCACATGAACAGAAATACTAGGAAACAAAATACAACACAGACATTTGGAAACAGGCCAAAAGATTCAAAGCTAAAGATGTCTAGCTTTTACTGAAGGCTCAGATTAATTGTTTCCTAATTCCAAGACAGATTACGTGCCAAGTACCATTCCTTAGTGTGTACACACAACCTGTTGCCAACACTGGATGAAACATAAAAATAATAGTGTAGGTATCCAAGTACCATTTATATCAACTTAAGAACAAGCAGGCTCAAAGGCCACGATGGATGAACTCTTACAGTAAGGAAGCTGAGGCAAATAATTGTGACAAATTGGAGTTCAAATTGCAGTATGATTCCTTTCCTATTTTTTCCCTTTAGGTACCTATCTACTAATGCTAATTTCAAACCTCTGGTATTGTTCCATTTCTTCTATATCATCACACAAACAAATACACAAGGCCACACAGTTAAAAAGGAGAGGGGATTTTGTTTTAAAAATGGCAGTGTAATCTTATGACATGCAGCTTAATTTGCTGTCAGAGTTGACTTCACAAAAAGGATCAAATCAGATAGCACTTGTGCCCATGAATTTTTTAGAGGTTTTAATAGAAAGTACCTTTTACCATCTTCTCAATAGATTTGTTTAGGATTAAGCTATTTGAGACCCATGATTGCAAAAGTCAGGTGAGTAAAGTGAATATAAAGAGCTGAATAAAGTTAGAAGAGTAAGAGTAAATTTCAGGTTTATTTAGGTTGATGGCATTATTCCTGATAAAGACACAAATCATTATACTCTGCATATGAATCTCTCATCCAAACACTTTATTTCAAGTGCTGTCTCAGATTAAGACTGCCAAAATGTTATACTACCTGCCTTATTCTACCTCTCTACTTTGTAAATCAGCATAACTGGTGGTGATACTAAAAATTTGGCATTCGAACTGGAAATAAGTCATTCCAATGATAAAGTACCTTATGTTCTTATAAAATGTCACCCTATTTTAATTCCTTTTGATCTTCATTTCTTCCAGTTTCAAGTCTCTTTTAGTCTCAAAAATAAGTAACACCAAGGTATTAAAACATAGCCCCTTAAAAAAAAAAAAAATCTCATTTGTTGGACAATCACAGTGTGAATTAAAAATAGTTAACATTACAGGCCACAATAGTCAGTAAGAACTGTCACGTTCTTTTGAAAATCTGCCTACTTATCTGGAATTTGAACTATGGATACAAAAGCCTCTTTTTCAAATGGTAACTCTTTTTGAAAATCTTTTAAAGATACTTTAAATCAGAACCAGAGTGAGCTGCATTAATAAATTCTCAGAAACAGAGCAGATTACAACATACCTGTCAAGTAGGTCAAATATCACATTAGTAATCCTGTTTTATGGAATGATAAACTGAAAAATGCATTTACAAGGGAAATTATTGGCTGAGCTAGGATTCCCATCTCCTGAACTCAGAAGATGGTATATTTTTGTAAGGTTCAAGTAATATTTGTGAAGCACTGAAATATGGTGCCTGACAGAAACAAGTATCATGATTATACCTGGTGAGTACAGTTTTTACTGAAAAGTAAGCAAAGAACAGCTAATAATTAAACACTTGACAAATTTGTCAGAGTAAAGTAAGATAAAAGCCAAACATTTAGGCAAGAATCAAACTTGAAACAGAGGAAAAACTTTGTTATCAAATGCTTTTAAACAAACTGACACACTTTTTATATGCTTTTAGTTTTAAAAACGTGTCACAAGCAAAATGGATAAAGTTAATTCCATTTCTCCACTCTAATGCTTGATGGCCCCCGCTCAAAAGAAAATTTGGGACTATATTTGTACACACATCCACAGAGTTGCAAACAAATATAAGTCCATATTATTCGAGTGGTATCTTCACACAACCAAATCTATAAATCACAAGAAACATCCTGGAAAGCTGTTCTTGAGGTATGACAAATCTCCTTGTGCCAATGTGCTAAGCAATTCTTGAGCAAACTGCATCTCCTTACTGACACTCAAAGCCACGCTGCTTTTGCACCGCAACTACTAAGCGGCTCTCCTCGCCTTAAGGTGACGTTATTTGTTATATAAAAATAAGGACTTGCCAGCTAAGGAGGAAAACTTATTAAACAATTAGTAACTAGGTGCTTGACTGTATTTTATACTGTTGAATTTCTTCCCTTTCTATTATTGCTGTCCTCAAGATTATCTCTTTGCTCAAGTAGAGTAATCTAATCCTCCTCAGTATTGGTGACACCATTTTGGTTTTGTTTTGCACCTGTTTATGAAATCTACTTATGACCACTGCTTCATGCATTAACCTCACTTATGTGTAAGAGGACTGTTCCCAAGACTAGGGCCTGAGGCACACCCCACACAGCTTCTCTCCATTCTTAAATGCCCTTTGTAAGACGACCCGAGCTGGCTAAACAGGAAATTAATTTCTTATCTGTCTTCTAATTCATACTATTCCTTTTTGTCTCTCTTGAATAATATTTTCCCATGAGACAATGTACCTTATATGCTTTGCTTAAACCTACATATATATTTGATCTGTTACTTCAACCTTGTCTAGCAAATGAGTTATCTTATCAAAGATAGATACTGGTCTAGTCTGACACAATCAGCTTTTGTTAAAAACACATTGCATTTTATCCAATTTTCCATGTAACTTCATGTCCTTGGATTACCCTTTTCCTTCAAAAGGTGTTCAAATACTTTGCTTAGTACTGGGGTCAGCCTTACATAGCCATCCCTCAACGCAAAATACTTGTAGTCCTCTGTTCTCGGCTACTAACCTAGGGAGGACAAAGCTGTATTTGTATATATAGTCGGCCCTTAACTGTGCCGGTCAAATATTTTCCCTCAAAACTATTTTCAACAGAAAAAGCAGCTTTCAACAGAATGAAAGTGCCCTTGGAAAATTCTGACTTTTCATTGAAATGTCAAGCATCCAAACCCAGAAACGTTTTCATCTGAAAAATCTATTATTATAATATACATTATATATCATATATATTATAACTATTATAAATGTTAATTTAGCATCTTGCAGAAATTGTAGTTTGAACCCTTCACTCTGATCAAAAAGAGCTTTCCTGGATGTGCAATTGTTAAGAACTACTGCAACAGAATCCAGAATAACACCCACTATCATGCTCAGATACAGAAAATCATAATATAGGAAGAAGGGGCAGACAGTGAGCTCTTGTCTGCAGTCTAGAGGTGTGTATGCCAAAAATAACAGAGGGAGCTGCTCGAATGGTGCTCTGGAAGAAAATTATTAGCTATAAAGGCAAAAAAATAATTTTTTTTTAGTAAAGGTGTCATAATCCCTCATCCGGATCATGACAATGCCAATGATCCAAATAGATTAAAGGAAATTGTCCCCTCAGGGGGTTCCTTCAGACTGATGAAGTGAAACTGAGGAGAGGCAACCTCATTTAAGTCTTTCATTGATACCGATACCCACAAATTATCAAGCACTACCTACCAGCTACTGCCATGCTATTGAGCCTTCCGGATAAGAAGCTAATCAGGTTTCTGGAGACTGTACCTAGTGCCTCTCTCTTTCATCTCACTAACTCCCCAGAAAATGAGTATCTGCCCCTGGGAGAGAAACTGTCAGGGGCTGGGGCAGTGGGAACACCCTGCCCCAACACAGCTTCCTTTGCTGCTGTTTTCCGAGGTCCAGACGTCGCCAGCTGATCACATACACACACAGTTTGCTCTGGCTCTTTGGGGAGCAGAGGCAGTAGCACCACTGGCCAGGCAGAAAGGAGGGAAAAGCAGCCTTTCTCCAGAGGAAGCAGAGACATTTGTCGTCATGATGTTTGTGAAGAATGAGTCTAGTTAACACAGATTTAAGGCAGCTTCTGTGACAGTACCACAGGTAGCTATTTGCTGGGACCCCTATTGTGACACCTGTAGCAAAATAAACATTTGACCCTCTGAAAGCTGTCCATCACTAACCATATCCTGGCTGGGATAGTGTTTTCCCTGTGCACCATCAAAAGCCTTGCAACAGCATGCTAACAACAACAGTTCTGCAGAGATAGACAGATCTTTGATCTGGTGTCAATTTCCATGAGATCTTCAATGTGATTTGAAAATATTTTTCCAGAATAAGAGAGAATAGTCCGTTACTGTAATTTTATTCACACATGTTGGAGACAGAGTGTAAAAAAAAAAAAATAAATCAAAGTTACTTTAAATCTAAATACCTTGGCACACAGCAATTTTCTCAGGATGTTAAATGAGTTAAGTGTCCTCTGCAGTCTGTTGTTGACAAACTTGAAGCTAGTGATTATAATTGAGTACAAAGCCAATACAGCATTGTAAAACTCATTCAAGAACTACAGGTTCACACTCAAAGATAGCGAAGTACTTATTCCTCTGATAGAGAACAAAGAGGAACATAGATGTGCTTCCACAGAATGTTAACAAGCTAAATGAAGCAGAGATAAGTAACTGGAAAGATAGGGTTTACCGAGTGTAGTCGCACAGTCGTATGCATAGTTGTTCCAGGTTATAGGAAATTAAGAAAAAAAATACTTAAAGATTAAATCTTTCTCAGATACTAAGCCAGCTATGTTTCCAAAAGGAAGGGGAAGTAAGTGAGTACTTCTGTGACTTCCCTAGTGTCAAAGGGCTTCTAAGGTGTTAACTAATTAAATTCATAAAGCTTAAATTTTAGGCTGCGCAGCTTTTACAGTATCAATTCTGAACTCCTGGGCATCAGACTCTTAAATTTCATTCCATATTGATTTCAGAAACTTGTATGAGCTAAAGGATACCAGGTATCAGGAAGGTATCCATTCCTGACCAGAAAATACCAGGAATGGAGAGTTCATTACTTCCCTTAGGAATATTTTCCACTGGTTTGTCACTGATAAAACATCTGTTTTGTGTCCTTTAGCACAGATTTAGCTTATTGCCTGCATAAATTTATTTTAAAAAATAAACATTCCAGTATCATGTATTTTTTTCATGAAAAGGTACTTAAAGATTTCATTGTCACTGTTTTACCTTTTCCTTTATTTTTAGTATTTGGGGGGAAAAGAGTGGGGGGGCTCTTTCTTTCTTACATCTTTCCCAACTTTTTGAAAACCCCTTTAAAACATGGACCACCACATTGGGCATGGTTTTCTAGCACTGGTCTCACTAGTGTCTAATACAGAAGCATTGGCACACTAGTTTTATTCTCCCCTTGCAGTTGGCGTGCATCTCTCTCCTCAGAGCTCATGAAAAGTCACTACAACCCACAGGCACTGCAGGGAAGTTGGGTCTCCTTGCTTATTTGTTTTCAGGAATCCAATTAGAGGAAATATATTTGAATGAGACCAGCTTACCAGGCAATCAAGGTACATCTACATGACCACTCTGTCCTTATCTTGATTTAGTCTGCATCATTCACATGTTTTATCATCAGTAACTTCATAGTGGTGAAATTATTGAATATCAAATTTTCTATTGATTCCTCTAAAACCTGCACTGAAGCACTCGCCAATTCATGGCAGTTCTCCACTGGTGATTATTTCTTCAGGTCTATCAACCAGCTAAATCTTAATCAATTTAATGCATGCCTTATTGATACTGTAGAGAGCTAATTTTTTATCGTAATGCCATTCCAACTGCCTTAACAAAGCTTATTAAGTGCAGGTCATTTTTATCAAACTTGTAATTTCATCCAAGGATAAAATTAGATTTGCCTGACAAGATCTCTTTTCTACAAAAACATTCTCAACAGCCTTATATGTAGGTTAAATAGATGTTATTGTCACTGTGTTACAGTTCTCTTCTGCCTTGAAAGCCACAGGAAAAAAGTTCCAAATGCAGCCTAAAATGATCTGTCTCCAAGGGCTACATTACAGAGGTTGGAGCAGGTTTCTAGTACCAAACACCAGAAAATATTTTTTTAAGTTTCTATTATGTGATTTTAAACTAATTATGATTCACTAATGCTGGGCTGTTTGGTGGGGTTTTCATATAATTTTTTTTACAATTTGGAATACTAACTCTATTTGATACTTAGTCCCAGATTCCACAGTAAGCAAGATGAAGATAAGTGTAGTAGAGTTTAAAATGTAGTAGAGTTAAAAGCTTGGTCATCCAACCAAGCTGTCAATGTCAATTAAATAGCATCTAGCACAAAATAGTAACAATTTCCAATTCTAGCAAAACCAAAACATTTGACCATTTTCTCTTCCCTATTTTTCTTTTTTTTTGAGAAGAATTTGACTTTAACATTGCAAGCTCCAAGAGAGTACCTTGATGCCAGCTATTTCTATACTGCAGTGTTACATACAATTCATTAAGTACTCAAAAATATCACTGCTACTACTAAGATACCCAGTATACTTAGCAATACGTTTTAACATGTTTTCAGTTTCCACACTTCCGACAGGGTTTTTTTGGGAGATTGGGGTTTGGTTTTGGTTTTTGTTTGTTTTGTGGTTTTTTTAAGGTACCATAATGGATTTTGATTCAAAAAAACTGCTGGAGATTATCATCCTCCTAATAAATAATAGGTGTCCTTCAGTTTGGATTATTAATTAGCAACACAGAAATCTAGATGTAGTGATCCATACGAGTACCAGAAAGCCTTGCCAACTCAGGTGCCTGTGGCAGCATTGCCTACCTTTGTTTGACAGGAGCTTGGAGGATTACATGACCTAAGTCACTGAGTGACATGCAAAGGAACGCCTTGCCATGGGAGTCTTAATGGTAATGCTCTAGACAAGAGCTTATTATAGTTCAACATGAAAAATTCAGCCATTAGACCACACATAACTGACACCAACTCAGAAGGGCAAATCAAACTAACCTATATTGTATTCAGATTTTCACTTACAAAACACCTTACAGGACCCTTGCAGTTCACACACAGCGAGCCTGGTGCGTTGCCTTAGCTCATATGGAAAGCAGGAGGCATGTCCTACCTGCTGCTGCTCAGAGCTCTTTCACACTTTAAGAAACACAGGTCCAGAGATTATTTCCATTCTTTGCTTGATCTTCTGTCCTCTACACTACTGTACTTTGGTTGTTGCCAAATTAGCTCTAGCCGTACTATTGCAAAAGATCAGTTATTTATAGTGCTAGGCTATCCATGCTCCTCTCACAGGCTTAGAAGTCATTTTGATATCTGCCAGGTCGTCATCATAGGCATTCTTGGAAACCAAAGCACACAAGGCCTCTAACATAAATCCTGAAAGCTGAAGCCCCAGAGAAGAAAGGACCATGCTTTACCCACCTTCCACAGCAGACTGCAGAGCTATGTAAACACGTTGGAGAGAGTTAACTGCACTGCTGCAAACAGGTCCCCTCTACTTGCAACAAATTTTTAGAAGAATTTAGTCAAGTGCCTCCAAGTGACCAAATTCCTTCCTATGTTTTCTCAGGGTAAAACAGATCAATGGTCTTAGTTATCCAAATACTGTCATCCAACCAAGCTGTCATCAACAGCCAAGAAATAATTTTAAAGTTCACTGAATCAGAACAGGCCATAGCTCTACCAATAAGAAAAAAAAAAAAAAAAAAAGATAAAAGATAAGCAAGTGACTACATCAGTTTTATGTGGGGAAAAAAATATCTGTGAAAAAAAGGAAATAAACTGAGCATAAGTTCTCACAGAGTTAGCCATCTGAATACAAATCTAGGTCTAAGTCAATTAAAATGTGAAAGTATTTGGAAACAAACCATTAGAGTGAAATCTGAGTGGCATTTTGAAATCAGATCTGGATTAGGAGTTAAGTGCAGGAGTTGTCAGAGATGGGAAAGGAAAAGAAAAGCAGTGATCTCAATGAATGTGTTTCTTAACCAAATCACATTCAGGGAACAGCTAACACTTGCTCATGCACAGTATAGCTGGCTTTTGTATTACAAGCAACTCGTGACTGAAACCCCAATAGCTGACCTCTCCGTCTGTAATGAAACACTGAGAATGAGAAAACCTCATGCTCATTCATGCTGCACTGTACTTTCCCCCACCTCTATTATTGCCTGTATTTGGGTCAGTGCCAGCCTTGGTACATGTGCACAGTGTATTGTGCCAATAAATAGAAGGGACTGATGCCAAATTATAACAAAAATATCTTTCATGATCTGTTTCCAGAATCTTTCACTGGAAACATAATGAACTGTCAGACATGAGGTAGGCAAGCTTTAAGAGACTGGCTTAACCTCTCTGAAACCAATGCCTGACTAATACCTGCAACATCTCTAATAACACATCAAAAGTAATCCATTAAAAAAAATTACAAAAGCATTTTATACTTTATCCAAACACAGCAATGACAGCATTACAAGGGCACAGATCTCCTCGTACTGTGGCACATTCGTTATTTACCATCATGCTGATGTCCCAGCAGCAGATGGAAAAAATAAAAGCCTACAATTACATCTTGTGGGTGGTACAGAAATAAGCAGGGGTATTCCCTCACCCCTCCCAGAGGCCTAAGGTCTGTCACCCCCTCTTGCCTTGGCTTGCACAGCTGTAATTGTGTTACAGTATCAGATTACACTTCCCTTTCTCACAAGCTCCGTGATTTCTTCAGGCAATGATTGCCACACCATGAATTGCTGCTGTAAAATCATACATCTTTCTGTTTGCCTGAAAGTGAGCACCCTTTAATTTCGTTAAGTCCCCACATTCCTTTAAAAATGGAGTAAAACAGAAGAAAGGCTTAGAAATTCTCATTGTAGCTTCTCATCTAGAATACCATAGCTTTGCAAAACTGTATCCCCTTCAAATCTTCACCCTAGCAAAAATAATCGGTTTTTTCCCACCTTTGCCCAACTATACTTTTCACCAAACCATAAAAGTCACTTGTCACACTCACAAAGATCTCTCTTGTTCCCACCCTGCACACACCCCGCCCGCCTTGTGTGTCTCAGATTTTCTCCATCACAGCACACTGTCCTCACTCAACGTTATGTTTCTCTACCATTCGTTCACAGGCTCACAGGAAAGCCTTGTGCACAAAGACAGGTATTAAGAGTTTGGTTATTGCGCTCCAGACTAGTACGGCGATAGGAGCAGTGAGATGAACTATCCCGACTGGAAATCCAGTGCTAGTTTTTCCTATTTCTGTTTTATATTTTATAAGCTTCTCTGCTGATCAAAAGGCAGTTTGATCTCTTTTAGTATGTATCCTCTGTGCTGTTATTTTAATCTGCCACTGTCCCTAAACAAAATATTGTTTTACCTATTTAGAATTTTAAACTGTAATAGGATAAATACCTCACATTTCTTTCACTTCTAGCAGTATAAAAGCTGCAATTATCCTCATTCAGTAATTTTTTTTATTATTTTTTTTTTTGCTATGGTATCTGCCATAATTCATTATCCTCAATTGTTCTTTGCACTGAAATTTGCATACCTCTTAGGGAACATTATATCATGAGGGTTTTCAAACTGGTCTTTCTCTGTTTTAAAATATCTTTACAAAAGCAAAGATCTGGCTTGCCAGAAGGCTGCTTTCATTGTATTACACCGGAACCTAGTCCTGTGCAATACGTCTTCGCTTCCTCAACACTGAGCCCTCCACTTCTTTACGTGCTTTCTTCACAAGCCTATTAGAGACTTCCAACTTCATCCAGCTAGATAATTGTGCATGTAACATGGGTTACACTGTGGAAAAAGCTGCTGGAGAATCTGAAGACATAATCCTTGGACCAATCTGCTCACAGGACTAGAGATTCTCAGAGGATATGTTAAACTAAACAAGCTTTCTATTAACAAGGCTTTACAAAGGCTATCCTGCTCTCAGCAGCTCGGCTCAGCTCAGCATAGGGAGATTAAAAGACTGCTTTTTTTAAGTCACTTCCAGCGCCTCTTACTCATTACTTAACTGGCCAGAAGTACACTACTGAGTAAAACAGTCCTCTGCAAAAGTGCTAAACCATGTCCTGATCTTCTCACACAGGTTTTGAATCTACTTCCATATCTGGAATGAGTATTGTTTCTCACAACTGTACAAATAAGCACTAATACAATTTCATTAGTACATTGCATGTTACTCTGTTGCTGTCAGCTTTGCCGCGGGCTTCACCCAGCACAGGTCACCTTGGTGCCCTGCTTTTATGTTCTATAGGGATACACAAATCCCTGATCACAGTTCTGTTTGTACACTCATACTGGGCCAAGAGAACAGCTCTCTGGTCTATCTTCACTACTATACCAACTAGTCCTCAAAAAAACTTCTTTAAAATTTTCATTTTCTTTGGAGCTACTGTTCTCTTTCCTTCTGGCATGATACCCACCTCCTTATTTACTCTTTTTTCCACAGTCTTCTGATAGAGGAAGGGAGATTCTGTTATTTTTATACAGATCATCTCTTTTTTTTTTTCCTAAAGATACAGCTAATTATCGCTTTTGTTTCTGTTTTTGTTAGCATCTTTACAAACACAAGCAAGCATCAGAAAATAAGACACATTATTCCTCCAAGCCTTCTTCCACACTTATAGCTCATCCTTCAACAAAATCGTGCAAGAAAATAAGTTCTTTACAGGATTTTCTCATAGGGGATCATATTTTCCTTTCAAGCTGTACCTTCATAACTGTGAGAGCATCCTCTGAATCTTGGCAATGCAGAAACCGGAGATCCATCAAAAACGCTCTCCACAGATCTGTGAACTATTTTAAGTGTTACTGTGTAGTTATATCTATGTAATGATGAAATATGTGATCTGACTTCCTGAAAATATGCCAGATAATTATTTTCCTATTTAAGTGTAATTTTGGTACACTGGCTTTAGCTCTCAGTCCACATCACCAGAGGGCCATAGCAAGAATATTACTCCAGCTGTTGCTTACAAAGTTCTAGTAGCCATTTTATTGCCCTGCTTTCACTGTAGTATTTTAGTTTGAGCAGAATGATGCCTATCTCATTTGGAAAGCCTTGTTCACGTTAGCCTCTTGCTACCCACTCCTTCCAACACCCTCCTGGTCTCCAAGTTCTCCTCTCAAGGTAGATGCACTACAACCATTGCTATCCTCAGTACCTGTCTTAGTACGTGCAAGTTCATTGTACCCAATGTAATTTATTGATAAGAGGGGGTTTTTTTAAAAGCTTTATAGCTTTCACTTTATTTGGATCGGAACTTTTCTCTGTTCCTCTATGATGCAACTGAAGTAATTCATTTGATCAAAACCAGTTTGTACTTGCACTTCATTGCATTTAATCTTTAAGCTTTACTCTCTCTGCATCTTGCAAATGATTAAATTTGTCGTGCCACTGGTATTAGATTGTCATTAGCAAGGCGTGTAACTGCTGCCAGTCCTCATTCTTCACACATCTGCTTTCTGGAATACTTCTTAGGCAGATGGTTGTGCCAAGGACATTCTCATGAAGCATAATCTTCCACACAGAGTGCCGAAATCCCTGCTAACTTGCTTGCTCTTCTACACGCATTCCCTCTGCCAGTACCAGGGCTGAGACATTTTATACAGTTGATGCGCTTCACGTGAAGAGCTTGAAAGTCATCTCATCTGAAGCAGCTGGCATTTTAAGGCCTTAAGGGTCTACGCACAGCTAGGTCACACCAGTGTTCATCCTTTTAAATGCAATAATTTAGCTTAGTTGTGCCAATAGTATCTCTAGCTTTGTAATCATGCTAAAGATGTACCATATGCATAAGTTCCTTTTTTACAGGAAAAGAAACCCTATTGCCAAGCCACGGGTAGACCAGTTTTGCAATGTCCTGAGAAATTTTCTATGCCTTCAAACATGCCAGGAAGTCTTTTTAAGTTTTCTCTGAGGTGAAATTTCTTTTTATGAATTCCATGGTCATTCAGGTTTTCACAAACTTAATGATTTTAAAGTTGTTTGTTTCTGCTGCTGGCTTTGATGCCATATTTAAACGTATTGCTTTTATCTTCTTTCTTCTAAAAGCATTTAATATAGCACTTCTTCATTATGGAAATGGATGCCTTTCATACACTCCTAGTTTCCTTAGTACCGAGGATGTTGTGGGTTTTTTTCTTATATTTTTGCCTTAGGGCTCCTATTTACATATGTCCTGAAGTGAGATTTGTTTCACCAAACTTGAGATATTTAATTGTTAGCCAAAGTCTAATCTAGTTGTTCAGGCTCTTTTATAGTCAATAAAGGGAAAGAAAATCATCCTAGTTTCAATTAATTCCAATTAACTCCAGCACTGCAGGATGATACTAACTGCCTTGGGAACTGGCCATTTCTCTTTAATGATGAAAAGTAAGGCTGGTAGATTAGATTTCTTTCCAATATCCTACTATAAGGCATCTGAAGATAGAGGAGATGAATCCTCCAATGATATCAATTTTGAATCACACACATTTTTCTGAGACGTCACATGCATGTTGGATGGAGGGTCATTTTCTTGTTATTATACAACTGATGTCAAGGTGGTTTTTTTTTTTCTTCTCTTTAGCTGTCCCACATAGTTTGCATCTTCCAAAGCTCTTTCTAATGTTAATTTGTCTGATATTAGTGCCTGTTCATATATTCCTTTTGAATCTTATATAAGTATTCTTCTATCCTTTTGCATGCCCTATCCTTCTGTTTTCAAGAGTAGCTGCATTACCCACTCATCAGTTGTATAAGCAAGTTCCCATTTATGTCTCACATTTTTTCTTTGCGTGGAAGAGTTATATTCAGAATATAATAGGCTTCAAATAACTTCAGTAAGATGTCTCAGTTTTCTTCTCTGCTTCAGTAAGCTCACAACCAGAAGCCCATGGTCTGCAAATATCCCACACATTTTGCTCAGTGCGTACTAGAGAACAAGCCACTTGTCAGTCTGCAGCTACTTATGTGTAAAGACCTGACTAAAATCAATTCTATTAACTCCCTCCATTTTGCCCACATCTCTGCAATGCTTACAGTTTCAGAGTTGAAAGCAGCAAATTTTTAGCCATATTCTGCATAAAAGCCAGAGTTAATTCTTTGGGTCTGACACTACATCTGCCTCTACAATCTGACAGTCAGACCAACTTTCCTGTACTGTAAGGATATATTGAACTAGTTCTATTACCACCGATTTTCATCCACCCTCTCTGCTCTCAGACATGAGAAAGACAAAGGTAGACAGAAAGAATGAATCTTAAAAAAAAAAAAACAAACAAACAAAAAACAACCTGATGATTTGACTTTGCAGGACTAAAGTATGATTCCACTTATCCTCAGTTGTTTAATATTAAGTTACAACGGTAGTGTGAATTTTATTTTTTAAACTACTTCGTAAAAGGAGAAGAGTCAAAGAACTAGAGCAGAATTCACTAATAACGGCTATAAGTTAAAATATTATTTATGCCAGATTTAGTGATTCCTTCTCAGCTTTCTCCACAGTGCAGATTAGGTTACCTTTACATGTTAATTCACTATAGATGTCGTGGTCTTTTCAAAGACATATCTGTTATTCTTACAATGAAATCTAACATAACCATGCCGTGCGCTTTTCAACAGTCTACGCTGGTAACTCCCCATCCTCTGAAGACAATTCCCCAGTACATGAGAAAACATCTTCATCTCTCACAAGAGTCAGGAGAGACCCCCTCTAAAAACCTCTCCTTCTTCAGGTGATTTTAATCTGCAGTGCATGCACTTGGGACCTGGAGATGTCTCTGTGCCTCACCAGCTCAGTCATGCACGTGAGCTGTTGCATAAAGTAACCAAATAATCTCAGTCAGCTGTTAGCAGGAGTCAGCCACGTGCAGAACTTAAACAGATAATCAAAGTTTCATGGTTTGCCTGCTCCCAATTCAAACACTACCAAAATGGAAATTTTTACTCTTTAGGCTATCACATGGCTAATATCAAAATCATTCCCTCTCAAAAAAAAAAACCCAAACAAACCACCCCCACAAAAAAAAAAACCCACCCAACACCCTACCAAGGAACAAAACATCATTTGTCTCTACTACAGAAAATAGACTGAAGGAACAGAAGTGACATATTTTCTTTGATGGATTTCTTATGTATGTTTCTTAATAAACACAACAAAGAGTAGTATTAAACTCATGACATAACCAATTTACAAACTCAGACTTAAACAAAAATATTCACAAAAGGGACATTTTAAAATAAAGGCTGCAAGCCTCAAGTAATCTTAAAAACATTGCACAAAGAATGGATTCTGGGAGTGGTGACATTTACCTCTACAGACTCATGCCTACAGCAGAAGTATAACACCTAGCAATAGAATGTGTATTTATAGTGCCATTTGATATAGGAAAATAGTGTCAAAAAAAAGAAAAAAAATTGCTATATGTAACTTTGACCAGTATCACAAAAATTCCTGTACTGTGGGGCTTTTTAATAGTAAATATTACAGTGTGGGTATATTTGCCTTTGGGGAGGATGGCATTACCTTGAGTTACAGAGCCCTCATTATGTGATGAGGCAAAAGTTAAAATACCTTCTGGGCCAAATGCAGAACTTTACAGAGCTTAAGCAGAGCCGCCATGTGTATTTCTGACTGTGACCACATCTCTTGCTTTGTCAGAGTGTGTGGGGGGTGTTTCGTTTGGGGTTTTTGTTGTTGTGATTGGTTTGCTGTTGTTTTTATTCCCCGCCCCCCCAGCTGCAAGTTATTTCTCTCTTACTATTAGTTTTCAGCAGAGCCACAGTTAGACTAGGACTCTCTTTCTCCAACAGAAGAAAAGTGAACCTCCTTTAAGTCCGAGTCAAAACAGCCAGAATATTTTTCCCTATTTGAACATGCTAATATCATTTTATCAAAAAGATAGTAATTTTTACCAACATTCTCCAAGTTTGGAAAGAACATATCAATTTAACAAAGTGTGGCTGTTTGATACTTATTGGCCTAAAAAAACCCAGAATTTTTGAGATTCAGATTTTTCATCCCAATATGATGCAAAAAATATTTTGAAGTCTCAGAATTTTCTGCATAAAGGAAATCCTAAATGTTCTGCCATATGACTAGTTGCAGTAGTGTTTCTCATCAAGATTACCTGAGACTTCTCACTTGAAAAGTCTGGCTCAGGTAACCTGTACTTTTGCAAAACAGTAACTATATAGGAAGATAGTTTCCGTGATAGATACTTGTTTCAGGTATAATGTTTTTGGGGGAAAAAATAAAAATCATGCAATTCTGTTATGTTGTTCCTTATAAATCCTCATGAGATTATGTTTAAATGCACTGTACATAGAGCAAAGACCTCATACTCCACCCTAGGGATGCCTTGTGCCATTTCTTTGAAACTCCATCCTAAACTAAATCACATTGTGAGACTGAAAAATTGGCTATTGATACCCTTCAAAAAAAAAAACAAAAAACAACAACCCACAAAACAACCAAAATCCCATACTCTTCAATTTGAAGAGCTAAATTCTGAAGGTTCTGTTACTGTTGAGCACACTGTACCCTCCCACAGCCCTTGTTTGAAGTCCTCAGCCTCATCAGCCCCCGTGAACAACTTGCCTGTGATTCAACTTTTGGCTACACTGTTCAGACACTTGCCAACTGCTTTATCTGCAGTGGCATTGCCTTCTTTGCTTGTTCCTGGGCAGTACAGAAGAGGACATCGTAAGTCAAATTCAGAAGAGACAGAAGCTGGACCAGGAAGGGGTAAACAGATTTAGATGTTGAGTCTGGTGGCAGTGATACAGGAAGGGACAGGAACTGTGCCTCGCTAATGGCGAGGAGAGACTGGAACTGCCTGAACAAAGGGATGTTCAACCAGCAATGAGGGGACCCAGGGTAAACATTTCTGGGCATGTGAACTGAGAGCAGAAGCCTGATGGTGTGTGGAATCAATGGAAAAATTGGTATTTGATTATGAAAGCAAAGCATGCTAATGTGCCAGCACTCTATACGATTAAAATTCTATACATGTGCATATACAGGCATCCTGAATTCAGTTCCCCAATTTAGAAGTTACCACCTATACAATATTAAGGAAGTTCTTTAACACAGTATATCATATGGTGTAGAAGCAGAGACATGCAGGTGGGCTGTTCTGCCCATGGATGGCTAAAGTGCAAATCTAGAAGTGGGCTGATTGATACGATGTTTTCCCCTATCCCTGAATTAGGCAGGCATGAATTTGGTGCGGCAGTAATTCCTGAGTTATGCTAAGAGGTTTACACTTAGTTTCTTCCAATTTTTAAAGCAGCCTTAGTGCAAAATCTACCTTTTTCTATTACACTATTTAAATTATTTCTCCCTGGAGATGCAATCAAAGCACCTGGAGTGTGATAATACTTCTCTGCCAGCCTTAAAACGCTATAGACCCATGTCTGATATAGTTTTGAAGTGCCAGCACTGCACATGGGTTAGAATTCCTTCTTCATGCTGCACTGAACAATGTGATTATGTCTGTAATATTATAAAGCAAATGTGCCAACAATAAAGAGGAAACATTTATGACATAGGTTATTAAAACAATGAAAAATAGGCCAGTGCAACTTAAGTTCCTTTAGTGGGCTAAATAATAACTAGTTAAATAAGGAACAAAGAGACAAATAAATTTATTGCAAAATCAGAAGCATCATGCCAAGCACAAGAAAATTGTCTTTGCTTTAAACCACATCTCAAGAGGCTTCAAAGCAGAAGCACGGACAATACACAATGAACATGTCGGCACAACTGCAAAAGGAAGGGGATGTAGAGGATATGTTGCAGCCCAAAATGAAGCCATCACTCAATTTAAACATCAGTGTACACACATAGCAACTAGTTAAACACACCAGACACAACAGTTTATGCTAAAAGTGGTGGTGGGTCAAAATACTGAAGACTACTGTGGCAGCCAAGTAGATTGCACCTCCTATTCCTATATGATGTGGTGCAAGCATGGGAGGAAAACAGGACTCAAATTTTTACTGAGAGGTATAAAAGCTTGTTATGAAGTTATAAGGCTGCTTAGAAGTTAGGCCTAGCTCAGAGATCATCAGATTAAGGAGGAAATGTTGACTAATATTAAATCTTCAGTTACTTATTCTGAAAAAAAAATAAAAGAACAGAGCAGACAGAACTCAGTATAATCAAATGCAACTTCCATTAGAAGCCTGTATTTTTCATGCCAGGTCTGACAACTCAGTTCAAACAATTCAAGTTGTTTGTACTAACAAAGCCAATATTTCCAAAGATTAAAAACCTAGAACTAGGCCCTACTTCCATTTTTGGCCTTTTAATTAGGTTTTTCTGAAGTTCTGAAAACAGAACAACTCTAATTGATGGCTTTCATATATTGCTTTTTAATAATAGCTCTTAACTGCTTGGCACTTTGGAGGTTTCAAATAAGACTGGGCATGGATCAGAAAAGGATTGTTTGGTTTGATTTTACTCTTACAGAAGCAAGAAGATCTAAACTTTCCCTACAAAATTTGATCTCATGAGATTCCCACCTTGATCATGGTTCTGCTAAGAATTTATATTACAATCTTACAATCTTTTTTGAAGTAGACTCAATTTTTTTCCACACTAACTCAGTATATGACATTGGATGAAGGAATCACACAGTCCTCTGACAGATGCAATTTAATTTTAAAAAAAAAAAATACACAAATGCACACAAAACCCAGATAACTATAGAACAACTTCCATGGCTGTAGTATGGAGGACAGCAGAGGAAGTTATTTAGCTTTTCAATCAGTAACTGAGATCATAAGGATGTTTTACATAACTGTTCAGGATTCAGAATTTGTACTTGGTGTGTAAAGCAGCGATACCATAAACAACCAATTATGAAAGAAAAGGAGGCACTGGAATGGTTTAAGACCCATTGTTACTTACTCGGTTTTTCTACAATATTGCTGCAGGACTTGAATCACTGTTCAGTTTTACATTTGTTCCTTTCTTCTTTAAGGAGGCAGAGAGAAAAAGTGAGGGAGAGAGCACAAGCAAGCAAGAGAAAGGAGCAGGGGGGAGAAAGTGAGACAACAATCAATAAAGCAAATTTTTCCTGGGAGCAAAAATAGCTGACAGACCTGCTTCCCAAAAAACACTGAAAATTACTTTGTGAGTAAAAGTAGCAGAGAGGATAAGTCAACTTGAAGGACTCATGGGAGAGCCGTTATTGACAGATACAAGAATGATATAGTTGCTCAAGATGAGCAGGTTTTTCTTTTATCTCAATAAAGTACTTTGGGATGAAAAGATTGGAAAGACAGGTGCAAGACGATAGCATAAAGCCTGTTCCTAACTTATTTACATAATTTTATATAAAGGAGAATTGATGTATGAAGTGTAAAACAAATGCGTTGAATACTGAAAATAAAGTATTACAGAGAACAACTTATGTACACTCCCAGCGATAAAGAAACTTAATATTTGATGAAATACACTTTGCCTATTGAAGAAATGCACTGATTTTGCAAAAGGCTGAGTATATGCGTTTAAGAAAACATTCACTACTGTTCTTACATAAAGTAGCTGATACAGTTGCATCTTAAATGGTTTCCTGTTAAAATTGCATAAGAGATCACACTTAGAGCAAACAGCAGATGAGAATAAGTAAACAGGATTATCTAGTACACATTTCCGCTCTTCCAGCTCCTACTGCATTTATGTATCCCACAATACATCCCCTTCAGACATTCTGGTACTCTTCAAGTCAGATTTTGAGCATCAAGTGTTTTAGCATTTGGGCGGGGTTTTTTTTTTGGAAGGGGGAGGGTTGGTTTTGACTGGTGGTTTTTTTGTTGTTACTAAAAAACATTAGACAAGACTGATTACAGGTGAATGTATGCGGTAACAAGTGGGTAAAGAGATGGTATTTTCTATGTTTCCATTTGGTTAGATGATTCCCTTATGCTTTAAAATGAAATCTCTTTGTCCAAGGGAGAAGAGCGTTAACATCAATATCTGTATAGGAAATATTCTTTAACAAACTTCAGATACCTAAAACCTATCTTAACCCACGCTGGTCCACCTCTCACAACGACATTACCTGAATGGTGTAATCCTGTTGCCAGGCTTCTGACCAGCCCCAGTGCATATGGCGTAAGTACCTACCTTGGTTAATTGTATTTAAGGTGTAATCCAAAACCTGCCATACTCAGTGAAACGTTTTTTTTAGAGTCCTTTTTCCAAAGCTTATTACTTTTAAGGCTAAGAATTATACAATTTCTTCAGGGGCGTAGAGAAGAGGTCTTGGGAGGTGCTGTGCTACATTTTCAAGAATAGCCACTAATATTGCAAGCTTCATGTGAGTGACATGTTCTAAATTATTCAGCCAGATGCTGAAAGTATTGGCTACCCATCAGTGATGTTTAAGCACTGAAATTATCTTAAAGATCTGAACAGTAGGTTATGTTTCTCAACGCTGCTCAAGAGCAGAACATAGTAAGCAACTATTTGCTTTAATCAACATCAAGATACTAAATTAACACCTGAAACAAATAACGAAATAAAAGTGGAATTTCATCAGACTTGTTCTTCATTTAAGCTTTAGCGAAAAACCTCCTCAGTCTCCCTTCCACTGATATTTTTCTTTGTTCGAATACAGGATCAACTGAAGGATGATGGCACAGATTATATCATAAATAATGATGAACTGACTGAAAACTACGAATCGTCTGCTCACATACCAGGGCCAGCACAGGACAGAACAGACTTCACCCAGGCTACAGGCAAGGAAGATATTCATGAAGGAGACCTAGGATTAGGAGGGTACGAACTCCAGCTTGAACACACTGCGGGTCAACCCCAGATGAATTCACTGGCATGAACAGTGGAATGTTAATCACAAGAAATAAGACTAAAAGAAAGAAATAAGAGATACTATTAGTGAACAACAGGCTAGAAAGTGTACTAAGCACACACACAAAAAAAACCCACAGAAAACGTAGATTTTACCAACTGTCTGCTCTGCCAGGAAAGAGTTTCCCATCATCCATGTACCTACAACAATATGCAGGGTTTCTGACTGCAGCAGTTTTTAAATAAAAAGATGTAGGGCACTCTCACTGTAAATCCATTACAGTCATGTTTTGTCTCAGCACTTGACTGTACCATGCCCCTCACATGTACACAGGCCTTTGAATGTTGCTTACAGTCTTTAATCAGCTGGAATGCAGAGAAATAGCTTCTTAATATGTTTATGCTCACGTGACAACAGCAGTTTTTATACAGCTGTTCCTGAACAGATCTATAGATAGCTACTACTCCAATAGCCATTACATTTATAAGGAAGAAGGAGGAGAATATTTGCCCAATGAGTATGGGATCTAAAAATACTTAAAACATGCATCACAGCACCTCAGTCTTAATAAGTCAGGCTCACAGTATAGACTTTTCCTGAGAACCAGCCCAACATATGTGCTTTCTAAATGCACCTTATAGCCTAGTCTATATAGGAGGCTGCCACAAACTGGACATTGATGGTAGGAGTCACTGAAGTCTATGAAACCAGCAACAGAGCCCCTTTTATTGCTGCACAGAATGGGCATGACCAGTGTTTAAACAGCAGTTATTCCGCAAAGCATTTGTCATTACATCTTTGCAGTACATGAAGCTTACATGCTGTGAAAAATTTTGTTGTTTCACAAGATCATTCCAAATATATGCTTTGATTTAAGGAGTAAAGTGTTTCATTTTTTATTGTTCAAGGAAAGCAAGTTGTTTCTAATCGAATGTTTCTGCAAAACAGCTATATATTAAGACCAGCTGCTCCAAGGATAAGTTTTTCCGTCTCTCTATTTATGCTGGGCACTCAATGTCACATTAGTGATGAGGACAGTGGTGGCTAGATATAAAAAAAAAAAACAAACAAGAGGAGAGTTGAGCTGTGAAAGTACTAATTGTGTCTGCATAAACGCAGTAACTGGATAAACAACTGGTCAGCCATACATACAGCTAGCTGCCACATACTGTTATCAAGCATCAGCACAGATCAACTTTTGCGCATATCAGCTAAGTAGTGCAAATACATGGATAGAACCAGGCTTTTGCTAGAGGCACGTGCCTTTTCTCACCACATGAGTTTCAACTGTGTATGATAATGTTCCTGCTAAGAAAGTTAAACCACAAGGAGTTTTTAAATAAGGTCATTCTTAATATACAAAGACAACAAGCAAGCAAGAAATTTGTAATCTATAAGAATAAAAATCAAGCCATCACCATGAATGATCATAAAGCTGAATAGGTCTTGATTTCACCACAGATGGAAGCTGAAATACAAACTTAAATATAATCAAGTTTCAGTCATTCTTTTCCAGGCTAATTAATTTTTGGTTAAATGTGACTCTAAACCAGCTGGTTTAAGCATAAATTTGAACACTGGTGTTCTATATGCTGTTACAAAATATCAGAAGCTTAAACTGGCATCTCATTTTCCCCTAAACACTAATCAAAGAACTTCAAAGGATCTTAATCCCAATGTGGTTTAAAACAAATAATATTCAGGCATGATAACAAGTTCTGAGGAGAACTAATGAATTTCCAGCTCCCTGCTTTGCCTTGTTTAGCTGCATGAGGTGGGAAAAGATGCGCAGCAGGTTGCAAGAAGGGATGGAGAATGGATGAAGAGGTAAGGTTTTCTGGCCTGGTACTGTGCACCCTGCAGAAAGAGATAGCAAAGATAACAGGAGGCGGGATAAGCAGGTGGAGACACACTGCAGTGAGGCAAATATGTGGCAACACAGTGAGGAGGTATTACCATGGACAGGCCCTAACAGTCCTGTTTTCAGTAGGCAGAGTTTCTGATTTCAATCTTCAGAAGTACAGAATGCATGTCACCAGGCTACATAACCTCCTTGGGAAGGAAGGATCCCAGTCCTTCGGTTATAGTGCAAATCAATAAACTGCTGCAGTATTAAGATGCAAAGCTGTTTTTCACAACTGCTACATGAACTGGAAATGACAAGCTCTTCACCAACAGCTCTGCTCTCAGATTCCACCCTGAAATGCATCCTGCAGTATACTCTACATGGGTTTTACTGATTTATTTATTGTGCCTCTGTCCAAATTTGTCACACTTATGCAATGTGATAAATGGAGAGCTCTGGGGTTTGAAATTCTCTTTGTAGTCTGTGTGGTGAGTACACACTGTTCTGCCTTAATGCGTTAAAGGGCAACTAAGTAAAGAAAGTCATCTCTTGCAACAGAAGAGTGCATACTTCACATCCTCACAGGTCAGATTTTTGTGATAAGACTGAAGAGGCCAAATTGGTGATCCCAGCAGGATGGGTATTTATCCTCCAGGACCATGCTCAGCAACCAAAGTATTATTAGCTTTTAAGAAAATTAGTAATTTCATGTGCAAGCAAACCCAAAACTTCTACTAAATAGCAATAGTCATCACTATTATCCATTACACTATTCAGCCTTGCTATTTCCTAATTTTAAGATATTCCTTTCATGACATGCAAATCAAGAGAGTTAAAACAACATTAGAACAGATGATATATTTGTATTCAAGGAGAAATTACTGGCAACTAGTAATTCTGCGCGACTGTTTAAACAGAGTAATGGATGTTAAGAGAGGTCTTTAATGTCAATTTACAGTTCATACGCTGGAGATTTAAACTACTCAGTATCACACAGCATTTGACTGAATGTGCAAGTCACGATAAATGAGAAGCTAGTCTTCCTTTTTGAGTTAATCTAATAAAACACTGTTCAGAAAATGAAGTGTAAAATATGTTGTCAAAATGCAGTGCCTGCATACTCAGAATAAAGGCCAAAGTGTTAGGAAAGATGGAAATCTGCAATACTGCTAAAGCTTTTAGGTTTCAGAAGTAGTAACTGTAATTTCATACTGAACTGCTGAGATTGTTTGGCTAAGGTTGGAAGCAGCAGAATGAATCCTGGCTATACAGCAGAGACAGTCCAAAGAGGTACTGTACTACAAATATCAGGTCACTATGATAACTTTCACAGAAAAGCGCAACATTTAGTAACCTCAACAAAAGTGGGGGTCATTGGAAGTAAACATTTTTGTTGCTGTGTTAAAAGTTCAGACTTTTCCATAGTAACCACATTAGGGCTATCTTCAGCAATGCGATTAACCCATTGTGCATAACTTAAGCCACTAAACTAATTGCATTGAAGCCATAAGAGCAGTTCACACCCTTTCCACCTAGTAACTTATGTGCCTTGCTGGGCTGAGGATAGTTGGTATAATAGGTCTGCCTTTCCTTTTGAAAGCTGGCCTGTATTTTGCTATCAGCCACCAACTAACACTGAGCCTGTAACATCCCAATTGCTGTGTATATTTGGGTACAACAAAAATGCAGCAATATACATAAGTCTATTTCAGAGGCACATGAGCATTACACGCCTTTATTTCTGAGACTGAGAATTCTTGGGGTACAAATATTAATTATGGATTTCAGAGAACAGAGAAAATATTCTGAATACTCACTTTAGAGATTGAAAAACTATTTCTTCTAAAGACAAAGTTGTTTTTCACTTACTTCCTTCTAGCAGAACAGAAAATAGTCCTTTTCAACATCTTAAAGCAAACCGGTTCTAAGCATTTTAAATAACTTAACATGAGCAAGCTCATCTCTGACAATATAATCCCAACAGACATAAGTTCTGCTCAGTAAACTGTGAAAGACTTGTCAACATTTTTATTTCATAAACAGTCTTTCAAAACTTCAAAATTCTCCAGTTAATCCAACGAAAATGTTAGTTAACCACAGCCTTGGTCCCAATACCAGTCAATTTTCAGATCATGAAATCCCCTCCTCCTCCTAGCTCAGTGATTAGTTTTTATGGCAGATATTACTGTTCAGGAGAGTTAGACAAAACACCTGAATGTGTTTTTCCTTGAATATTGGCTTGTTTTTTGGGTTTTTTTTTTGTTGTTGTTGTTGGGTTTTTTGTTTGTTTGGGGTTTGTTTTGGTTTTTTTACATCATAATCACACACTTGAGTGCAAGTTCCAGAACAGTATGAAAGAAGACTTTGTCTGCCAATGCAGTACTTGTCTTTCTCTTTATTCATCCCTTTCAAGTGATTAAGGAAATAGGACAGCCTAGTGCAATGATGGACATCAGCCAAGCAAATATCCCCTTCAACAGCCTGGTGGTGCAAGTTACACTTTCAGATTTAAAACAACCCACTGGACATCCTGGCATTTGTTAAGAAGCACAGACAAGTTCTCCAAAAATAAAACATGATGTCTGTCAGCTCCATGGTGGCAATTAACGGCCCAGATTTGTCTTTCCCACGTGAAAAGTACAGGTACTTTCCTACAGTTAACCCAAAGCGTGTCAAGCCTCCAACTCCAACTTTGGCTCTGTTCTTAACAGCCCCTTAGCACCATCAGCATGGGCCCACTGCAGCTGCGCTGCTAGAAAAGCCACGAGCCAAGACTGTCTCTCACTTCCATGGAGTTCTACTGGGGGAAAAAAAAAAAAAAAAAACCAAAAAACCACACTACAGTCTTCAGGTTTCCAATTACACCCTTCCAGCTTTCCCACTGTTAACAACCACATTGATTTCCTCTCACACCAGCGCACCCTGGCTCTGGGCAGTTTTCCCTCTGCACACCAGAGGAGACAAGTGCTGCACAAGCTCTGCTGCATGGTACGTGTAACGGAAGTGATTCTGCTCACAAATCAGACTTTTTTTTACCAGTGTCAGAGAAGAGGCAACATTTTCCCCACCTAATTCAGTATCACTGGTCAACATTATTCCCCTACAAAAATCAGACCCGAGGTACAGAAAAACAGATATTGTTTCAGGCCTCAGAGTATCCCAAATCTGAGCAAGTCAAATCAATATCATCCTTCTGAGGACTTGGCAGGGCTTGAAATTCAGGTGCCAGAAGCAGTAGACAATACCCAGGAGTGTTTTCCAGATACTGTTCTACATCATTCCTTACCACATAGCTGTCTGCTTCTGTGCGTGCTGCAGCAAAGGCAGATGGACATAAATAAAACACTGTTACTTTATTCAATAAGGATTTGAAACTAGAGACCACTATGCCTAACAATCTAAACACTTAAAGAACTAACCTTAAGCCATGATTTTAGGCATTATGCAGGCCTAGGACAAGTTATACACAAGTGACTTGAAACAGGATAATATCCCATAAGCTTAATGAGATTTTTTTTGTTCCAGAGGTACAGTACCTTCTAAATGTAACCCAGTACTTTATAACACATGCCTGACTAGAAATGAAAACATAAGAGAGAAAAGGAAATGAATAAATGAAGGAAGGAAGGAAAGGGGGAGAATCAGTGCCAAAGATAATACTCAAATTGAAAAAGATCAGAAAGATATTCATAGCAACTGCAGACTAAAACCCAAATTAAGTATTTTCCAGTAGCGTGAGAAACTAAGAATTAGTTTGAAGACCATTTCTAAAAAAACTTTGCTAGAGGCATATTCCTGACACTACTGCATTTTAAGTCTTAGGCACTCCATAGACCTAAAGGGAGCCACGACTGCCAGCTGAAGGTTGACCAAATTTAAAGAAAATGAAGAAAAAGGACCTAGGGTGAAAGGCGAATCTTTCAACAGCACTGTTAGCAAAGCAATAAAAGCAACACGAGTCTGCTGTTTGCAGAAGTATGGAAAAACAACTGAAGATATAAGTTCCTCAGTCTTCCTTATTTCATTTCTCTCTCTTTCACCAGCTTTTTTTTTTTCCCTCACCAAGTTGTCACTTTCATCTTCTCTGGTTTTCCTTTATTTTAAGATGAAAACTTTACTTCCCCCACCCCTTGGGCTAGCAAAGTTTTATGAAGTCCTTTTCCCTCTTCGCTTGACTTCCACACCCAACACAATTTTAATAGCTTTTCAAAAAGAAACCAATACGATGCAAGAGTGCATGAACTATACAACTTCTACTCCAAGCAGAGATCACAAAGACAGGTGGGTCAAACACATGGCAATATCCTTTAGGCACTTCCCGATGCCTAGTAAAGTTAAGAGCAAGTGCTCATAACTTTACAGGAACGAACAGGAGCAAAACCCCTTAAGACAGGCCACAGAAACCAGTCTCAAAGGCAGAAGTAACATGGTTTCAGAGCCAGTCAGCACCAGAGCCAGTCAGCAACATCATATGAGCAATCCATCTGCATGTTCTTTTCTTATAGTATGGGTGAGACAGCTTAACCTTCAAAAGCTAGGGCACACTAGCTTACACCCACTGCTGGGGAGGTGCCAGCACAGACAATAGCTGCAGAACACTGATACACACCCTAAATCCAAACCTGCTCTCTTTTCCCACTTTAGTGCATAGTCCCACAGCCTTGGGCAGCTCCTGGAGGGAAAGGCCCCTCACCCATGGGAGGGCTCACATTTATCTGCAACAAACCAAGCAGAGGCTTCCAGCTGGCAGAGTAGGAAAAGTGGCATTGCTCACTTACCATTTCATGGTGCAGGCACGTTTTCCTCCTGGTACTGAGAGCCCTGCTGCCGCTGTTCATTTGAGAAGTGACTGGAGCGCTTTTTTGAGTGGAAGCTAAATGTGAAGAGGGTGCTTGAGACAAGTACTGTAGCTTCTGCTGAATGAACCATGAGGCCTATGCAAAAAAAATAAAATAAAAAAAATTACTGTTCTGTTTCTTACTCGTTTACTGCAGGGATCTGTCTGCAAACACTGAGACCCTTATTATTTACAGGAATCCTGGATCCTGGATGAGGATTTCGGTATACAGGTAGGAACACAGAGACAGATTCCCCGACTTTTAGTGTAGTTCACTTTTAAGTTGTTTTTATGTCCCACCTCAAACAGAATTCTTAGGAAAATTGGTTAATTCCACAGACACTTGGCACCATTTTCTGAAACCATTTAAACCCTGGTTAACAAGGTTTATTAAAGAAAGAGAGAAACAGATTCACTGGTGCCTTTAAAAATAGCTCTTCACTGATTTAAGGTGTCTCTTCAAAAGATTTAGAAATGGTTGTATCATGAGTATCATCTGAATGACCTCAATAGACTTATTAGGTGCTTTTCTTAAAAAAACTCACAGTACACAATGGGAGTAAGGAAGACCACTACATAAATCAAGACTGTTCTTAGAGCTTCCCAGATGATTTCTAGACCTGTCAATAACTTCTGGTTATTTAGAAAGTTATTTCAGTATCCCTCAGTCTGCTGCACTAGCCCGCTGCTAAGCGGGTGACCTGAGCCAGCAAACAGTCTGTGCAATCGCACTGCTCCAGCCTCGATGATTGAGGCAGGAGAGATCCAGATGCGGTCCAGCAGTACACAGCCACCCCTTTGCCTTTCTGTCCTTCGTTTCCTACGGGAACCTGATCAAGGATAGGTTGGAGCAGTGTATAACCACCCCCAGTTCATCTTCACTACTAAATCCATGTGTTTATTATTACAAGGTTGTCCAAAGATTTTCTTCATGTTAAAGTGAGACAAGATTTTTTAAAACTAGTCTAAACTTAACCTCCTAAAATTCATAGGCTAAATTTAATTTTTGGAAGTAATTAATAACCAGCAGCTCAGTGAAACCTATTGCAGCCTTAAAGTCACACTGAAACTAGCCCATAGGAAGTGCCAAAGTGCTCATTGCTCCCAGCAGGACTTGTAAGACAAGACTGCAGCATGAAACGCACCTTGATCTGATCAGCACAGTAAGGTCCCTACTCCAAGAATGAAACCAATTTCCATTGCAGCATGCCTCAGCAACTGTGTAAGGAGTAAACAGTGCTAACCCCCTCCAGGCCATTGCTGCTGGGCTGGTTTGGGTTGTTTGGTTTTTTCCTTTTTCTTTTTTGAAGTTGAGGCTACCCAGGGAGGCCCAGGCTAGGACCTGGGCAAGCATGAGGAATGATGACCTCATCTTTTGTTCAGCCTCTCAGCCAAGGCAATGTGGAGCAGTCTGCATGACTTCTCAGGAGAGCCAGGATTTGTGCGAAAACCCGGTGTGTGTTGCAGCATATTTTCCCATGGCTGCTCCAGCATATGGCTTCTGTACAATTTGGTCTCTTACTCCTAACAGCCTTAGTTGATGAGGATTTTCTCAGAAACTTCCTGTACAGAAAGGTATCACTTCAGGATGCAGTAGTGCAAGGTTAGAGGTGTGGTTGTTGGAGATAAGTAATGCCTGAAGCTCTTGGATTCTTTGTCATTTTAACATCCAGGATTTACTCATGTTGAGAGCCCTGGTTGGGACTCAGTTTATTTAGACTAAGCTTTCACCATCTGTTCTTCCAAATTCTGAAAACATGAAGAGAATATGCTCCACAAGCAGCTACAAACACAGATGAGATCTACAATTTATATTGGGATATACTGCATATAGGGAAAACAGTCCCTAAGATCTATGAGGTTTCTCCTTCAGGTGTAAATTGAAGATTGACACTCTAATGCTTTAATTTTGCAGCACAGTGAAACAATGCTCTAGTTTACATGAATTTGCCAACATGCAGCTCCGCAGCATTAAGTGGAGGCCCAAACTCTTTACAACTAAGGCGGCTTATAAGATTTTCTAATTAGAGATGAACTGTCCAACCTCACTAATACATCACCTACCTTCCCACAGTCCTTACAAAGAGGTTTTGTATTATCTAGAAATTAACATCTCTAAATAATTAGCAAGTTAAGCTACAGCTACAATATAATTTAAACAGTTTCAAGCCATAGCCACATGAAGAAAATTCAGGGCAGTAGATATTCGTGCAAGTACAGCTCCTGGCCCTTATTCCTGACTTTTTTGGCCTACTTCCACCCACCTGACAAATCATGCCTCAACAAACTCTGCCCCAGTTTCCCTAGACATTATAGGTACCAGTTGCCCATAACTATGCTGCAGATAAGGCATTGGAGCTTCCCCAGAGCACGCTTCTGTGAAGGCCTCTCCAAAGGGTGACCTGCTCCGCCAGCTCCAAAGGGTGCAAGAGCCGGGCCAGACCCTGCCCACACCTGCATGGACAACAGTCATTCCAGGAAGACACAAAACATATCATTCCTGCTCCTCTCCTGCAGGGACTCGTATTTCCACATTTTCCTCCAAGGTAAACTGGTTTGACAAGAAGCCACCACCATTGAAGACTGTAGAAACAAAACACTTATTCCCAGCACTTATCCCCAGTGCCTGTCATGGTGTTATGCTGATGCTTCCCTGCAGATGGCAAACTGTCCTCCTGCACTGGCCGCTGTCCTTCCTGATGTCTTCAGAAGGGGCAGATATGCCTCAAAACCTTCCAAAAAATGACATATGCCTATGAAGGTGAAGGTCAGCAGGCATCACCCCTTTGAAGGTAGCCATCAACCTTCTTGCCCTCAGAATCAGTCATGTCCTTTTTTCCCCTTCTATATACAAAATAGTCTTTCTTGTCTCAACAATGCAGACAACTGGGAAAGGCAGTGCAAGAGTTCACAGGACAAAGTCAGAAAAACAGAAAGTTGATGCTTCTCAGTCACTTTTACCTTCTCAGATTTCTCTAGAGCAATAACAGTATTAGATGTCTGGTATGACATTCATTGATGGCCCATTTTCTGCACCTTATTATTTCATTTCCCCTTGGACAGTCTTCACCTTTGCTGCTCCACTGCAGTGCTGTCCATAAGCTACAGAATTCAGAGTGACTTGGACATAGTTAAATTAGCTCTCATTGTTGCTGGGTACTTGCAATAGAACTGATCAAAAATACTGCTCAGACGTTTTGCAATAAAAAAAGCACCTTTACATCAAAAAAAAAAAATCAAGCATTGCACAATACTGTGCTGATTTCACTAAAAGCTCCAAGGAACAGAACTCAGCATTAATCATTTTGATTGTTGCTTTGTTTTGGTTAAAGTTTTGCACACTTATACCCTTACTGCATTAAATATTAGTATAGAGGGATATTATTTGACATTGTATATTATACCTAAATTCAAAAGTATATTTAAAAAGATTTAAATTATGAAACAATACTGGTTCAGGTCCTTATAAGAGATTTTAGGTTTTCATTCTAGTTCATAAGCGGGAAAAGTTTTCAGATATAAGGATTTTTTGTATCATCCCCCCTAGGATTAGCCCTTATAAAAACACTAATTTGTCTCCTTGAACCTTGGCTAACAGAGTCTGCTTCCAGGCCCAGAGCCCAACCCCTGTGGCCAACAGCCCCGCTGGGAACACAGGACATGCACAGGGCTTCCCAGATAAGAAAGGACAAGTATCTCCTTGCTCCAGCAGCGACAGGGTAGTAAAGAATGTCATTTATCACATGAACTCCAGCAGTCTCAAACCAGCTCACTTCCTCTCTTTGCTGGCTCCCTGGCTGCTTCACCCAAATAAGCTCCATCCCACTACAATAATCTTTTTCCATGACAAGGCCTCAAAACCCCCAGAGGTTTAAATGGGAACATGACGACAAAGCCAGGAAACTCACACTAGTTAAAGGAAGGACAACCATCTATTAATATGTTCATGGGCAAAAGCATCTGTTAAACTGGAGTTAAGCCTGAAATAAAGATTGTGTTAAAAAAAGAATTTATGAATAAAAAAAGAAATTGCTTGCATAAATTATTCAGTATGAATTAAACATGCAGCTGTACATAACTGGCAGATTTCTGTTAAAATATAAAATCATAAGTCATTCATATAAGCTGTCCATTTGGCAAACACATTCATTTTATCCCCTTACAGAGAAAAGAAAGATATTTTCATGTATCACATTCCCTTTATGTCAAAAGGAAAACTATACAACAGGAATCATACATTTGAGAGAACTTGGCAAGTTCCCCAGGTTTGCAAAGTTGAGGTTCTGGGGGTTTTTTTGATTCGATGTTGTGTTTAAGAAAAGTTCCAGGGGAAAAAAGAATGCATACAAGAAAGTTTATACCAAAAGAAAAAAACTTTTTTTGAAGAGGCAAAGTATATGAATCCTTTCCCCAGCAAAAACTCTTCTGTTAGTATGAAATCTGGACTTTACTTTTTGGAAAAAAATGCTTTGATTTTCTTTGAAGTTTTTACCTTGGACTTTTCTCAAATTGATAGTATGATTCCAAACTAAAAAAGTACTTTCAAACCAAACAGGGGGATAATTGCTTTTTTCCATAAAAATCTAGTACTTTTTATTGCTCTAGAGAAAGCTGAGAGGGTAAAAAGTGACTGAGAAGCATCAATTTTCCGTTTTTCTACCTTTTTTTTTTCCATTTTAAATCAATTAGAGCAATTAGTAAATTTTAAGACTTGAAATGGCAATCAGTTTCAGGGAGACAAGAGGAGCTAACACAGACATTTCTAACACTCAGAGCAGAGGTAGCCCTGATCACAGAGGGGGTCCCACCAGCACTGTGTCCTAGTGCCGGAGGAGGGGAAGGGAAGGAGCAGGAGCACTTGCAGACTGCAGCTCTGCCTGCCCAGCATGTCGCCAGTGGGAAACACACCCATCTGCCACCAGAGCCGGGCCACCCAGGACTTAGGTGGCCATCTCCCACGAGCCTCCCACCTTTATTTCCAGTGTTGACAAGACAGATGTTGCTGGCAATGTTCACAATAGCCCTGTGATACATAACTTTTAATCATCCTGTTTCTCAGATGCAAAGTGAGTATGGTTCCCTTAGGAGAGGGGAAGGTTACAGGGACCCAGTGTGATCTTAATTTCAGATCTACCTGCTGAAATCTTGATCTGTGCACAAGTCCAGCTGCAGATTTATCATTATGTAAGAAAAAGCTTAATCCTAACTGATTGTGCTATGAAAGGGGCTTGCCACACGCAGTGACAGTTGCCCTGTAAATGCTTCCCTTTTTGTGGGGCTGCTTTTCCCTGTCTCGCATCAGTGGCTTGAATTCAAATACCTAAAGCTGGTTTTACAGCAATCCAGAGAGCTGAACAGAGCATATGTCTGGACAGTGCAGCCAATTTTCTAATGCACTGAAAGGACTATTGGTTTTTCCGAGAGAATAAATCCTTCTGACTAGAAACCTGGTTTGCTTTTTTTATTTTTCCTTTTGGATGGGAACCAGTTTGACTTCAGGAATTTAAGAAGTCAGGCAGCAAATATCAAATAATTTTGCTGATCTTTGAACTTAAAGCAGGTATCATCAAAAATATCCTGTCTGCCTTTCACCTTAAAGCGCCACCTCCTTTATATCTGGGGAGCAGATGAATAAACAAAGCCTCCTCTTCACCTCATTTTGGGGGAATGTAGGTTAGAAAGTTTACCAGGAGAGGCATCCCAGCCACATGCCACTGTGCATGCGTCTGGCCTCCTTGCCAGTGCTGCCAAGCGACCCAGCCATGGGGAAGGCTGCACTTGCCCTTAACTGAACCAAATCAATGCTGTGGTACAGGGAGGCAAAGCTGGGAGCGAGCCTTTGGAGTCACCTTTTCTGCTCAACTGGAAGATGGACCCAAAGTCAATACATCAAGGAGAAGGAGGACAATGGACTTGAAGGCACTGTTGTTACACAGCTGAGAAGATAGTAAGAGCAGTTAGAGGAGAATGTTTCTGAGACAGGGTTTATTCACTGATATTTTCTTGCCCACTGAACCGTTATAACTGAGAACATGCAATTTAGTGCATTCCTGCGCCATTTCCTGGCCTTCAGCAGTGAGGGGCACAGAATGAGGAGCAGGTTACTAATGGTCTTGAATTACCTCTTGAACGGGATAACACCCACTATTGGGGGTTGGGGAGGGTGTGTTTTTTTGGTTTTGTATGTTTGTTTGTTGTTTTTATTTTATCATAATTCCCTCCTATCACCCCACCCCATTCAAAAAATTGATGAGGGAAATTCACAACTTGAATTCATTTAGTCTCATTTCAACGAAGCATCAAATCATGTTTGCTGGAAGCAATTACGGGCAAATCAGCAACAATTAGATAACTGAGGGGTCCCATTTACTCCAATAAAAATGTGCTGCTTTGCCCCTGTTGTATGATAAACTGCAGATAGGGTGGGGAGCCTGTGTTCAGACAGACAGGCGTTGTGGTGGGTGGTTTACATCAGGACTAGCAGAGAGCCAAGACTGAACGCTACAAATAAAAGCTTACCCATCTGATGGGAGCAGATTGCATAATAGGCTGCTTCTTATTCCTCTTGCAAAAAAATGCTGCACACAAGATTAGAGTCACACTTTAGGCAGAACAGGCCCTGTGCTACAAGTCCTGGGAGGAGACAGGCCCTACCCCAGGAACCAAGACCTAAATAGTCTCTACCCCAACTTTGAAAAGGTTGGAAATCCCAGCTTGAGTCTCCTGATGCAACTCCGTCTTTTACTATTTCCCTCATCTCTGTAGCCTTGTTTCTGACACAAGGCGATGCACCTGATCACCAATCTGACTCCAGATCTCCTCTAGGTACTTCAGCTTTCCAGTGCCAAAGGGGAATATTAACATTAAAAAAAAATCAAAATAAGTTATTTCAAAACCAGCCAATAGTTTTTCACGCTGTTTCTTAAACCTGAAGCCTTAGATGCCTACGTATACCCATAGCTTGGAAAGTACTGCATCATTCGTGATGAGGAACACCGCAATGACCCCAAGTCTCTGCCACACATGCCAGCACTGAGCACAAGGCACATAAAAATGACAACCTCAGTCTCACTGAACATGCATGTGTCAGACCTTCACGCCATCATCAGCTACCTCCCAGCTGCTCTGAGGACCAGTAACTACACAGCTCAGCATTTCAGCTTTTCCACTTCTAAGAGAGCCAGTTGCTGGCATGCTCTGCCTCTTCCTCAGAATGTGCGAGTGGCACATAGGCTCCAATGAAAGACAGTGTTTCATGATATAAAGCCTAAATTTTTCTTTCCTTAATTTCAATCTGTTGCTCCCAGTATGTTGTTCATCATTATGAAAATGAAGCCTCTTCTTGGCATTTACACCCTTCAAAAACTTGAAGATTTTAATATTCTCCCAGAAAATGAGTTTACTTCGGCTTTTTTTAATGGCCTGAGCCAAGTTCACTTCAGCTGGGAAAGAATGGAGCATAAACTAAAAAATGCTTTTCTCTTTACTTCCACTTGAAAAGTGAAAATTTAAGCAGAGAATTGAAACCTTCAGCCCTTACAGTCATTTTGTGGAAGGTCGTCTGGAGAAGTCTAGTACTGCTTAGCATTAGCGTTTGCCAAAGAACCCAGAGTTGAAAGCTCTATAAACTGTAAATAAAGCAGGGAATAGCACTACCATAAAAGTTTGCACTGTATTTACAACTGCTTCCCTTTCCTGCCCCGGCAAAGAGATGCATGTAACCTGACTGAACATTTTCATTTGTTCAGCAAGACAGCTGACTGTTTCCAATGCCCAGACAAAGGGCTGATTATTTCCTCTCATGTTAATGCCTACTCCTATAGGCAGGTAGGCTGCCGTCTATCTCTCTCTCATCACTGCCTTTCCCTTTCACGAAAAGAAAGATCCCTCCCTGTGGCACTGTGGGGAACACAGAGCCCTTTGCACTGTCTCCAGTACCTGCCTGGCAAAAAAGGACAGGGCTTTTACTGCTCTGAATATCCTCTCATGAGACCCACTATATTGTCAATTCATTTCACCAGCCTCAATAACATCCCCTTTGTGAAGGTCTGAAAGACAAATCCATCCTTGGTGTAACAGTACTGCCCTCAGAGTTGTAGCAGAGTTGAATTCGGACCAAAGTCTTCATTTTGATTTGCTTTAAAAGCTGCTTTGCCCATGTGTATAATTATATATGTTAGGGGTTATGGTGTAGGGGAGAACTCTGTAGAGTGGGGTTGATGGTTGGACTCTATGATCCCAAGGGTCTTTTCCAACCCAAATGATTCTATTAGAGGCAGATTCCTTCTCTCCCAATATCAAACCACTTCTCTGTACCTCATATTTCATCTTAACACAGCCATCTGAGTTATAGACATGCATATGTGAAGCAGATCAATAGATGCTCTCCCACCCCTGCCAGTATTAATTCAACATCAAACACGTCTTTGCCACTTGCCTTTGTAATGTTTTTGTGTAGGAGGTAAGGGGGTTGGCAAGTATTTTCGTTAGTTTGGTGTCTTTATGACAGATGGAAAGCTTGCCAACAACACACCAAATGCTCTCAAATTAAAGTCAGTTCAGTGGCTGTGATTAGATGAATTGTGACTGACTTCTAAACCCTTCACTTCTCAGCCATAAATCCCTCCTGCTCCCCAATCACCTCAAGTAATGACTAATGCCAGGTTCCCCTAGTTACCCTGGAAAAGAGGAAAGTGCTTAGGGATTAGACAAGAAAGTCTGCTGCCTCCAGCTTATTTTCAGGCTTTCATCCCCATCAAAAAAAATAAATATGATGAGAGAAGCCATATTAACAATATTGCTCCTCTCCTTTTCATCCCTTGCTGTGTAAGTGCTGTAACACAGCTCATTCTCCTTTCAGTTGAAATTAACTGCCATTTCCTGACTGTTTCCATAACATGTTCTTCTCCATTCATTTCCTGATTCATATGTCATTATCATTCACACATGCAGACTTCCACTGCAGTAACCAGTATCCTCATTTAAAAAAAAAATAAACACAGGGCCCAGTCTCTTCTCCCTTTCACCAAAACCATGCAGCATATCTGTGGAGTTTTAATCCCAATTTACATCAGGGAAAGGGAACCAAGAGGTTTCATCCTGTCCAGTGCCAGGCATCCCCAGCTCTCACTGAGACATGCAACTCAATAGCCCTTAAACGCTGATTCTCATTAGTGATACAATTAGGTAGGCAAGAAAGAGATTAAGCCTTCCCCACATCTTGAAGCGTAGTTAGCAAGATGAAGTAATGCTTGTATTGACCATGGGCTAGTGCAATACTAAAAAGGTTGTCTTTTCTCATAAATATGAAGCCCATATAATCATGCATCTTCTTTTTTTACTAGCTGTAGGGGAATCGCCATCCCCTCCTCCCACATCTCCTCTGAAAATGGCACCATTGCATAGGTAGCCTTCCTACAATTACTTTTCCTGCAGCTGGGCAGCTTTAAAGAGCAAGGCTACAAAAATTTAGAAACTTCCCATGGAAGTTGCACAGCATGTGTTTTATAGCATAATTTTCTCAGGGAACTTCCATTCCTATCATCAACGCCTCTTTCACTACCAGTGCGTACAAAGGTAAAGCAATTGTAGCCTTTCAGCAAGCCAGGGATAACAGCAAATGGTTTGCCTATGAAATATGTCAACAGTTCTCAGCCAGAGGAATTCTCAGAAACTAAGAACTCATTAAGCATAGGATATAATTAACTCTCTGCACTCTGTAAATAGGGCTTGTTAATAGAAAACATTCCCTAAGAAAGAGCAAGAAGCAATCACTTATCTAGTGAGGTTGCGCAGAAAGGTTTGGGCTACTGTTTGCAACAGAGCACTTTAAGTGCCTGAGCATCAGAAGGCTTCATTAGATTTCTCTCTATTTTCATTATGAAAATAAGGTTAGGGCCAGTTTGTTCTTTACAGTGTTTCCTTAAAGTAAAATGACCTTATATACTAGACTGCAGGGGCTGGGCTGTCTTTTTGCAGCTGCTGTATGACAGATTATTCTAATCACAAACTCCTCCTCACAAAGAAAAAGGACTGAAATCTGTGCAGTCTATAGTTTATTCTTGTCCCCAGTACCAAGAATAGTGTTTCCTATAGGAATCTTTAACCAGTACGATATATTGTGGACAAAACCCATCATAAACACCAGCTAATATCTGTCACAAAGCATTTCATCCTAGCGAGCACTATAGCTCTGAAAAGCAAGGCACACACAGAAGCAGTTTTTCTGTGTGCCTGCCATTTGCAAGATAGCTGCTCTCCAGTTGTTCAAGCACACGGTCCTGATTGGAGTCAAGCCATTTTCTTCCTCCAGCGCTCGGAAGCACACGAAGGGCAGTGTTTTGAGGCAGGAGGACAGCATCCCTGCAAACACACCCTGCTTGCCAGCCACGGTTGCTAGGGAGCTTTGTCATGGCAAAAGTATCAAACAGAGCTGTTGTCACAGGGCTGCTGCTACCACACTTCCAACCCAAAAAGCCAAACCACTGCCCATATTGCGTGAAAATCCCCACTAGCTTCGACATCCTCCAAATTACATCAGGACCTCTACCCCCCATGGAGAAAGAGACACTGCATTATGAGGCTGATTATGTCGACTGCACGTCATGATAGAGCATCCTTGCATATGAGAGCACTGCATTGTTTGCTGGGTGTTGGTTTGTGGTCTGTTGTGTTTTTTAACAAAAATAAAATAGTACCTTCAAACAACAGTCAAATCACACTATTTTACAACTAAGAAAGCTATATCATATGTTAGATAAGAACATTATAAAGGATTAAAAATAGCTAAGAATAAAGAATAATTGTGCACTGCACCATAAATGCTGTATTACACTTTTTGATAAAAGCATGCAACGTGGAATTACTGCTATCTTAGCAAAGGGGGGAGGGAGGGTGTGGGTAACAGCAGAAGAATCCCATCCTGTCTTTGGCACCTGCTGGAGAAATAACTATTGGATCCAACTGAGCCTCTGATCAAGCAGAAATCTGTAGTTTGACAATCTGGTTATTAATTTTCCTTGCAAATGCAGCAGGTGATCATTTGGGGGGGGGTGGGAGGAGCGAGGGGGAAGCAGCAAAACAAATACTGCAACCGTTGTACTTCCTCACCCATGGTTTCCATCCCCTTTAACTGCAAATTGTACTAAATGCCGAATCAATTGTTCCATGACCTTGCACTAAGTGAAAGGGCAAAACAAGAATCTCTTAAAATGATAAAGGTAAGCTATCACAGCTTGTGAAAATAGTAATCAATACACCACTTCCCATTTAACAACCCTCCTTCTAACCAGATCAGGATTGAATGCACTCTGCCTACACTATTCATTTAGAAAAAAAAACCAAACACACTTGGGCCAGCTAAATGCACGCAGGACACTGAATAATCCTTCTAACACCATGATTCCAAATCATAAATTTAACAGTACGTACCCTATCTAGCCACAGAAGATACAGACTAAGAACTTATGATCACCTCTATTCTCACAGCAAGAGTAGCAAAATCCATGCCAATTCTGTGCCCCTTTCTCCTAAGTATCCCAAGGCTAATGTGTTTTTAATCTTTATCTGCAATGAAAGGTCAGGAAAGAGGAAAGGATCTATTCTCAGTTCTGCCAAGTATTGGGAAATCTGTTCCCACTATTTTCTGTTTATGACTAAGAACTACTATTCCACAAGCTTAATTCATTTGATTCTTGCCATTTCACGGTTATTCTTCACTTCCCACCTATGTCCTCCTTTTCCAGCCATAACATATTGCCTGGAGTCTTACAAAGAGCTCCCCTACAGTGATACATAAATACACTTAAATTGCATATTAATTATTTTTAAATATGTCTGGGCTCTTCTGCTGTTTACAACGCTTGGTATAACAAGACTCAGACCCTGACTGGGGTCTCTGGTCCTTCCCACACAAAAATAACTGGTGCACACACACAACTTAGATTGAAGAGTGTTAGTGTCCCCATTCTACGAAGGGGAGAAACTTATTGCACAGGGGAATGTAATTATTTTTTCAGTGGTTGTCAGGGTCATTTTTAGTAGAGCAGCTCCCACAAGCATACTTTTTGGTCACAAGACACTTTCAGCTTCCAAATCCCTTTCGCCCACTACTCCAATTTCTTCATTTTCCCCTCCATGCTCCATTCCTCCCCTTTCACTTCAGAGTAAATCACATTGGACATTAGCAGCCTTCCTGACTTTTCCCTCCTGCTTTTATTTTCATGGTCTTTTCCTTGTGGATGTATTTACCATTACACACATGCCCTATGACAACCTCTCACGCAGCACTACTCTGCTGCACTGTCCCCACATACCCACAGAGCAGCCTCCTCTGCCCAATGCCCACTCAGTTTCTCCCTCAGGATGGGGTACCTTCTCTCAGGTGGACACTCAATGCTGCCACAATCCTGCCCTTCCCACAGGGTCCCTGGTCAAGCCTGGGAACCTCACCCCTGGCTACTCCATTTTGCTTCCTTAGTTTCTGACTTCCAACTGACCCAGTCCCTCAGGCGTGTCTCTCAGTGCCGTCACGATGGCGATATTACATGCTGAAGCTGTTCAACCAGGCTGTTATTTGAATCAGCTCAGGATTTCTAAAATAACACTGTGTTACAGCTGCAGGCTTGGCCTTATGCACCACTGCATCCCAATGCTTTGCTCCTCCTCCCCGAGCAGCTGCCATTCCCTCTGGAGTCCCAGCAAGCTGCTTTCCTTAGACTGACCATCAACTCCCCTGCTGCACTCAGTAAGTGCCTCTCATCATCAGGAATGGGAAGCAGGACTTAATTTCCAACCAGTTTCCCTCGGTTGCTGGTCTCCTGGAGAGAACAGCAGCAGTTTGCACTCCCTGGGTGCTGGCCAGCTAGGCAAAAAGCCCAACAAGAGACAAGCAGAGCAGCACAAATGATTCTCTGTCTGGTGCATCATCCTGATTTTAATTCAGTATTCTGTTTATTATCCAGAATTTTAAGCTCATGTCCTGCTTCTCCGCAGCCAAGAGAAATTTAGACTGTGAGGGTGGGTCATATCTTCGGGAGTAAACCAAGCCAGGAGTGCCAGGTTACTTGTACTCCTGCTCTGCTCTAATTTGTTGACACGTATGTATATACTTGGAGAAGATCAGTCTTGGCAATAGCAATTTGCGGCTTATAACTCACAGATGCAGAACTGCTCTGAATAACTGCTCTGTTTTGCAGCATCAGTCGGACTGCTTCTCCAGCTCTGTTGCTTCCAAACACTACGTGCAGCTTCATGAAACCCCACAGACCTAATCCTCAAGGTCTGCTTTTGTCCAAAGCTGAACTTGCCCTGTTACGTGAAAGAGTAACTGAATATATGAGTCTGCACAGTGTCTCTCTTCAACACTGAAGACATCAAGAGCATGATTTGCCTACAGTCAAGCAACGAGTTGTAACAGAGGATTTACCCTCACATCTGTTACCAAACTCACAGAGAAATGAAGTTCTGAGGGAGTAAAAATGTCCACAAATCTACGTCAAATTCAGCAAACAAGTTTTAAACAGAAGTGTAGATGGGGAGTCTTAAACAGGTTTAAATACTTAAGTTTGACTTTTTCAGATTAAGTTATTCTCTTGGGAAATAACAAAATATTTTGCTTTTACATTTTCAAAATTAGTCCTCAATCTGTCTGAAATCGTATTTCTGAAAATCCATCCCAGAGGAGGGAATAATGAAATAATAAAAAATTATCTATTTTTCTTCATGTCAAAAGAAGAAAAAAGGATCAGTTGCCTCCAAAGTAAGTGTTTACATTTTCCCATTTTGTTGAAAAGTACACGCACAAAGTTTGTTTAATCTAAACAGTGGTGGGTTTGCAGTTCAATTTTTCAATTTGGTTTTTATATCAAAATACCAGTTTTTGAGCAGCTTTTTCTAGCATCAGTCTCTAAATCACTCTGCCCGCTTTGAATCCTATAGGTTCTTCATAACTGTAGAACTACTAAGCAGATAAATATATTTTTGCAAAAGCTGAGCCCAAAACAGCAGTGGATTAAAACTCTTCAAGCTCGAATCATCTCATAAATGTATGGATACATCTGAAAAAAAAAGGATTTGTTGCTGGAACAGCTGGATGAAATTGCATAGGGAAGCTTGAGAGGTTACACTACAAAAATCTCACAATTTCCTGTGGGCAAATATTACCTCTCCCATCTCTATCCCACACGACCCTCTTCAAAAAAGGTGTGATTGTTCCTATATTTTCAAATATACGTAGCAGCCAACTGTATTTCTTCCAGACTGTTTGATGAAGCCACTAGAGCTTTTAAAATGCAGTTCAATTCCCAAGAAAATATTGTATATTTGAGTTTAGATAATGCCTCAGCAAACACAAAGGGATGCACATGCATTTCCAGAGGAAGAAGACTTACATCTACACAGTTGGATGCCTATGGCACATCATTTATAACACAGTCACCCATGCTGCTCCTAGAGCTGCTTTTTGCATACACTACAGGGTTATATATATATAGGACTTTCTTGTTTATTTTTTCCACTATTTTGACAGCAGTCGTTCTAAAGCAGAATCTAAGTTTAAAGGGCTGGTTTGCAAGTCAGCCAATTTGAAATCAGATCCAAGATCAACAGAGCCGAGTCCTTGAAGACACATTTTTCCAGCTGACACAAATACACCTTTTCTCAGTCACTAATTAGAGCCACATTGAACTTTAAGTCCAACTCAGCAATATTCTCACAGAAACTTCAAAGAGACAGGAATAGGCACAAGATTATTTGCTCTGAAAATTTGGCTAAATCGTTATTTCCCCCCCCCGCCTCCCTTGGTTGGTGGGAGTGCACATAGCAGTTCTTTTGGTTACAGATTACCATATTGTTTACGGCACTCTGCATATTACTAGTTTCACAGTTTCACATACTTGAACACTTCATTGAAGATAAATAGAAATTGCAGTTACACCCTCAAAGAGCTGAAGGAGGCCATAATAAAGGAAGCCTTTTTAAATTTATTTTTTTAAGGTCATTGGCAGTTTGGCCATACACCGTGCTGTCCAATTTTTACTCATTACTTGAGGTGAATCTTGTTCACTCATTAACCAGTACGAGAAACTCATACACATGCTACATTGGTATCATAAGACACAAAGAAGGGCAAATCACAGACAGCTTCCTCAACTATTTTTGCAGTGCATAAGCATGTACTCATCTTCAAGATGATGCAACTTGGTGTCAAAACTGTAAGATATACAACTAAGCAGTTGGAAAATGTTATTGGTTTGAGGCAAATAAGGCACAGCTCTTCCCTGGAAGTCATCTTATTGACATTGGAAGACTTTGTACAGTAGGGATAATGCTGCATACTGGCTTTGTGTTTCTCTGTTTCAGGGTGAGGAAACATGTACATACATAAATCAAGTTATATATACAGTTTATCTGCAATGCAGTCAAGAACTGTATCTGCAGTACACAAGAAAACACTCAAACCAGCTTTGAGCTAGACAGCTCTGTTATCCCTAGCAGAGAAACTGCAGATTCCTGGCATCCATCAGGGCCTGCACAAGCCCATTCAAGACCCCACGTGTGCACTCAGTAGCTTGGACCATGCCCCCAGAAAGTGGCTGCTTTCAGAGGGGACCATTACCACAGCTGTCATCCTTGAGTCTTCACGTGGATCAGTTCTACCTTGGACTGTATTAAAGGTATACTCCTACTTGTCCCTGAAAGTCTGCACCTGACTTTTCCTCAGAGAAGCTGAACTGCTGACCCTGGATGCATCGCCACAACTTCCCACACAATGCTGCTGCCACAACTCATCTCTTGGACTGGAAGAACAGGAAACAGTTTAAAAACTGTGCCTGAAAACTACTGGAAGACTTTCGCATTCCTGTTCCTTACAAACAGTCAGTCTTGCAAGATTACGTACATTCCTGTGAAACTACTCAAAAACCTTCCACAAATGCTGATATTAGTGATAAAGCTATCGAAGAACCTCACCTGAAAGCACATTGCCTCACATGACTGGGTATTCACTGAGGAAAAAAATCTTTAATATTACACATAATTGAAAGTCATGATTAGGAATTAAAAAAAGTACAGATAAAACAGGAGAATTGACTTCTGTGTCTAACTATTTTTTCTTATGTGACTTTACGCAATTTCTGTCTCTGTGTATCCTTCCATGAAATACATTTACTAGCTGACAGGAGAATTAATACACAGAACTATTGTAAGACACAATGATCCCCTTGAATAAAATGTAATAGGTGCAAAAAAATTATTTGCTGTATTTTTCAGGAGAGACATCTGCAGGTTGGACAAGATTTCTGGTGGATAGTCAACAGTCTAACAGACAATAATTACAGGATCATACACACTGCCTTACTGGCAGAGCCTTGGCAGAAGCCACATATGGTTTCTGCCCAAAAGTGTAACTCCACAGACCACTACTGACCAGAGATTACCCTGCTCCAGTTGTCCCAGGTCCTGAAGCCAGGGCTAAGATTTCAAGTCTTTCCAATTACTTAAACATGATCCTGGAAGAGCTACAGCATACACTGATTTATGTTCAACCTTCTCAGATGCCACACAGCAAGATTTACACAGAAAAATTCATCATGATTTTAAAGAATCCCATTGAAGCAATGTACACCTTATATAGTTCTTTAGAAACTAATATTGACACAAGGGATTTCTTCTGTCAGCAACAGAAGTGCCATGTTCTCAGTCACTCTCAGCATTCAACCCTTTTCTTAATTCCATGAGTATTTTGACCTCCTAACTCCATCTGATAATTCACAGTCATATACAGCTAAAGTTTGATCCTATCAAGATCAAACTTGAAAGTCAAGCACATTTTGACACTGCCTTTCAGCTGTGCTAAAGAAAAATTTATTTGCAAAAGCAAATCCAAAGCTGCTTTCAGGGAAATATTTCCTAGAGTAGCTGCATCATCATCTTTTGGTGTGTTCAAACAAACAGCTATTAAAGTAAAATTTTGTTTCATAAGCATCTTATGAAAACCTTTACTCAGTAAGTCATGCCAAATTGAAACTGTAGTCAAGTTAATAGAAGTTTCGCATTCGTGAAAAGAGAAGGTGAGGATCACATGGGATAAGTGTAACTAGGCTAAGAACTAGACAGTAACACAGGTCTTGTCCATCAACTAACTAATTAAAAATACTAGAGATTACAACAAGCAACAAAACCCTTCTAACTCATACATGTTCAGTTTCACCCCATTTGATGAGGTCTTCTGTGGATTGCAGAATTTATTCCTCTATTTAAGCAAGCACCATAGTTCACAAGTAATCAAATTCCAGAGATTCAAGGACTCTGATAGCCAGGGAACAATTATGAGAAGTTCTACAGCAAATGTAGGAGTTTCTGCTAAGGTTTACTGCTATACCCATTTCATTATCATCAGTAATTAACACCATAAACTGGAATTTTTAATAAAGGAAGCAAACATGAGTTATGTCACTTATGCTGACAAAGTCAAAAGCAACCTTCTGAATTACTTTGGCATGAGACGGCAGCCAAAATCCCCATGAATCAAAGGATACAGTTTACAACAGAACACAATGGCCAGTGATGAAAAGCAGTACGTGGAGAATAAGTTATCAGAAGCTATTGACAACCCTATTTTTAGGTGATTTCAAGACAGCCTTAATTTTAATTTGAATTAGAATTATTTTAATACCACTGAATACAAAAGCATCCCCAGAAGGTGAAGGGGCTTTGTTCAGGGCAGCATTAATTCAGTGTTTCTCTTCCTTCAAGGAAAGAAAAACCTAAACTGCTTTTAATAAGTGATTATATTGCCCGTTTTGGTTCTTGTGGCTTTTCACAGCATACATTTGTTTTTATGTTGTTTGGGCTTGTTGTTATGTCCCCCTTCACCACTTTCTCTTCCTTGGTGTATAATTGTTTCTCCAGACTGTGTCATAAATGGGGGACCAGTGCTGTTTAACATCTTTGTTGACAACATGGACAGTGGGATTGAGTGCACTCTCAGCAAGTTTGATGACAACACCGAACTGTGTGGAGCAGTCTCGACACACTGGAGGGAAGGGATGCCATCCAGAGGGACCTGGGCAACTACAAGGTCCTGCACCTGGGTCACGGCAATCCCAGGCACAAATACAGGCTGGGTGGAGAATGGATTAAGAGCAGCCCTGAGGAGAAGGACTTGGGGGTGTTGGTGGATGAGAAGCTCAACATGAGCCAGCAACGGGCACTCACAGCCTAGAAAGCCAACTACCTCCTGGGCTGCATCAAAAGCAGCATGGCCAGCAGGTGGAGGGAGGGGATTCTGCCCCTCTACTCTGCTCTGGTGAGACCCCACCTGGAGTACTGCATCCAGCCATAGGGCTCTCAACAGAAGACAGACATGGACCTTCCAGAACAAGTCCAGAGGAGGGCCACAAAAATTATCAGAGGGCTGGAGCATCTCTCCTATGAAGGCAGGCTGAGAGAGCTGAGCTTGTTCAGCCTGGAGAAGAGAATGCTCTGGGGAGACCTTATAGGAACCTTCCAGTACGTAAAAAGGGCCTACAGGAAAGGCAGAGAGGCAGTAGAGCAATAGGACAAGGGTAACTATTTTAAACCAAAAGAGGGGAGATTTAGATTAAATATTAAGAAGAAATTCTTTACTGTGAGGGTGACGAGACACTGGAACAGGTTGCCAGGGAAGTTGTAAATGCCCCATCCCTGGAATTGTTCAAGGCCAGGCTGGATGGGGCTTTGAGCAGCCTGGTCTATAGCGGGAGGTATTCCTGCCCATGGCAGCAGGGGTGGAACTAGGTGATCATTAAGGTCCCTTCCAACTCTAACCATTCTACGATAAGTTAGATTTTTAGTTGAGCCATTCTTAGCTATAAAACAGGAATGAATCTTGTGTTGTACAAACACAGCTAATTTATGTTTTACCATCTTCAGAAGAGACAGCTGAAAAGGAGGCCACCGCATTGCTCAAAATGCTTTTCTCAGAGCTCATCTAAAGGGCTTAGACAGCAGCAGCCTCCACGAAAGAATTAGCAGGGGTGCCATGGTGTGGGTAGAGTAGAAAGGAAGGAAAGCAAAGAACTTTAGATAATAAACTAACACATGGTGGGTGTGACAGAGCATGATCTTGTCAACTATTAGTTTCATAGTAGAGCTATAATAAGTATATCAAATTCTGACATAACACAGTAAAGAGCAGAGGAAAAAAAAAGGCAAGTTTTGAAAAACATAAGCAGTCAGTTAAATAACTGTTTTCCATGGTATATTTAATGTTTGATATGCAAATAATCCCAAGAGAACCTTCAGAAAACAGTCCATTCCTCCTGATGCATCTTCACTACAAGAAAAACATTTCTGTGGCCTGTTCTCATAGTGCCAAGAGTTATCTGTTAGCAGGGCAAGTTATTCTTTCAGGGAGAGGAAAAGAAGCACTTCCTCTGTTATGCATTACTAATTAGCTCCAAGCTGGGGGCATGGGGGTTAGCATAGAAGATTGGCAATGCAAAAAACATTCTGACAAAATATTCATTGAGGCAAGCTGTGCAAGTGACTGCTGCCAGCCTGGAGACAATGGCTCCATTGTTCTGCAGAGTGAATCAAATTGGGAGCAATCTCAGAGGGTCCAGCAAGGAATAAAAGGTAACATTTTTGCAAATTCAGATCACTTTCTCTGGTTCAAGAGTGGTTTTTCTTTTTAGGAAAGGATGTTGAGTTGTGCTTAGTGCCCAGGCTCTGTTACTGTAAGCAATAACTGTTTTGCCAACTTACTGTATGCCAATTTTAAGGTAACTACCTAATTCAATTAGATAAAGCAAAGAAACATGCCCTTCATCATGTTTAAAAAGATGTGAATGAAGAATGAGAGTGAGAAAGGAACACATCATGCTGGGATGCGGTATTAAGTGCTTAAACATGCCTTGTAGAAGCCTCTTCCCCTTCTCCACTGCTCCCCCCCCGGCACTCTTAATCCCATGCTTTTAACAGTGGCCATGAGGCCAGGTCTTCTTTGAGGCAAGGACTCTGTGTCGCATTGCTAGGAGGTAGGACTGATAGAGGTACTGTACTGAGGCATAACACCAGGAGTCTGTTAGCAACATGAAAGGACAGAATCGTCAGTTTTCTTCCTGCATTGCATTCTCCTTCCCGTGGTTGACTAGTATGAATGACAAAATGGCGCTAATGGTGCCCACATGGTCTACAATGAAACACATCCAAGACTTAATAGTCTGGGAAATATTTCAAATGCATATTCTTTGTTCTAGCAAACTTGGAAGTGGGTTTTTATATCATAAAGAGACAGTACTTACAACTCTTGTGTTTTAAGCCCCAACTGGCAGAAAAAGCCCACATTATTCCTGTAGTTACCTCCCATCAATAATTTATTGGCATAATAAATCGCACTGTCCTTATCTAAATATCTTTATTCAACTGAAAGGGAACACCATAGACTTATGATCTCAAAATTAATAAATTAGACTTAAAAATTCATCAAGAATAATACAAGTTCATCTGTCCAACCCAGCAGCACAATACCTGCTTTTATGCAGGACCTTAAAGTGATTCAGAATGAGCCACAAAGCAAAGAATTAAACCTTAGCAAGGCCGTCAGCAGTGCTCATTGAGAGAAGGAAGGAAAAGAGAATGTATCAGTGCACTGCAAACTACAACAGTTTATGTGGAGTAAGAGTTAGCTGTTCACAAGACTTCATGGTCAGTCAGCAATTCCCTTTCTATTAATAGTGCAGCCCCCGGCCTCTTCCTTCCATTGATGTTGCTTCCACACTGTTTCATTCCCCTTACTCATCGTCTCTCCACCTTTCTTTCTAGGCTGCCTATCTCTTAGTTTACATATTTCCACAGAATAAAATGCACAGATGCAAAACAGAAGTTCAAATACAGAGATTCCCCTGTGACACTTCACACTGGGTGAATAACTTGTTGCTAACAATTTTATATGTTTGAGTGACTGGGTCTGGATTCCAGAGCTCAGATATATTGGATGTCAGGTTTGTGTTCCTACAAGTCTCCAGACACAGGGCTGATGAAACAGACATTCCCACACAGGAGGATCTGACAAAGGGTCTCATCCAGCTCCCAAAGGAAGCTGTCTCCTATGGCTGCTGCAAGGCCTGCATCAGCCTCCCTCAAGTACCAGTTTCTCAGAAAGACTTTTCTGTTGTGATTCCTTATGAGCACAAAATAGCCTTCACTCAGCTGAGCACTAATGATTTTCATCATGTACAACAAGGTGGAAAAATATATAAGGACACAGCTCAAATCAGTTAAATACACCAAAATATCCATAGAGTGAGGTTTGAACTGGAGAATATTCCATTTAAAAGTGTGACATCTATTTCATCTAGCACCAATTGATTGTTTTTATTAATACTTATCACCATAACAGTGGTATCAGGCTATTGTGTTTTGTTGGGTTTTGGTTTGGGTTTTTACTTTTTTTTTTTTAAATCTGGTAACATTTTAAAGTTCTCGATTTATTTCTCGATGACATTGGTTAAATACTTGAGCATATTTCTTCTCATGGTTTTAAATAGGCTTACACAGGAACCAGAACCAGGTACTGTTGTGACTTCAACAGTTGTCTAGCATAAATCAACACCCAATGGCGATTTTTTTTTTTTAACTTACTTCTAGCTCTGGTGTTATCAGCCTTTGTGTTAGACTGCATTTACCTACAAGAAAAGTTTTCACTTGAGTGGTGGAGCAATAACTACAAAGGCAGAAGTCCCTGATAATGAGCAGGCCCTCCAAGAACATGCTGAAACAAGTGATTTCTGTCTCCAAATTCTCTTCTTGTGAGTGAGATTAGTTGATCAGACCCTAAGCCTTATACCCACCATACATCCTATTTTACAACTAAATGCTTCCCTCTTTGGAATGAGCCCTATGTTCCAACAACTCCACAGCTTAATTCATTGGGGAAAAAAAACCCCAACATTGACTATGACTGACAATTTAATGTGGGATTACGACTTGCAGTGCTTAGCCTGCTGTTATTCACAGGCTCAGATTTGGCTGCAAAGCAATTTTCCCAGAAGGTACAAAACATAGAAGTCTTTTCAAGAGTCCTCTGAGCCATGACAAATTAAACCTGGACTATTTCACAGTGAATCCCAATTTTGGCCAACTAATTATTTTTGTTGAACTATCCTGAAGCAGTCTTACACTTCCAGTAGCCTATGGTCCACAAAAAACAAGCTGAATATCCATTTACCTGAAGGTTTTTCCAGCAATTACGCCTACCTCCAAAATACATTCACAGCCCTTCAAAACAGTCACATGAATAGTTTTACAGAAAGCAACACTTATACACCTACAGTTACCCATACATTTTTCTGAAATTATTCAGCAGATTAATACAGGGAGGTTACACTAAGTGCAACAGCCTTCAGCTAATGTCCTTAACTTAAAGTTTGCGCTGATTTTGTTGAGCCTAATGCAGGGACCTTGTGCCCAAAAGCTTTCTGACTTTTTCCAACTGCATCAGCTATTATAATAAAATACATCCTTTCAACCTATAAATTTTGTATCTTACATATGAATAACTGCAGGATGCCAGACCTACTAGTACTGCTATGTAAGTATTACACAATCTATACTTTAAAATATGAAAATCAATACACCAAGGATGCCAGATCTTGAAGTCAGAAGCATAATGATTTCAAAGAGTAACTGAACAAAAAAATTGAATTTCTAAGATTGTATTACCATCCTTTTGACACATCCCTAGCAAAGCAGCAACTTTAAAATATTTGTCCTTAACAAGTTGTGAGGTACAGTTTGTCAAAAACCTATGCTCCTGCTTAAAGGATGTCAACAAAAATATATTCTTGCCATGTTAAATAATAATTTCAAAGCAATAAGAGCTTAGAAACATGCCCATACCTCAGATATTTAATGCATTTTTCCCCCCCTCAATCTCTTTTGTTGCTCCCAAAGTCTCTGACAGCAGAAATGCTAATGGATGCAAGATGTAGCAGGCACACTGTTCCAAGACTGTCAGAAGAAAGCTTTGGTGTGAATAATGCTGAGGGCACATAGGTTACGACATACTCTGTCTGGTAACATGTGCTAAAGACAGGGAAAAACCAATAGCTGAAAATCTCAAAATAGATCTGAATGGCCTACAGTACAAGAAAGCCCAATCCTTAGAATCTGCTTGTCAGCGTAACTCCCATTACCCTTATCAGTAATTCACTAGTACAAGGGCCTTCAAGATAAAAATTCACCATTAAGCAATATTAAACAGACTGCTTATTTTGTGGTGTTTGCAATGTCACAATACAAGTTGGTTATACAGTTCCCAGTTGAACTAAGCCAGCCTCAAGGCCAAAGCAGCAGTTTTACACACAGGTTACCTGCATCCTGAAGTTATCCCTCCTGCCTTCTATACTGCAACCTGCCCTCTGCTAAATTAAAGAGGACTAAACTTTCACCTGAGACTGCATTTACTTTAAAACACATGAAGATACAGGCAGAGTGCATCTAGTGTGAGGTTATTATACTCTACATCATACTAACAACCCCATCATCTTCTCACACCTCTCCATTGCCAAGAGGTCTCCTGGTACAAAGGTAAGAATGTTCAGTCAAGTGACCTAATACTGAAGGAGCAAGCTGTCAATATAGAAAAATTTATAATCCTTATATTTAATAATAGTTTCTGAAAAGCATTTTACGGCTTTTGGGGTGAGAGTCAAGAGAGGGAGAATAAACTAATGAAGAGCATTTCCTTTTCATGATTAGCCAAAGGCCATTAGAACTTGAGATGCTGAACAGGAGGAAAACTACTGTTTCGCAGGTTAGTCATTTCCATACTGTTATTAACTGGACAAATAAAGCACAAGGAATCACAGACCACTGATACTGAAGTTGTGCTGCAGGCTGGAGCACACAAGCTCCAGAAACAGCCCCCTTTGGTAGGCCTCCAGCAAGCTATCAGCACAAACTTTAACAGGACAGCCTGAAGGATGAACTAACACAAAAAAAAACTTTTGCATTTACATTTTCATTGTGTATTTTGCTTTCCCTAACAGCTTGCTATTTCACAGGAACTGGTGGACTTCTTGGCCCTGGGCAGGGGGTGTGAACTCCAGTATGTATTGTGAAGTATTGCCATTGTAAAAAACTGCTAAGCTTTGAAGAAAAGCAGCAGGCAAAGCCGTTAAAATACATGCTTCATTCACAGCTATGATTGCACTCCAATGCTACAAACTAAGGGAAGCCAGCAGGAGAGGGAGCCCCTACACCTAGACATTTCCAGAAGTGTTTTGAAAAATTTGGTTCTATATATTGCTTTGGACAATGCAGAGATGCTTAATTTTAATTACCACCAGGGTGCCGAGAGAACAGATGGATGCCTGTTAATTGAAGCTACCACAGTTTCATGTAAATTGAAAGAATAAATCAAATAAATAAATATCAGCCTCCCAAGAACATTCAAAGTAAAAAATGGTAATGAGTTTTGGAAGCAAGGAAGGAAATTGTTGTCAGTGAAAAACAGCCTGCAAAGATAACAGACCTCTGCTGGCAGACGGCCATCAGTAACAACTCTGTCTTATCAGGAAGCAACTTGTCAGCCAAGTCTGTAGATTAGAAAGACAGTCATAAACCAGGCAGATATACTGGTTATATCTGGGGGTATAGGGATAGACCAATTCAGTTAGGTGTTGTCTTAAATCCAGCGGCAACAAGAATAGTAATGCAAGTTACTAAATGTGCCTAAGGGAGACACAGGGAAGAAAAAAAAAATCTAGTCAACACGCATGAAACCAGAGTAAGCAAATAAAGATCACTGCTATGTCTTCAATAACAAAGCATGAAGTGGGAAAGCAAGCCAGTGAAAGATGGACAGTTAGAGAAGTCTCCATTAACAATAGCCTCTGCTAGATTTCAACAACTGAGGTATTCAAATCCTTTTATAGTTAATTTAGAAACTGTAGAGAAGTGACAGGGTCACAGTCCTGAATACTTAAGTGTCTCAGGAATACGAAATAGGGAATATTAAAGTGGGAGAATTTTTTGCAGATGCTGCCACGTGATTTCTCTTTGACTCTGAGAACAAGGACATCAACCATAAGGATGGATTCTTGCCAGAGTCAGTATCTGCAGTCATCAGCATCTTACTTGAAAGAGGCTAGTGAACAGCCTCAGCCTATAGTTACTTTCAATAAACACAAGCCTGAGATGAACAGAAATTACCACAGTATCACACTTCATACTTGGCAACAGACTGAAGAAGCCACTCCACTAACTGCTCTGGGATATATTGTGTCAGCAGAATCCCATGACAGTCCCTCAGTTTTGTGCCTTTTGGAAGGTTTGACAATGAAGGAGTAGTGCTGTTCACAATACACACCAAAGTAACACTCTCCCTTCAACACTGTCTTATTCCACGCACAGGCGTGACAACTACAACTGAGCTGTATTATAGGATCTGCGTCTGAAGACAAGTAAGCCAAGGAAGACAAACTGAATATACAGAAGTGGATTCATGAATGAAACAAGCTTCCATAAAAAGCCAACAGCAACAGACCTATCTTGAGAAGGAGCATTAATCACTTCCTTAAAATGCAAAACCTGGTAGAGTTGAAATGCTCTGTATGAGAAAGACAACTGATTTTACAGGTGAGTGTTCCTAGTTACAAGCAGCATGAGAAGAACAAGGAGTCACAAATAGCATGGATAAACATTGTACATAAATTAGCCTACAGATGCTATCAAACTATTTCACAATAAAGAAATATCCCATATTGTTCATAACACATTTGCATGGTTTTCTTCTCTACAAGAGGAGTACAGAAGAGATTTCAGAGGAAAGTTTTCTACAGGTAAGGCTCAGATCAGCTATGGTAGGACTTAAATGTAATATCATGTCAATGTCTTCAGAAGCATAAAAAAAACAAAATATTAGCTGCAGCATCTTGCAATCTTACCAGTACTGAACAGCTATGCAAAACTAAGCTTAAGTATGGCTATTTTAATAGTACAGAAACTCTTGAACTATAAAAACAAGGCTGAGTAATCACATTTACAAAGTACCCTTTAAAAAAAATAAAGATCAACATTGATACATAATGCATTAGTTTATTCCAATAGCTTAAACAGCCTAGAGAGACTTTCAAGACCAGCATTGTTCCCACTGACATCACCCACAAACATCCTCTCCAGCTTGTATTAAAACTTGTCAACTGGAGAAAGCGAGGAAGATATCAGTAATAGGAAGTTTGAGGCATTGCAGATGGGAAAATTAATTTTAAAGAGACACTCAAGGAAAAGATGGCTAGGTTTATACTGAAAAATGTAGTCAGACCTCCCCAGTACTAGAAACAGTATAAAAACATCATTGCAGTCTTCTATTTAGGCTAATTAGCACTGCCAAGAAGAAGGGTATGTTTGCAGAGGCAGAGCACAGTGTTAATGCAGTTATGCTGTTTCTAGGACCTACCTCGTTAAGCACTGCACTGTGTAGACACATGCTAAATGATTCTGGATAAAAGCCATTATTCCTCTTACGTGTGTCTCTGAACAGAGCTGAACTTTTGCATTTGATTTTAATATTGCATTTTTAAAATCTGAGAAAATAAAAGCAGACAAATATAACTCACAAAAGGTCAAAAGCCAGGAAGACTGAAAGGCCACCAATTTGTGCTGTATTAAAGCACAATTTAAGATGTTTTCAAACACAGCATCTGTAGATTGGTTTCTCTCATCAGTTTTCAGTAATGTATGTACTGCCTTTAGTAAATAGATTACCACCAAATATTAAATATTCCATCTTTTAAGTGTTCTTAGAAATATTTTACAACTGCTTCATCCTATGACGCTCTGCAGAACTGTACATGTCGTTAGTTTCAGCTGCATCTATGACCAGCTACGTGATTGTGCCCCACAAATCCCAGGACTAAATGCTCCAAATGAAAGATTGGTATCCAAATTAATTGTTCTCACCTTTAGCTGAATCTGAAACCCTGTCGCAGGCAACTTCCATATTTCAACCATTAACACAAAAAAGCCTTTTATTAGCCTGCCTTGCGAGCCTCCCTGTGATCCATTAGCCACTTACAAGCTGCAGAGCACCAGCAAATTCAGAGCAATGTTACAGATGCTAGGACAAGAGAACACCTTCAGAAAAAGCAATCTGGAAGACATGGCTGCTTTAATCCTGGAAGATGATTACGTTTTACTGAATGCCTAACACAGTCCTTGAAGCGCACTCTTTTCTGAGCCTTGTCCCAGCTCTAAGAACTAGATTTGAGATACAGAAGGCCAGGACAGTACCCCCCCAAAGTCTACTTTAGACTGATGGCTAGGAAAATCTACAACCAAGAAAGGAATCAACCTACATCTCCTTACTATGTCTATGGGTGCTCCAACAGCTTGGCTATCTCACCAAGTACAGACTGTAAACACTGCTCAGTGTCCCTGAGAATCAAAATTGCATCTGCCCAACATGCATACCTGATGTGGCTCCCAGGAGAGGCAGGGAGGTGAGGCACAGTTTAGCCTCACCATTTCCAGAGGATAGTGGTGGCATCTAACTACCCAGCCTCCTGGAATATCATGTCTTGCACAGCCCTTCATGCCTGCTGTGTAGTAGTTACATACCTTCACACATAACCTGGGTGCTGCACATCCCCATTTCAGGGCCAACTATCCTCATCATAGGTGCTACGTCACCTACACTGCATGCCTGATTCAGGGGATCTGAACATAGTACTGTAGCAGCCCACATTTGAATATGTGCAGCATCTTAACGTCTCATTTTACAGTACAGGGTTTCAGCATCAAGCCTGCCTGACAAGTTGCCACACTACCTCTGCCTCTCAGGCACCCAAGTCCTTTCCTCCCTACTCCCACACCTGAGGCGCGCATCTCTGTCTGCTGGCCACGTGATCAATGCTCATGAGATTTGTGACATAATCTAGGTTAAAAGCAGATTATTTTTAACCCAGCCACCCACTCACTGATCTAGTTCATAGCACAACATCACCATAGTCATATCAGCACAGCTAATGGGACAGAGCGCCACAGCCAGGCACAAGCAGAGAGGAAGAATGGCTGGAGGTGTGGGAAATGTAGAGTTACTGCAGAAGCCATGAACTGTGGTATCAGAGGTGACCAAGTGCCATGTCATGTAGTTACGGCCCCTCCATCCCCAGAATGTTTCTGCATTCCCTAGGAAGCCACTATGATGTGGGTGTAAAATACTGCATGATTTCAGAAATGTCATGATGAGACTACATGTCAGTCATGCTGCTATAAGCCTCATGTCCCTGCAAAATGCCCATATAGTCCATCTCTTTCCAAATGCAGAATTGCTGAGCTCATTGGAGTGACACCAGCCTGACACAGAGTTACACCAACCCCTTCAGCTTAATAACATCACCATTTTTCAGGTGACAAACAAGAGAGCTTCACAGAGCAGGATCCTGACACCACTGCAGTCTTCACTGCAGGATTCAGGTCCCTACTGCCTGCTGAGGCAGGATTTCACATGCTGTTTTTCTGCTACAGGGAGAAGCCCTGGAAGAAGACAACAATTGTATTTCAGGAAACACATGTGCAAGAAAATCTGCTGCGATACATTTAACCCACAACAGCTCTGAGTACTGGTGCTGTCTCTGCATCACAGTGTAGTTTACCCACTCCACCCTTTTTGTCCCCAACACACAGAATAGTTTCTTCCAATTAACCAGCAGCCAGAAATTAAATGTACATCTCTGCCCATTTCTACTAAGGTCTCTTGCAAGTCAGCAATTCTCCTAATTTAGGGTAATCCACTAAGTAGTGTACATTCAAGGTCCAGAGACTGCTTCTAAGGACTCCAAGAGAAAAAACTAAGGTCACGCATTTTAGACATCGTCAGTCGGAATACTGACTGGTCAGATGTCCATATCTACACTGAAAAACGTGATGGGATCACAAACAGAGTTTAAAACCACTGGTTTTAAGTAAACAAATCCAAGATCCATGCTAGTGGTAAACTGCGTTGCAGATTTTTTTACCTCAACATCTGCTGAGATCTCTAGCTTTCTAATGTCAGTCTCTTTACTGCTTAGATGTTTCAGCAAAAGTTTCCTCTTTAACAGTCCACTTTAAGCTTAATTTTCTTCACACAATTCTTAACGTAGTTTTCTTGCTGATTCAGTGCTGCAGAGAGCACTGCCCAGGCAGCTCACAAACTGCACGGATATAAACGCTGGGGATCACATCAGGGATCCTGGCATCACTTCTAATTTAGCCATTTGATACATTTGGCCAACCAAGCTCAAAGTAGCAATTCAGACAGTTGGAACACACCCTACACAACGATGTTACAGAAGAGCAGTTTTTATTCTGGACATTCATCCCCATAAATCAATCAGAAGACATGAACCTCCATGCTAGTTAGAGACACTAATCAGGTGACCAAACAGTCCCACACTTATAGCACCTTCCTGTACTCCTTGAACGCAGTAGCATCACACCAAGGAAGGCAGTGGCTTGAACTTCCTACTTGCCTTAGATCCTAAGTGAGCCACAAAGGCCGACAGCAAATAGCTATCTTGCTCACATCCCAGCTTTATTCTCCTCCACCCTTGAAGCCCAATTTCACGGCTACACCAATCACTTGTCCATGAGCACGCATTTTCAGAAGGAAAATGACTACAACCACTGCATACAGTCAGAGCAGTGTTTGGTATTACATTAAGGTGAGGCCAAGTTCAGAGCAAGTCCTTAAATAGCTCATCTCTAACCCATGAGGCAATCCCTCCACACAGGACATGAGCCAGAAGTGCAGGTTGCTTTGCTGCTCTGCAGCTCTCAGGCAGTGCCTTGCCAGGGACAGGAGACCACAGAAGGCAGCACATCTGGCAGAGCTTCCCCATGAAAAGAAAGGCTCCTGCAGGGAACAGACTCAAAATTGGTAGAGGAAAATTGATCAGAGAAGGCATAGTACCCAACCCTAAAATCAACTAAAATCAGGTATTGGAAGCTAGTGCTCAGTACTCAAGACTTCAGCCAAAATTACTAATCTAGCCCTAATTATTTGAAAAAGCACAGATGTCCATTGCTGTGTACCAGCCTGCGGACACTGTTTGCACAAGCAAGAGTTTAATCGTAAAAAATAAATATGGGAAATATTCCTGTTTACCAATTAAGAGATCATTTGTGTAACCACCATCTGGGATTAAAGTACTTTTTTCCTCTCAACTAAAATGTATCCAGAGACCCTTTCCCTCTGCACACACTGGATATGTCTTCAATGGCTGTTGCCCACCGCCCCCATTTTTTTTTTTTTTTTTTTTTTTTGAGTCAGTTACTGGATGATCTTTACCTACTGCTCCAAATCAACTCTGAATATACCCTTTGATAGGGCTGTTCTTTCCCTGATTGTTTTCATTAGTCATCTGCTTCTGTCACTTAGTCTGGATCTTGTCATGTGCTCTTAAACATAAATGGAGTTTTGCCACTGATTTCAGTAGCAATAAATTGGGAAAAGGCATTAGACACAACACAACACATCTGACAGCAACAAGTCATGAGGCCCAACACAAATGCTCCTTGCATCCAATTTATTTCTTACTGTAGTGATGGAACCCAGAACTCAAGCCCTTCCTCCCTCCCTCCTCCTGCTCTTCCAAGTAGCTCTGTGCAATGAGAAACTGAACTCTGCATGAAGTCCATCACAAAAGGGCTGAAGGATTATTTCAGGTGATATCAGAGATGAAGTATTTGCTGTAGAAAAGCAGTGAGGACTACCTCTCCAGAGCACTCATGTCAGGCAATATGAAAGCTTTCTTCTCTGGCTCTACTCTAACATGCACATTTGCGTTTCCCTCCTAAAAACTAAATTCTTCTAACTTTTAGACTGTCAAATGTCTAAAGTTAGAAAGGACATATTTGCCAATTTCAGACCTCTATTTGGGATTACAGCCAAAAGACTTAAATTTGGACAGGTATATGTAGATTAAGCAGTATTTAATAAGCTACTGCTATGTAACACATAGGTTCAATACAGTGCACACTACTTTTATGGGATGAATTGTTGTAAAGAGCATTTCAAAAAGTCAAGCCAACTATACATTTATTACTCAATAGCTTTAAGAGAAGAATTCAGTAGTACAAGTCACACATAGGTATATATTCTTTTCCAGTAAATATGGAGATGACTAAATGATTCCAATAATTAAAAATACTTGAGCCTTCTGAAGACATGAGTTCAACCCAGAAATTATTTTCCTCCTCCAGATTTAACAGAGTATTTCATCAAAAAAGGGGCTTAATTATACATCTGCTCTGAACAGATAATAAGCATCTCATGGGCCTATTACAAAGAAGTCAGGTTGTGACAGTAGTTGACAGAGCACCTAGTCCATCTCAAGTCAGATATTAAATGAAACCTTTGCTTGAAGATTTATTTTCATATTTGGTACATCCACAGACATTTATCCATGTGTTGTTGTTCGCAACAATGTTTCTAGTCAAGGAAATTAGTTGACAATTTCTTAAGTTCTGGGAAAAAAAAAAAAATCAGTGCTGTCCTTGCAAGAGTATCTGAAACTAACAAGGTATTGCTTAAGGGATAGTCATTCACATTGCTTTTCATCCACAAATATGCATGTCATGAGTAAGAGTGACTATATTTACTAAATAGGTACAGACTCTTTTGTTCAACAATCCCAAGAGAATATAAAGAAGTCTTATGTCATTGGGTTTTACAAATGAAGAAAACAAAGATATTGAAGTTCAGGTAACTTTGCCTCAAAGTCTTGTAGTACAAAAAGCAGCAGAATCAAGTCTCAAAGCAGATAAGTAGGATAAAGATTAAATCTAGGGACAAAAATTAAAATTGAATCACCGGAAATACTGCTATCCTTACTACTAGATTCTGAAAATAAAAACATACAAAATTTAAAACTATATATTGAACTTCAAAGTTAACATTGCTTTTCATGTTTTTCAGTATGCAAAAGAATTGTGATGTTCAGTATGCGTGTTATAAACTATCTAAATAATGCATTCTGATTTAATCTGTAGCCTAATTCCGAAACATATGTTAGATTTGATTTAGTGCACATTTACTAGATTACTGAAGTGGTTTAATTCATGTTATTTACAATTGGGAGAGCTTGACAATAAGTAGAAAACAAATTATACAAGTTTATTACACCCTCCCTCTCACTTACACCAATGAGTGATTATAATGAAAGTTATAATCATGGAAGATTTAAAGATGGACAGACAACTGTGTTGCTGGTTCAGCATCCAGAAACACAAACATATGCCCCACATACTGATGAGGGTACATTATGCACAGACACGGTTGTCTGCAAAGCACTGGCATAACACTACCGGGGTTTCCTCTCTTGAAGCTGATCTACATATTTGACTGTGTAACTCATTTGCTCTATGTCACCAAATGCTTTTGGTGAGGGCGGTGTATCACACAAACAAAGAGCATGAACTGAGCAGATGGTTGCCAGTTCTTAGAAGACGACGTGTTCCTGAAGCTGGCACTCAAGATGCATAAAAGATCATTTGATTTCACAGAAATTTGGTCTTGCATTGTTCATTAGGCTGCCATAGATGTTTAGTACCTCACAGTCAGACAGAAACAGCTTTATCCCAACAGTTGCGTTCCATAATCACTCTTTTCCTTTCCCTCATTCTCTTCCAAAGCAATCCAAATAACCTTAGCTATCTATAACACTGGACCTGGGGGGTGTAGAGCATGTCACACAGCTACTTTGAACCCTGCAAGTTCAAATCAATTTGGAAGAATTGCTACCCTTCTTGAAAAGTGTTCATGCTAGAAAGCTCTAAGCCCCAGAACCCATAAGTCAGTGCTTCTCTAAGAAGGGAAATGATTAGGCAATATTTGAACTTCATTATCCATAGGAAAATTCTTGATTTAAAGATTTGCACGTATCCAGATTCAAGTTACAAGACTTTAAAAGGAGATACAACTAATTACGTTATTAATAACACCTATTAATAATAGGTATTTATCCTCTTGAACACTCACTATTCTAAAGTTATAACTTCAACCTTCTGCTGAAGAACTTTACCTTTGGGACAGTTATCTGTGAAAAACTGCAATCCCAAAGAGCAGAGCTTTTCCTATGAGAACTTGCTAACCCTAAGAGCTTTTTAAATTAGTTTGATTTATTTTTAAACGCACTCCACTAACACACTTGATCATAGAATCATAGAATTGCTGAGGTTGGAAGGGACCTTTAAGATCATCGAGTCCAACCTTTAGCCTACCCTGACAAGAGCCACTTCTAAACCATGTCCCTAAGTGCCCCATCTACCCTTTTTTTAAACACCTCCAGGGATAGTGAATCCACCACCTCCCTGGGCAGCCTATTCCAATGTTTAATAACCCTTTCAGTGAAAAAATGTTTCCTAATATCTAATCTAAACCTTCCCTGACGTAACTTGAACCCGTTTCCCCTCGTCCTATCACTTGTCACCAGGGAGAAGAGGTCAGCCCCCATCTCTCTACAACCTCCTTTCAGGTAGTTGTAGAGGGTGATAAGGTCTCCCCTCAGCCTCCTCTTCTCCAGGCTAAACAACCCCAGCTCCCTCAGTCATTCCTCATAAGGTTTGTCCTCCAGACCCCTCCCCAGCTTCGTAGCCCTTCTCTGGACACGCTCCAACACCTCAATGTCCCTCTTGTAGCGAGGGGCCCAAAACTGAACGCAGTACTCGAGGTGGGGCCTCACCAGTGCCGAGTACAGGGGGATGATCACTTCCCTAGTCCGGCTCACCACACTATTCCTGATACAGGCTAGGATGCTGTTGGCCTTCTTGGCCACCTGGGCACACTGCTGGCTCATATTCAGCCGGCTGTCAACCAACACTCCCAAGTCCTTTTCTGTCGGGCTGCTTTCGAGCCACTCTGCCCCAATCCTGTAGCGCTGCATGGGGTTGTTGTGACACAAGTGCAGGACCCGGCATTTGGCCTTGTTGAACCTCATACCATTGGTCTCAGCCCATCGGTCCAGCCTGTCCAGATCCCTCTGCAGAGCCAACCTACCCTCAAGCAGATCAACACGCCCGCCCAGTTTAGCGTCATCTGCGAACTTACTGAGGGTGCATTCGATCCCTTCATCCAGATCATTGATAAAGATATTAAAGAGAACCGGCCCCAGCACCGAGCCCTGGGGGACACCACTTGTGACTGGACACCAACTGGATTTAACTCCATTTACCACCACTCTCTGGACACGGCCATCCAGCCAGTTTTTTACCCAGCGAAGAGTACACCTGTCCAGGCCATGAGCAGCCAATTTCTCCAGGAGAATGCTGTGGGAAACAGTGTCAAAAGCTTTGCAAAAATCCAAGTAGATAACATCCACGGCTTTTCCCTCATCCACTAAGTGCGTCACCTTATCATAGAAGGATATTAGGTTTGATAGGCATGACCTGCCCTTCACAAACCCATGCTGACTGGGCCTGATCACCCTGTTCTCCTGCATGTGCCATGTAATGGCACCGAGGAGGATCTGTTCCATGACCTTCCCAGGCACCAAGGTCAGACTGACTGGCCTGTAGTTCCCCGGATCCTCCTTCCGGCCCTTCTTGTGGATGGGTGTCACATTTGCTAACCTCCAGTCAGCTGGGACCTCCCCGGTTGTCCAGGACTGTTCATAAATGATACCAAGTGGCCTGGCGAGCACCTCCGCCAGCTCTTTCAATACCCTTGGGTGGATCCCATCCGGCCCCATAGATTTGTGCACCTCCAGGTGCTGAAGCAGGTCCCTCACCGTTTCCCTTTGGATTACGGGGGCTTCATTCTGCTCCCCATCTAGTTCAGGGGTCTGGGTGCTCAGGGAACAACTGGTCCTACTGCTGAAGACTGAGGCAAAGACTTCACTAAGTACCTCAGCCTTTTCCTCATCCTTGGTCACTATGTTGCCGGCCCTATCTACTAGAGGACAGAGATAATCCTTAGTCCTCTTCTTATTGCTAATATATTTATAGAAACTTTTTTTGTTGTCCTTGACAACAGAAGCCAGGTTTAGCTCTAGCTGGGCTTTGGCCCTCCTGATTTTTTCCCTACATAGCTTAACTACCTCTTTGTAGTCATCTTGAGTGGCCTGCCCTTCCTTCCAGAGGCCATAGATCCTCTTTTTTTCCCTAAGTTGCAACACTAGCTCCCTGTTTAGCCGGGCCGGCCTTTTTCCCCGACGGCTTGTCTTCTGGCACACGGGGACAGCCTGCTCCTGCGCCTTTAAGACTTCCTTCTTGAAAATCATCCAGGCTTCCTGGGCTCCTTTGCGCTGGAGGACTGCCTCCCAGGGGACTTTGTCAACCAGGCTCCTGAAAAGCCCAAAGTCCGCCCTCCGGAAGTCCAAGGTAGCAGTTCTGCTGACCCCTCTCCTTGCTTCTCGCAGAATCGAAAACTCTATCATTTCATGGTCACTGTTCCCAAGACAGCCTCCAACCTTCACATCCCCCACAAGACCTTCCCTATTTACAAACAACAGATCCAGCAGCGCACCTTCCCTAGTTGGCTCTCTCACTAGCTGTGTCAGGAAGTTGTCCCCAGCACATTCCAGGAACCTTCTAGACTGTTCCCTCCCTGCTGTATTGTATTCCCAGCAGATGTCCGGCAAATTGAAGTCCCCCACGAGGACAAGAGCTTGCGATCTTGAGACTTTTCCCAGCCGTTTATAGAATATTTCATCTGCCTCCTCATCCTGATTGGGCGGTCTATAACAGACTCCTACTACGATATCTGCCTTGTTAGCCCTGCCCCTGATTCTTACCCATAAACACTCAGTCTCATTATCACCATCATTAAGTTCAAAGCATTCATAACACTCCTTAACATACAGGGCCACACCCTGCCTCTCCTTGCTTGCCTATCCTTCCTGAAGAGCCTATAGGCATCCATGGCAGCACTATAGCTATGTGAGTCATCCCACCACATTTCTGTGATGGCAACTACATCATAATTATCCTGCTGCACAATGGCTTCCAGCTCCTCCTGTTTGTTGCCCATGCTACATGCATTAGTGTATAAGCACTTCAGCTGGGCTACAGGTCCTTTCTCCTTTTTACTGATCATCACCTTTGTACTAAAACAAGGTACAACATCTGAGATTCAGAGCCAGCACATTGGGTGTTTCCTAGAAAATTCAGTAATGCTTCTCAGAGAAAAATTCCCAGCTAGCTAGTCTTGGATTTGTCATGGTTATGAGTCCGATGAGCTTCATTCAGAAATATTCTTCCTTCACTGAATTAAGAGGGCCATTCATTTCTCAGCCCCATCAAATAACCAGCTGATTTTGGCATATTACCTACTGAACATTCCTGCTTCCCATCAGAAGAACTAAACTTGCCATTGAAATAGATGCACTCAGTAAAAATCAGATGCATTGTCTAATAAGTCAGTTCATGGCCCATTACATCTGATGCCCTGCCTATCATTTCACATACTGAAACACAAGGCATTTTGTGCTGAATATATTTAAGAATATAATACGCAATCAAATCTGAATCCTGATTCATGGTGATAATGGAAGTATACTTTTTAGTCATTTCACTCAATCAATATGCATATTAGAGGCTCTTTTGAAGTTTTTAACGGTGAAAAAACAGGGTGAAGAGACACGGCCCCTCAGGGTAGCACTTCAGTAAGCATATTCCAATACCAAAGACCAGCGCCATCCACATATAAGGAACATGAACAGTCAAAGGGCTATGGAGGGAACGAAGATGGGGCTGCATCTCCCCTGCATGAAGCTTGACTTTCTGGTTTTCCTTCAGGGACTCCAGCACTAGTATTTTTCTCTGTCATCTGAAGAGATTTTTTCCTAGCACCAACTACCAGTGCCAGCCTGAGCTAGCACTGAGGTGACTGCCAAGGCCATCACTTAACTGGACTGCAGACTGCAATCCATTACTGAAACAAATACTGCAAGTGAACTTGATAGATCAACTGTTTAGCTTGATGCATCCACTTCCCCAAGCAGTTGTAGCTCTTCCCAGATTCACTGTATTGACTTTCTGACAATGGATGTTACTACAGTGAAATCATGATGAAGCAGCAGATAAGAAAGCAAGAGTGCCAGATCAGCAGCACCAATTCCTACAATGCCTTAGAAATAATAGGAGTTTTCAGGAAACTAACTGCTTTTATAAAAAGAAAAATAATTAAAATATTGCTGTAAACACAGGGCAAAAATCTCTCCTTATTTTCATGTAAAGCAGCCTAGCTTCAGTGCATGAGATCATATTAAACTCCTGCTAGGACCAGAAGTATTCCTCTGGCCCCAAAGCCTCCATTATGGGAAATTTGTAAACACCACCCTTACTGCATGGGCACAGATTGCTGTGAAACTCTACGCAAGAGAGACTGTGAAACAATTGCTCACCAGAGACATTGCTAGGATGTGGCATAGTTCCAGACTGGTGCAAGTGCTGGGGCACGTACTGCTCTATACTAGGCTGCAGAGTAAAGCATGCAACTTACAGGAGCGTCTAGGGCAAGATGAAGCACCAATGACTCTGAAGAAAGCCAAACCCAAGAAGGAAGGGAAGGCAAGCCAAAATTAGAATTCAAATACATCTGAAGGCAATTATTAGGGATTTCAATTCCTCTTTAAGGAGAGGGAGTATATACTTCAAAAACTTCTCAGTTTAACAGAAGGGAGGAAGTACTGTTACTATGTGATATGCTTCATTAAAACAAGAAGGAACATCTACACAAAAAAAGCATATTTGCCACCTTTTTACCTAGCCTTCATTTTAAATCCAAACTTAGTCCGGCTCATACCTCAACTCTGTCCTAGCCTTCAGAAGTTTATTTTGATTCTGCTGCCTGATAAGCTCTTACCATTACACACACAAGTGAAAGCAACGTTCATTTCCATTCCTCAGACACGACATCTTTTGTGTGGCCTGCTCATGTGCCACTTGTTCCCTAGTGCCTTACATCAGCATAGAAAAGGCTTCCTTCCTTTCTAAATTACCTTAAATACAGCTACTCTTTTTACTTAAGAGGCAGTTATGTGAGAATTAAATGTCTATAAGTTAAGGCATATTTTTTACTAAGCGTAGGTTTTAAATTAAGAGTATGATATATCAATGAGCTAAATTGCCCCCTGTGCCCAACTATCTCCTGCTCCTCCAGCCACTGAACAATCTCTTGAATCACAGCACCTGCCCCCGTATATGTTTATCACTTAGGCCAGGCCAGGACAGTTGGAATACAAATGTATATGCACTTAGCAACATCGCTGGATCATTTTAAAGACCTTCTGAAAATATGTTCTTAAATGTTTCATTGTATTTTTATGGCTTCTGTCTCACAGCTACTGGCTTAAAACTCTTGATTACTCTCAGGGCAGTGGGACCTAGACCCCCTACCATGCACAATGGCCTGTAGGCTGCTCTAGGTCTTACCCACCACCACCTGGGGTTGTCACAAACCCCCAGGGTTGTCTAGGAGCAACATGATGCCCTCTTTCACCCTCTCCACAACCTCTCTCTGCAGAGAAAATTCACTCAGGTTAGGAAGAGATGTCACACACAAGCCCTGAGGTACCCCTTCTAGAAGGGTTAACAAGATTTTATGACTAAGTACATGGATTATAGAGGGAAGCTGATCTGCATCAGTGATGTATCCAGCAGCCAGGAAAAATAAAGTGTGCTGCACATCCATAAGATGCCAGCGTGCTGCATTTTTGTCACTATTACAGTCCAATAAACACAAAATGATACATTGCTTTCACTGAAGTACCAGAGAGCTGAGTTACAAACAGTAATAGCTTTGCATAATGAGGTATTTACTATTCATGTTAGAATAACCATATGTCAAACTAACTTTTTAGACAATAACATGGTCTATTCTGTCAGACATGTTATCATCTCCTCACAGCCCGACTTGTTCATCAATTCCCAGAGCACCCGGCACAGCCTTGTGCCGCGGGATGCTGGCACACTCTCTCATAGCCAGCATGGATACAGGGAGCTTATTCACCATCTGGCTATCACAGGATACCCCCCTTCTCCCTCCAAGCCCACCTGCATAACATGTGAAAGCAGAATGCCCAGGCACTAACAGCCTCCAGAGACAGCATTAGGGAGCCCTTCACTCTCCTCTGAGCCTTTTACAAATGAGTCAGAGAAGAATTAAAGAGTGGGCATCTTGATTTAACTTCAGTAACCTAATGCAGAACTGCTGGGAACACCTGAGATAATTGTCTTAATTACAGAACAGAAGTACTACCTAAAAAAAAAATAAATCCCTCATAACTATTTAACAACACAAACTATTTCAAATGCATCATCTGCCTATGCAGTTAGGTCCTCTTTCTCTAAAATTATGTTTAGATTTTTCATTTCTTCCATTTCACCTTCCCATAGGGATAAATTCAGCAGCTACCCAGAAGGCTGTTATGTGTTGCCTGTACACTTAAGCCAAGAAAACCCAAGGTTTACATGTGAGAATAATTTATGCCTAATTTATTGTTTCAGTCCAGAGTTACAGATTATAGGGACACACATTCACGGTGGTCAGAGCAGTCAATAAGACTTAAGCTGTGAGCCCACATGCGTGTATTTTCTCAGCATCTCCTACACAGAGACTCATAAGAGAAAATGAGGAGCCATTACTAGACACTGTAACAAGGTCTGAACCCTGTAGTGAGGATGAAGTCCATTGATTTCTTGATATGATTTAAGGAATCTAAGTACAGTTTACCAGCTCTGCCACAGTGAAAGCCAGCAATTCTGAAGTCTTAAACTTCAAAGTAATTCTTTATTCAGATAGAAATGACAAAGATAAATGGCTGGTTACCACTCAGAGCAAAGCACTTACCCAAATCATTCATTATGAAATGACTAATTAAGCAGCAGGGAGCCTGATCACCTACAGGTTCTGAATGAGACAGAAATGGGGAGATGAGAGCTCACCTGTGCAAGAGAGATGAGAGGTCAGGGCAGCCATGGCCATTTCAGGGAGAAGAGGAAGTAAGAGAGACACAGACACTTTCTGTAATACACCTGTGACTCCAGGTATGGGATGGGCCTGCCACTAGATACCCTAAAGGACTCCACATTAAGCCCCAACAAGATTTAAAAGTGTCAAAGAAATGCATACAGATTATTTTTTTTTCTGTCAGTCAGCGCATATGTGTTTGAGGAATTATCAACTCTGAAGCCTCTCCTTACCTGTAGGAGAATTACTTGAGCTGTTGCATGTCCCTGGAAAAGTAGATGTAAGCAGGAGTGCTCAGGCAGCCAGAGCCCAGCAGGCAAGCATGCCCATGGTACCAGGCAGGACATGGCAGTATGATGCAGCCCACAGTGGTGTGTCAGGGTGCCACAGCACCGATAGGAGCAGAATGCCCTCACAGCAGCAGAGCACCTGCAGGGCCCAAACCCCACACTGTAACACCTAAAATAAATAGCACCTTCCCACGACTGGGTTGCAGCCAACAACCCATGGGCATCACCACCTCACAGGGGCCCCTCACCAGCTGTGAAACACACCTGGGGCCCCCCAGCAGCAGCAACTGCTCTGCCATCTACTGACAACCTCCCACAGCCAGGCCCACAGCCCACCTCCCACAGCATCACCCACAGCCTGGCCCAGCACTGCTCGACCACCCCAGACTCCCAGTGGGCAGAGCCCTTCCCTCACGTCTCATCCCCCCTTCAGAGCCCACTTGATTACAGCATGGGTTTTGTGCCCCATTAACTCATTTTAATGAGTTAAAATGAGTTATAATGTGGCACATCACTTCCTTTAAGCTTCAGGCCCTCCAGTTATTAGCCCAAAACAGCATTCCCAGAGCCTTGTTGCCACGAGGGCAACAGACCACTGGTGCCTATCTCATCAGTGTGTTTTAGCAGGTGGCACCCCCAAACACGCTCCACCTTTGCCCACAAACCTCCCCAAAGCAGTACCCCAATGCCACAGCTACCCTCACCCTCCCCACCACAACAGCACGGCTGCCCCACAACGCCTCACCTCCAACAGCCTCGGGGGCCTCACAAGCCGCTCCTCCTGCAGCCGCCTCTCCTGCACAGCACATAGCTGCCCGCATCGCTCTAGAGCCTCACTTCTTCCTTCACTCAGGAGCTTCCTTGGTCCCAACCAACACTCTTCAACGCATTTTGCTGACTCTTTTCCCTGAAACACACCTTCTATGTGGTGCCCAAGCATGGCGGCCTCAACACCTCTCTCTGTTAGTCAGGAAACAGCAAGGCCCCAGGACCAAAAAGCACTTTTGTTCAGTCTCGTTCCTGCAGACTCTCAGCAGTCCCATGGCTACAGCAAAGCAGCCACCAGCACCCAGGTCCTGCAGCAGTTCTCCCCCTCAGAGGGAAACTCCACACAACCCCACACCACACCTCCCCCTAGGAATAGAGGGAGCACCCATCCTGCCTTTATCCTCCCTGAAGCCCGCCCTCGGGAATGATCCTTCCCCTCTGCACCTGCTGGCTGCCCCACCTCAGCCAGCTGCTGCCCATGAGGCTGATTGCACATGGCTGGCCCTGAAACAAGAGGCACCTGAGAGACAGCTGGGCCAGGCAAGACATGGGTACAAATACAGGCAGACGTAAAGGGTGTGGGGCAGCTCAGCCCTGTGCCATGTAGGAGGGCAGGGAAGACTTCTGTTTTTATCCTGTTTTCCCAAGAAACTGTTACCTGTCTGGGACGTGAAAGGGTTTAGCAGCACATCCCCCAAAACACTTTCAAGTGTCCCTTTTCTATGTCAGGTGTCAGCGTTCCTAATTAGTACCTGTGGAGGCACTGCCTCCTGAGAGTCAGTGGTTTCATCACTGGTGTGGCATCAGGTACGACATTTCCTATTTTAAACAAAATAAAACGGAGGGGGGTTGCGTATGCATGAGCTGTGCCATACAGTGAGGTCTCCTAGGTTAAAACAACACAGCAAGTATCCTCTGGGCTGTAGCCACATACTACGCTTTTATGCTGTATATTTTTACCTCTGCTTAGCACAAAAGAACATGCAATTAGGGATCAGATGTTAAACTCTTACAAAATCAAAGTGTTACGGTCAGCAATGGCTGCTTCATGCTCGTTCTCATAAGCAAGGTAACACTTACTCTTTGCCCATAGCGCTTGCTCTTCACCGTTGTACCAAAACCTCTTTGAAACAGATATCCTTTACCACAGCCAGCTCTGATGCTTTGAGCTGGAGCTATAGCCAGCAAAGCAGGTGAAAAGCATGTAAGACCATGGAAGTCAGCATGCTTCAATCCCAAACTCATGCCTTTTTTACTGCTTTATGGGTAGAAAGATCCCAGATGTCTCCAACCACCCCGGTCTGGCATTGGTGGGGTCTGATGTAGCCATCGAATCATACACAAATGGGCAGGCCAGCAGATATATGGGTGTCCTGAAGAACAAAACAGGTCACCACTCAACCAACCAAGTTAGTACACCTAAAAACACCTGCTCGCTAAGCGTGTAAGGTGTCTGATTTTAGCAAATGGACCAAATAATGTGAGATATGAAGAGCTGATCACAGACCGGTAGAGCAAGCATCCACAGGAACCACCAGTGGCAAACTAGCAAATACTGAAAGCTGCCAGAAGTGATTCTGGAAGTTATATAAACACTAAATATGCCCTTTTCCATTTTACGTCTCCCATGATAAACTGTTATGAGACATGCACATGGCTTGAAACAGATAATTACTGATAATCCTGACTGGTGGGAGAAGGAACCATCTGGCAGATGGAAAAAAGAAGGTGCCAAGAATTTAGCAGACTAGGGGGCTTTCTTGAGAATTTATGCATAGAGGTCTGAAGAAAGGAATATTTAGACAAAAGGTCAGCTATTCTGTTTCTATCTATACCCAAAACAAATTGGAACACCAAAAGTATCCAAATAATTGTGAAAATTATTCCTGTTTGAAATTCATCTTGAAATTATGAGCAAAACCAGTGAATCTAAAACTGTAAGTGAGGAATTCTTTCTGCATATCATGATTAATTGCAAATGGCTACAGCACACAGCATCAGCACATTTTCTCTTATATCCTTCGGGTTTCTATCCTCTCTGCTTTTAACACGCAAATACCCTTGTTCATCCTCTCCTGACCTTGCTGCGTGGTATCATTTGTTTCTTTCCATTTTCCTTAACAGTATTTCTTTCTTCTCATAGCAGAGAAAGAGATGCTTCCAATAGACACCACTTTGTATTCCTTTCCTTTCTTCTAAGTTAATTTCTTTTGCCTCTGCTCTCCTCTTTATCACTCCTGGGTAAAACAAGGGACGTTGCTGGATGCAGCATTCTAATTGTGAATCCGCATTTTTCCACTGAGATCACTGCTCATTAACCATTTTGCTGCTGACCCTTCACAATAGCTGAGCTGCAGCCAACATCTATTGCAGTTAAAGGGAAGTGAGGACATGACCCACATCAGTAGTCATAGGCAAAACACAAAATTAAGGGACAAGAAATTTACGTAACATAATTAGTGATTTGGGGAGTTTTGATGAAGCATCGTGGTTCACCACGGGGACAGTCAAGCACTGCAACAGGTTGCTCAGGGAGACTGATTGTGCAGTCTCTCTCCTTGGAGGTTTCCAAGACCCACCAGGATAAAGCCTGAAGAAACCTAGTTTGATCTCATAATTGAGCAGAAGGTTGGACCAGAAACCTCCTGAGGCTTCTTCCAATATGAATTTATGAGGTCATGACTTTTGGAGGCACCCTAAAATATAACTTCCACTGACTCCATAATATTCCCATTCCAATGAAAATGACAAGTGAAGGCATTCTTGAAAATCCTTAAAGCTTACTAACATCTTCTGAGTTCTTAAAATTGAAGCTGCAGGGCCCCTTCCAGTTAGCAACTTCAGCTTCCACTAATGCTGTTAGAAACAGGTTGCTCAGCAGCTCCTACAGCCTTCCTTGCTCAGATTGCCTTGTTAATCACTTTTCATTTGGGGAGTTCCTCCAATCTGATGTTCATCATCTGTTTTTCAGCTGGAAAGTCCTATTTTCATTCAAACCTCATCAGAATAATGCCATTGTATCCAGACACAAGTTTGTGGTACCTCATACTAAAAGACCCGCAGGCTGTCCTTGCTACTCACCACCATCTCTGATAGGAATGATGAGAATGGTAACCTACTCCTTGACCTCAATTCCCTTCTCACCACCATTTTTATAACAAGCATATTCCTAAATCAGACATTGATGTGGACACCAGGGATCTCACCCACATCAGTGCATGTAAATTGGTCCCTTACACATAGAATTTTCTTCTGTGAAGGAGTACGCCATATATTTTTACACATATTTTACAGCTTTGTGGTTCACTGCAGAAGCAGATGATTCATTAATACTAGTTCTCCCATTTGCAACGCCATTTATATTATGAATTATTTCTTTTCTTAGCTTTCATGGTACTGATGTGCATCTGGCTCTTCGTGCATCAAGGGAAGACAGGACACCTTATGTTTCACACTGATTCTCATTGGATTTGCATTGATCCGAACACTAAACACTCAATAACGCAGGCCCATTCTTGTGATCCTTTCATGATCTCATGATGCAGGGACCCCCAAGCTGCAAAGAAAAATAAAAACAAGGATATTTTCCAATTTCCAAAGTTAAAACAGCCTGTGTTGAACGGAAACTGTGCATTTTCTTTGCAGAATTGATAACTTATGTGAAGAACCATAGATGTCATGACAGCCCTTATTTAAACACATTAACAGAACTCATTTGGTAGCAGTGAATCCAAATAAACCACATAAACCTTATTTTTCACTTTAAATGTGTGCAATATAATGAATATTGCTGATAAGTTATTCCATGTATTTTTTTTATTTTAGAACATGCGCACATTTTCATAAGATCTTGCTCAGGAGCTCTGACGCAAAATGTAAATCACATCCAGTGACTGCCAGGAACTAGCAGAAAGCAGTGACCGTTGAGGTTGGATACGCCAATGCAAGCAGTCTCACTCTCACCTAGAGCCTCCAAATTAAATCTGCTTGCCTTATTCATATGCATACTTCCAGCAGAGTAATATTTATCCTGGTACAACACCCTTAATTGAAATGGCACTAGAATTAGAACACTTTTGATCCATTTGATTAAGTAACACAGGCAGCATTTGCCTGACGTTCAGTCTTTTCAGGTTAAGCAGCCCCACACGATTTGACACGATTGGCACTCACCGCTCCAGAGAGACCCACACCTGCCTTAAAGGGATGCACAGGAGCTGAACTGAAACACAGGCTCTGCGACCACCCCTTGCGGTGTGCAAAACCTCATGTTAAACACCCGTTGCTTTCAAGGACACTTAAATCATACCACAACAATTAGAAATTACGGGGGAAATAAAGAATAATCCCACTCTTCTTCTTCATGACCTATAGGATGAAAACCACTTGTTTCAGAATTGATTATAACCACCAGTGTTTCATCTCTAGAGACCCGAGTTCAAATCGTAACTGAAAAACAAGGTTTGTGGTTTTCAATTAAGTAAGTTATGTTCCTGTTCCCAGTCAGGGCATGAAGCTTAACACCTGACAAATTATGCAGTGATCGGAAAAATTAAGAACTTCCTCCTTTTATTAGAAAGGCCAAAAAATACTTTATCTAACCGTTTCTTCATTATCAGCGTTTAGGTCAGCTGCAGCAACCTGCACACTTTTACACATCTTGTGTTTTAAATTGATTCAGTGGAGGACAGAGGGTTTTCCTCTGTTTTCATGCACTGAGTGATCATTACCACTTACAATACTTGTACTATTTTCTGGTTCTGTTCAGAGCAGAAAACAACACGTAGTTGCGCACTGGCCTTTCTTTTCCATGGGAACGACGTGCCAAGTCTTCAAAACAGGCTCCCTCCCGTTCAGTGCAACTTAGTGCGCCCTGTATCTTGTATATCCTATTGATTCTTCACTAATACAAGCATTAGTGTCAGTTGAAGCAGCACACTGTAATTATTAAATCAGACAGAAAGCAAACCCGGGCACTATTTTTAAGCATAACAGTCAAGTATTAAAGTATTCCGACCTCAGCTAGATGTCCCTCCTCACAACAGGCAGAGCTCTTTTGTAACCATGTTCATAATCTTTCTGATACCCTATTTTTCTCTGTAATTTTCCACATTTAAAACTTTTTAAATTTTTTTCAACTGTTTGGCTTTTTTTAATTCCTCTAATCCTCTTTTCTGAATATAAAAAAAGGACTAAAAAGAGCCTCTTTTAACAGCCAGTTGTTCACATACTTATTTTTTTAATGGAGCAGCATTAAATGTAGGGCTTAGCCCACCCACGTTTTACACAAGCAGAGTAATTTCACTTCTCCTGAAGCTTTACCTGAACAAAATTGCAGTCCTTTATTTTCACAAAATGAGCTTTGCATTACTACTTCTGTTCACCAAAACATGCCCAGGTACAACTGTACAGTATGTTGGGTAATTCCTTGCTGCAATGTAGTAGGTGGAGCTCAAATTACAGACCCGACTCCGATGCTGTAACTCCAGTGGCACACCGTTCACATCAGTAAAGTGAGGCAGATGCTTGGCAATGCACCATTATTAGCAGAGCAGCGAGCGCTCTCTCAGAAGGCCAGGATGAGCTTTTTAATGTAATCAGAATCCAAAGGAGATTTTTGGAAACTCAGTCAATCGGGCTCATCTATTTCACGTGCCCAGAGATGATTAATTCTGGTTCACTTTACTCACCCAGAAAACTTTCCCAGAAGAGACCAAGGAATTCCGCACACATAAATGACTGTGCTCCAGGCCCCCAAATCAAAAGAGCTTACGCTGTAAAGCGCTGCCATGAGAAAGCTCCATTTAGCAAGCCACAGCAAAGTTTCATACTTAAGACAGCGGGATGGGAAATTGCGGCGCAGCGTCAGAGCCCCGAGGGGAAGCTGGGCTGGCTCCCCGGCAGGCAGCACGCCACAGCACGCCGCAGAGCTCGTCCGGCCGATCGCAGCGCCGGCAAACACAGGCCCGGCTGTTCCCAGGCAGGCGGACAGACAGGACCGTGCGATGGGCAGCAGGGGTGCTTCAAAAAGCAGCGGATGGATCAAAAGCAAGCGACACGCTCTATAAGCGGATCGCATTTTCAAACACTGCCCCAGCACACACCGACTGAAGAAAGAAAAAGACAGGGTACAGCCCAAACCCAGATATCCAAAATCCACTCAGAATACATACAGTGATAACTAATTTCACAAAAACACAAGTACCTTAATATTTATTTTAAATACCAAATTAGCTATACCTCCCATTTTTAGCACTGCTATCTGGAATTTAGGCATACATCCTAACAGGCCAATTATAAGATCTCCCAGTGATAGTGATCATCAATGTTGTTTGTGCTGAGTGATGAACTGAGGGAACGGACATGTGTAACGTAGTCATTCAGCAAGTGTATAGGCAACCTTATGCAAGAATCTTTTAACTAGTTTATTAAACGTGTTTCCTTTTCAGAGTAAGTTCAACATCTGATGCCAAAATTTCATCAAGAACTCAAATAGCTCAGTAGCCAGTTATCACCTGTTTAACTTAAAAGGACCAATACAAGAAATAAACATATTACACATCACTAAAATTTTCACACATACACACACACATACACTTATCAGCATCCTGTTTATATCAATTTATTTTCACAAATCAATTTCCTTTTTCCTACTCATACTCTTCACATTTGCTGAAGGCACAACACCCAGATAGGCAATGTAAAATATACCTCCTGTAGAAAAGTCTATAGTCTCCTAAGAGAACAGCTTGGCAAAACCACTTTAGTTTAAAAACTCAAGTTGCAAAATGAGCCTCTAAAGAGCATCAGAGAACACCAAGATTAAAAACTACTTGAGGTGTCTGCACTTCTCATATGCAACACACCACTTAACCTTTAATAAACCGAGACTTTTTCAGGAAATTATAAAAGCAGAAGTAGTAAAATCTCTTATTTTTTTAATCGAGTTTTAACGATGGGACAGAGTCTCTAGGCAAAGCTCCCAGGAAGAGCCAGACCACCATCTGGCTCCATCGTAGAGCAATGACAATCCACAAGAAACACGTATCTAACCAGCGCTCGGAAATTAAACGCTAGGTTGACTCCGTAAAAACTCCATTACAGCTATGAACACACAGCTGTGTTTCCTCCCTCCTCGTACATAAATATACCCTTGGACACTCAGATAAAGGGGAAAAATAAATCATTCTATGCATTTTTCTATGCTTCCCTGTTACACCTGTTACCAATCATCAAGAAATATCTTAAATAGCTTACTGTATTATTAGCACTATAGAATATATAGAATATATATAATTTTATTTTCATTTTCACACATGCTAATGTTTCCAGTATGATAAATGTCTTTTTAAATCCTGCACTTCTTGTCACGCTGTAGATCCACTTCTATTTGACAGTGACTCCTGGACATACATGTCAAGACAAAAATAAATACTGCTGTGATGGCAAACATTTTAAAACTCTTAGGACACTAATACAGTGGCACTTGAAAGATTTTTCAAATACAACAAAAAAGACAGTAGTTAAATAGAAACCTGCTTTGACACAGCCATAAAACCTGCACTACAGTTGTGAGATCTGTACTTGTTTCTGCAAGAGCAGCTCCTAATCTTTGAACACGTCAAATGTTGCACACCAGCCCTCCACCCATACCCTTAAAAAAGTCCACGTTGCTATTTTCAGCAAGCATCCCCTCCAGCTGTACATAAGCAACACTGTAGTTCCCAAACAATTGAGGTAATTATAAAAATGAATATCATTTATTGTTTTTTTTATTACTATCATATCTGAACATTTGCTTTCATACAAAAGTCTGATTTTCAGCATTATGCTTTCCAAGGGCATCCCTCCGCACCGGGGAGATAAAGGTGTGTTAGGGATTGTGCAAGAGTTTTTCTTACCATCTTCAAACCCACCAGAACTCCATAAAGAAGATTTTGGTACAGAATCACTGCCTCGAATTTTAAGGAAGGGGAAAAGGGGTCTACACATATTTTCAGTTCCACTTTATTGTTTTTTTTAAATCTCATCTAACCCAATGCAATGGGGGGAGGGGGGGAGGAATAAAAGAAAAAAAAAAAAGAAAGAAAGGAAGAAAGAAAGAAATCATCACATTACTGTATGTTACCCTTCAGCAGTCTTTGGAGGAAATCGGAACCCAGGTTGCTTTTCCCGGCTCCCTCCCTCACTCAAGCCAGCCGAGCGGCTCCTCTCCCCAGCGGGGCTCGGCCGCCCCTGGGGACGGTCGGCGAACGCCCGCTGCCCTGTCACAGCCGTGGCTTCTTGAGCAACGTTCTGCTGAGGTCCTTCACCTCTTCGGGGCTGCCAACCCTCTCGTAGCCCAGCAGGGCCATGGGCTGGTGGCAGTACTCCTCGACCTGCTTGATCTGCTGGTAGCTGAGCGCAGTCCTCCAGGCGCTCAGCGCCTGGGTGGCGTTCCTGGCCGACACCACAAAGGGCTTGGAGGAGTAGCCAGGGCCACTGGTCATGTTGAGGGCAAACTTCTCCATCTCTGGGCTGACCACCAGGTTGACAAAGCTGTACACCTGCCGCAAGGTCTTGATGGGCTCGACCACCAGGTCCTCGTAGCGCACAGCCATGTAGTTGCCCTGGAGCCAGTCAGGGGGGTGCAGAGCAGTCTGCAGGGTCTTGGCCATGCTGCTGCAGATGACCTCCATAGCACCCAGGGCATGGTAGTCTGAGCCACCCCCACCCTCCTTCTTTCCACCCAGCTTGTGGCCAGCATCAAGGAAGGGCATGCGGTGGATGCGGGGGTCCCTGCTCCTCACCACCTGCAGGCTCTCCCGGATGAGGCCATGCCGGGACTTGATGCGGGAGCTGGCAACGGCCCGGGGGTCCCGCACCAGGTGGATGACTTTGAGGTCCAGGGTCGGGTCCCGCATGAGGGGGGCGAGGACGGCCAGGTCGAAGACGCGGACACCCTTGATGACCAGCGTGCGATACTTGTGGCATTCCTCCTGGAAGCGGCTGAGGCGCTGCGGGGGACACTTCTTGCACACCCTGTCGTCCACCATGCCCACCACCTCCTTGCGGTAGGCCGGGCAGAGGGGCGAGGAGCAGATGACCTTGTTGGTGGCCGCCCCGAAGATGCCCAGCGTGGTGAGGTTCTTGCCGGCGCCCGCCGTGCTGTAGAGCTGGAAGACGGAGAGGTCGCAGCGGTACAGGGAGCTCAGCATGTCGCGGGCCGCCCCTTGCAGCGAGACGGCGTCCCCGGGGTACAGCTTCTGCCAGACGTGCCACACCGGCTCGTAGAGGAAGAAGACCTCAGGGTTCTGGTTGAAGAGCTCCCCGAAGAAGGACGACCCCGAGCGCCAGGTGGTGAAGACATAGACCAGCTGCCGCCGGGCCCCCGCCGGACCGCGGCTCCCGGCCGGCGGCGGCGGGGGCGGCGGCGGGGGCTGGTGTTGGTGGCGGGGGGCGGCCGGGGACTCCCCGCAGCGCCGCGGCTCCCGCCGCCACTTGTACTCCAGCAGGTTGAGGGCGGCGAGGAGCAGCAGGAGCGCGTAGCCCAGGCACAGCGCCAGCGCCTTCCGCCGGCACACTTTCATGCTGGGCGGCGGCGGGGCCAACTGTTGCTCAGCGCCCCGACGCCCCGGGGCCCGCGGCGGGCAGCAGGGCGCACCGCCCCCGGCGCCGTCTCCCGGCCGGCCCCCCGCGCCCGGCCCGCATGGCGCAGCCGCCGCGACGCCGACGGCCCCGCCGCCGCCGCCTCCGCCCCTCCGCTGCCCTACTTAGCAGCCGCGCGGCCACCCGCGCTTCTTCCGCGCCGCCATCGCCGAGCGGCCGCGGGCGCCGCCGCAGCCCAGCTCACGGCGGCCGCCGGGGCGAGGCGGCGCCGCGCTCCGCTCCGCCCCGCAGCGCGGCCGCGGGGGCGGGAGCAAAGGGGGGCGGCGGGCGGGCGGGCCCCTGCGCTGGCAGCGCGCATGGCGCCCCCGCCCCGCGCCGCAGCGGGGACAGCCCCGGCCGCCGCCGCCGCCGCCGCCGGGTAACGGAACGGCCGCGGAGGTGCGGCCCGAAATGGCGGCGCCCCGCCCCGCGCTCCCTATTGGCGCCCGCTCCCGCCGCTCCCGCCGCCGTCCCGCCTCCGCCGCAGTGCCCGGTGCGGCCCGTGGCGCGGAGGGGCACTTCGCACCACCCCCCGCACCGACCTTCCTGCCTCTCGGCGCGGTAGGGGGCGGCCCCCGGCCCGGGTCCGGAATGCCGGTGGGTGATGTGAAGTTTTCCCCTTGTTGTGGGGGTTCCGACAGCCCGGCGCGGGAGGAGGGGGCTCCATCACCCGTTACGGCTCGCACAGCGCGGCTGCCCCGCCAGTAACGGGAACAATGAGGTGGGGGTGAAGCCATAAAAGGCCTGAAACAGACACGGCCCCAGCTCCGGCCTTCGGTATCGTTAACTCAGATTTTTCAGAGGTCCTCTAATAACTTCTCCAAAAACATCAGAAAACCCCAAACCAGGTCTTCCTGATACAGCTCAGACAGAAGTGCTCTTAAAAATATTTTTATAACCACTACAAGTGACCCATCATTTTTAGTTGCCCGTCAGGCCCTTGGGCCAGTGCCGTTGGGTTGACGAAGGGGTTTGGGAAGCACTGATACTGCCTTGGGCATAGCTGCAGCCCCGGGGCCAGTGCCACCGTTGGCCAGCAGCCAGCCCCAGGGATGATCCAGGGCAGGAGGGTTCCCAGCCCCACATTTGCTCAGCCCCAGCTGCAGCCATGGTCCCACAGCAGAGCCCCAACACGCAGCTATCCAGCAATGCCTCACCACCCCAGAGCGGTTGTCACGTACCTGGAGGACTTTTTCACAACTTCTCTGCTTTACAGCCACAGTGCTGTACGAGGCATCACGCAAGCAGTGGTGCAGCTCCTGGCTGCTTTGAAGAGAAGACGACACAGGTCCCCAGAACCCACTGAGTGAGCCCAGAGGGAACGACACACCTGTGGGACCAGAAACATCCCAAAGGCACTGGGCTCCAGTGACTCTGGCAGATCAAGGGGTTTTCGCTGAGGGTCCCCCCTTCCCCCAAGGGCTATCAGCACGGGCCAAGGGGCAACGAGGAGTGACAGAAGCATTTGGTGCCTCTCTTCTTTCAATTGCTTTCTTTAACCCAGAAGTTCTCCCATCCTTTCCCCTCATCGGTAGGATATATACAGCCCACCATGGGGCAGGTGGAAGGTCTGATACGCTGGAGGGCTGCACCTGGCACAGACACACACCGATCCCTCCGCAATGGATCACACGGGCAAGTTTTTGCTGGAATATTTATTTTCCAAATGGCGCAGATCCGATGCTACACTCACAGAGTGGATAAAACACAGAGTCACCTGGTGTGTCTGGTAGAACTCTATTTAAAAAAGGGAACACCCCCGTATAACAGAGTGAAGGAGCTAAATGCCAAAGCAATCTTTATATCCCTTATCAAAAAGGTTTCTGTACTCCTCCCAAATTTTCTATGGAGATATTAACAACCGTGCTGCCTCTACAGAAAAGCCTATACGCCCCTTCCAGCCCCAAAGGGAAGTGTGACAGCCCCATCAGGATGCGTGAGGTCCCAGACGCCGCTGCCACCCACTCCCCCCTGTCCAGCGTGGGATGCAGCGACCAAAGCACACGGGAAAGGTCAGGGAATCATTTCCCAAGCTGCCAGTGACTCTGGTAGCCATATTAAAATGTTTCTGTGACTTTTCATATGGGACTAGCTTGTTAATAGCAGAACTAAAACAACCACTGAGTATTTGAGAAAATTCTGTATTTGATGAAACAGTGGGGGGAAAGGGGAAGCCATTTTTTACCTACAGTGCTCCAGAGGAAGCATTTAAAGCCACATTCTGAAAAAAACCTTTTGTATCTAGTTGCCAAAATAAATGCAAAGTTTAAAACCAATGAGCTTAAAACAATTGACTTGTAACTTCTGAAACACAGTATACAATGAAAAAGGATACACCTCTGAAGCCCCTTGCAGCATAAAGCTCTTGCAGTTATTTTATTCTTTAGTCCGAATGCTCGAGTTCTTCACATAGAAAAGGACTTCTGCTTATATCCCTTTTATAAAGGTAGGGATTAAATAAATATTTGGCTTTCCGTGCTCACTAAAGATGAAGTGACCTTCATCCAGCTAAAGCAGAAATGTTTATTTTTAATTTTGGAATGATCTGTAGTAGCATCAATTAGGCTGTATTAAGTGACAAATAACAGCAGTGCTGAGACACCGTAGTTCATAAAACAGAATCCCCCGTCAATATTGTACTGCAGCACTAATGCAATAAAGGACAGAGACTACAGGGAGCAAAAACAAATTCATAGCAGTGAAAAATCATTAAAATACCATGAAGTTCAAATTAATCCCCTCTTTTGATTGCACTTGCTTGGAGACAGGTATGAAATTTTGTAAAAAAACAAACCTACGAAGCCACCTCCAGTTCTTACGCAATTTAAAATTTAGCAAGTAACAACTAGAGATAAGCAAACATGAACATGCACGTATAACGTTTGAAATGGCAGAACTAATCATAAACCCAAACATTAGAAGCTGTGATTGGATTCTGCACCTTCCCTGCTGTTCCACAGCAGCTACGTCTCTCTCCATCAGCGAGTGTGCGAGCACCGACAGCAACGCTGCCTTCATGACGCTGCTCCGCCTCTACCTCGGAAAGCATGGGCCCAAGCCGCTCTTCAATTCGACATACACGCTGCAAAATGGAATCTTGTTTTTCAAACCTGGAGTTATATATGTATTTATTCTGCGCAGGTGGACTCAAGCACCCATGCAGAACCCGACTGAAATCAATCCGGTTCCATGCAGCTGCAATATTCGATTCTCCCGGTACAAGTTTCAGACCTGATAGTCAAGTTATCACTTTAAGCAGCTCTACATCAATGAATATTTAATAACATTATATGGAAAAGATTTATGCAGACAACCTTCAATTCACACCAAGTTTGGTTTGATGGGTTTTCTTAAAATCAGCTACCCACCTGATGCAAAGTATTACAAACACAGACGGCAAAACACCAGCTCGCTCACCCTGCAGATCTGTTGATGAAGCTGACGCATAGTGTCTCAGGCCATGGCCAATGTATAAAAGAACCCTCCTTAAAGTGACTCTGAATTTCTCTTTTTCATCTGTGGTCTGGGACTTAAAGCATGTGCTGGTGTTGGAGAGTACGAGTGCAGGCAGGCGAGTGGGCAGCAGCCGTTGAGAGCTGTAACGGCCAGTTCTTGGCTGTGCCGCAGGTACCAGCCATTCGGTGAAGCACAGCAGCGAGCGCTGCCAGAGCCATGGGCTGTAACACTAATTTTAATTCTCAACGAATCAACCAATGAATCAACCATCTATTTCCAAGTGCTAACAAAAATCATCACCGGGCAGCTGGCAATTAAGAACTTCTCTTGATTTTTGCACCGATGTAAAGAAAAGATATGTAGACTATAATAGATAAAATATAGAGAATAAAGTGATGGGGCAGGATTTTTGACAACGAGCCTAGGGACAAGATCCTCACCAAAGAGGACCCTGATGACTTATCCCACTTGCAGAGCTACCTCCTTGATTTTTACAGCTGCCCCACGACGTAAAAAAACCTACCATGAAATAGGGCCCCAAGTCAGTGAAATACTTAAGTATTTGCTTGATTTTAATCACAGGCTTAAATACTACTGTAGCCAATTGAAAAGGGAATGAAAGTCAGCACCGTAGTGAAAGAGTTATTTTATGTCTTTTCAAATAATTTCTAGGGCGAAGTGTTTTGTTTAGTCTCCCAAACCGAGTTCAAAGGGTGGGTAGAGGGCATCTCTGCAGGCGGTTCAGGCTGCACATGGTCTCACCGCCTCACCTCTGGGCCAAACCAGTGGAATAAAAACTTAAGTGTCACAGTAAGTGAGCAAAAGAGGAACATTCCGCAGCCGAACAGATACAGCCCTTCACAAATTTGTTCAGATACTTCAGTGTACGTTTTCCACCCTCTACGTTCCTTCATGCCAGTCTAATTTAGGCTCATTAGTTTCAGTATACTAGATCACTCATGTCAAATAATAAAAAAACCCTTTCCTATACTCAGTAAGGAAAATTCACAATTCAAAAAATAAAATTTAACCTCCCCCCCCCAAAAAAAATTAAATTAAGAAGTCCAAAAAATAAAATAAAACCCCCCCAATACTTATTTCTAGCCAGCATCGTTTCTTAAGTATTACATCTTGTTTGCTTTGATGGAGCAGAAAAAAAAAATATGCATCTTTTCCTGTGCAGGTAGTTCCACACTACAACCCAGTCATCCCCCAGATATAAATAAGGGTCTGTATTTGTCTCAAACTCTGCAGTGAGCAGTGTATAAAGTGAGGGGTGAGTAACTATGATCAAAACTCCCCCATTTAAACTACAAGGCAAAAAACCAAACTCATTTTATTGCATTTAATGCTTAAATATTTTATGTTACTGTTTAATATTTTATATTCAGTACTTAAATTTAGGATTTTTACATGTAATATTTAGACAACCCAAATCCTGATGAGCTGAATGATTTCTCCTCCGCTGTCCGGAGATTTCTCCAGTAACATCCCTTCAGACGATGGGGCTGTGAAAGGTTTCATCCTTACTGAGACGCTTCCTGACTTGATTTTTCATGCTTTTAGACTTGCCTTTCTCATGTTCACAAGGATGGAGTGGGCACAAGTTGAAGAAGTTTTTCCTGAAGTCAAGCTTCAGCAAGACTTTATCTTTTAAAACAATTCTTTTTTTTTTTTTTCCATTATGAAAGATGGGTGTTTATGCTGCTACACACCTAGCATGTGATAAATTCTGGGTGTTGATTAAAAATTCCCATATCTAGCCTAATCTATTCAGGACAAATATAGATGATAAGTTCCTCAAACACTGCTCAAAAGTGAGATTCTTAAAACTAAATCACAAGTTACAGATTGCAAAATGTGAACAAAGTTTATATAAAATTGAGTAGCTGCCCAAACTTGGAGATCTATGGATTTGTTTAAGACTATATTCTGGCATCAACACTGGAAAGAAGTGAGAAAAAAAAATGCACACCAGCCTTTAGAGATGTTTACATTTTGCACCCTTCCTTTTAGTCCTGCATAACTTCTAACAGCTGATTCGGTCTCATGCAGTAGCAGCCGCTGATTTCCCTCGAAACACCCTTATTTCCAATAATGCAGAAGCCCTCAGCAGACATTCGATTAAGTGATGGTTGCAGCAATCTGCCTTCTAAAGTCCTCATTTTCTCTTGGCTATTCCATCTGCACTGTGCTGCAGAAGCAGCTGGCATGGACCAACGTTAAACCAGCTACTCATAAACCAGAAATATATAGGGAAGTGGACAAACCAATCTGTAGCACACTGTTCCTCTGCCCCCCTGTTTCTCCTTTATATTCACCTCCAGTCACACAGGTGACATTTTCAATAAAGTTAATTTCAATAAATATTTATAAATTCCTGTTTGTGCAGCTGAAAGAATTCCAGAACTTTATGAATGTCCTGAGGACATTGCGGTGTAGTTAAGTCTCTATTTGACTTTTATTAAAATTAGAAATCTTTTCTCAGTTGTTGTATAACTGGTTTATGTTCTAAAGGAAATTAAGAGATTCTGCTGTTATAACGTACCTTAAAACAACAGGCAACATACTGTTTCACATCAACAACTTCCAAAACCTTTGGCAGGTCACACGTAAGAGCTACCTCAGCCACACACGTTAGGGTATCTTTAAACTCCCTACAACGAAAACCATGAACCTGGGTTAATTAATGTCTTAAACACTCCACCCCCCTGGTTTGCAGTGGCCAGGAACCCCTAAGTCCCTTCAGCTGGTCAGTGCACCTCTCCCCCTCGTTAGCATCCCGGTACTGGGGGCTCTGCCCAGGCAGGGCATCCCCCGCACCTCCTGCTGTGCTGCAGGGTGCTGGGGCCTCACTTGCCTCCCGCCTCCCCGAGGACAGCAGGCAGCAGAAGCCACGCAACAACGTTCCCTTGGATCACAGAATGGTTTGGGTTGGAAGGGACCTCAAAGATCATCTAGTTCCAACCCCCTGCCATGGGCAGGGACACCTCCCACTAGACCAGATTACTCAAAGCCCAATCCAGCCTGGCCTCGAACACTTCCAGATGATGGAGCAAAATAGCTGGTCCTCATTCGACTACAGACAGGGCAAATAAAAATCCCAGGGAAGAGAGTCCCCAGTCCTTGTCTTAAAATTCAAACACAGAGCTCAGGACAAAAGAGAGCGAGAATGGAATGTTTCTCATGTAACTAACATGCAACATGCTACAAATGACTGTCTAGGAAAGGTACCAGAATTAATCCATTGCATCTCTTGAAAACTCAGTGAGAAATACAAATCATTCACTATTAACTCTTGAAAATCTTCAGAATTTGAGAAAAAGGGACTCTTTATTTGTAACATTATCAAATTTCTACTCCATATCACAGTGAAGACTTCCTACAGGCTGGCATGAAAGATGAGCACCCCTGGTGAAACCTAACTGCCTAGAAATCAGGCTTTATTGTAAACTTTTCCCTTTTTTAATTATCTAGTATAGTTACCCTCTGTAAAAACAGAGGGTGAGAATCCACAGCCTCTCAATTCACACAATGGCCAGAATTCAATCCCAGTCTCATGTCTTAAATTTTATAGCTAATTCTTTTCCAGAGTTTGCCCAAGGCAATACTCTCCATTCATTAACTAATTATCAGACAGTTCTTTTCCCATAGCACAGGGAAGATAAACTAAAATGCCAGGAACAAATATTTTACCAGCAATCCAAGAGATGCAGATTTTAGGATGAAAATGACCAGTATCAGCTGTAATAAAAATCTCTATACCGTAATAAGTTCAGAAGGTTCATCTCCAGTCTCTGAGCTTCTCTGTTTGCAACAGCGCAGTGCGAGCTCTCACAGTGTCTAGCAGGCAAAGACATCTGGCAAAATCACTCCTGAAACATCAAAGGTGTACCTTTTTAGCACGGCTAAAAAGATGAAAACTGGCTTCCACATCCTGTGTTGACATTGGTGATGATCTTGGAAGTCTAATCCTGAGCACAGGCTAATTCCCTGATCTCTCTTCCACAAATCCAAACTGCATGCATGAATTCCACACTCCTCTTCCCACACCAGCTAAATTTTATACCCAGAACAGTCTGTCATACAGAATTAACCTATTCTGCTAGGTTAAATCTTTTCATGAAAGATTTCTGAGACCTATTACACAGACCTTATTGCTGACCCTTTTCTCCACACTCACCTTTCAGCAGGCACACTTACCTTACCCAAGTTCTAATGACTGAAGTCTCAGACCTAGGTCCAGCCTCAGAAGCCCAAGAACCAGAATCAGAACGCCAATTTCACACTTGTTTGCAGGCACCCTCTTATCAAGAGTAAAACTGATGGTCTGTATTTAAGGCAAACAGCTACAAGAAGTAGCCGACCAGTCCACACAAGAGCGAAAATAAAAACCGAGCAAGTAGGTCCAGGGATATCACAACATACGTGTTTCTTGACTGTGAGCCCTAAGTGAAGACTGTTAGTAATTGGGACTTGTGATTTCTCCAGAATAAATGCTCTGGGCTCTAATAACATCAGGAGTTCTTATTCCAGCCTTTCCCATCTTGTGGGGGTATCTGAGGTTTCTCTCCTCTTCTTGGTCTTTCAAAGATCTTGCAGAAATTAAATTACCTTGGAGGCATTTGCTCCTCTCAGATTTGAGTGATGGGTTCAAGCGTCACTGGAGACAAGAGAGAGCCAGCGTAACAGCTCACTGCTGCTACGGGAGATGGCCCCAGTCCTGCATTCCCTTCCTCCATCACATAAACCTGCCTACCCTGGACGACTCCTACCTGTCCACAAGGAAAGTGGTTAAACAAGTGCTAGAGCCGGTGGCGGGAAAGTGACAGGAGTGCGTGACCAGAGCGGAAGTGAGCGGGATGCAGAGTGCAGCATCGATGCAGCCCATCTAATCAAACCACACGCTCCACATGAAAATACTGTGGATGAACTTGCATGTTACAAGTGAACCGTTACCAAAAATGAGGACCATCCTGCTCACTGTCTGCCCCTGTTCCCTGTACTGAGCCAGTTCAACTCACTAAGCCAGCAGGTCAATCAAGTGCAAACAAGCACACCAAAAAAAGCGTTTTCCCTTTAACGAATGGAACTGGCCGCTCACAGGACACAAGAGTAAGAGAAAGGGAGGCACGGGGAAGGCAGGAACAGGACCTGCACCCCACAGCAGCAGAAAGCTGTGACACTGGCCCAGCCGTAACACGCAACCTCACGCCATGGCACGACACGAGCTCCATTCCCTCCACCTGACGTTCCTGGGAATGGTGTTAACTACTGAAAAGCTGCTCATCATCTCAATATCTGAGCAGCAGTTCCAAGTGGGAGGTTTTCTTTGTTCAAGAGAGGATCATACAAGCAACTACACAGCGAGCAGCCCAGGGCTTGTTAATGAGTTTCTGAGAAGCAAAGAGGTCACTGTTGACAGCAGAACGGCAGCAGCAATTAGAGTTCGACAACACAGGCAGAATCAGCGTCCGCCAGCAGCAGAGCTGGCAAGGGCAAGAAACCACCCTTAGCATAACACCCACGAACACCGCTCTTTCTCCAGGTTAAAAATAAAACCATTTCTGGATATTGGCAAACTGACAGTTTTATTGTTGCCACGTCACTTGGAAAATTTTCTGCATAAAATACAAACCCAAAAGCAAGTAAGACAAAAAAGTTCACGTGAAACTACCATTTCCTTTTTAAATAACCACAAACAGAAAACTTTCCAGCTTATGACAGTTACACAGTAAAACATCCCTGCACAAGATTAGACATCAGAAGTGACAAACGAAACAGTCTTACCCATGAAAACTGACTGCACTGACAGAAGCAGGTGGAGGAAAAAATAGTATGCAATTGTGTAAGACTTCTGCATCCTACACAGGGAAAATACACGTGGACAAAATTAATTTAGCATTTTAGTTACGATTCTTAGAAGAGCAGCTTACATACTGAAGAGCAGCAGTTACAGCAGCGGCACGAACCAGCCGTATACTCAAAGTCTTGCAATAGCTCGTGCAGCAATGTGAAAAGAAATCTCCAAATACTACCATGGGCTGTTTTAATAAAACGTACGTTTATGAACTCAACGGCCTTACTCAGAAAAGTAAGCTCAGAGACAGTTTTCAGGGTTTGACTGCTAATACCAGGTTTGTAGTTTGATAAATCTCATAATACGGAACAGTTGATTTCAAAAGAACTGTAAAATTCTCATCTAGATTATTCCACTGCTGCTGTCTTCAACTGTAGAGTTCAATTCTCTTGTTAATCTTCGCAACTGCCCCAAATCTAGATTTTTCAACAACGAAAATGCATAGAAGGTAGGGCGATCCTTACCAAAAAGGTAGTAATTCCAATATCCTTCAAAACTACGTTTACCTTAATGCAACCAAATACATGTGTCCCCATGTAAGTACTCAGTGTAGACCCACAATAGTTGAGAAACATCTTGCCCCGAATCCCTCGCGCAGCTGTATGAAAGGACAGCAAGCCAGCAACCTAAAAGTAGATGCACAGTTCAGACCTTAACCCAACTGCAGAAATACAACGCTTCCAATTTTCATTTATTATAAGTATTAATTCCACCAAAGGACTGCAAACGTGTGGAGGAAAAACCCACAAGCAATCTGCGTAAAGTGACCAAAGACACTAAGAACATTTTTGGCTGATCTTGCTTTTCTCATCACAAGATTCTAGTTTTTAAGTCATGTTACATGATTTCCTTCAAGACACCTTCCTCTTGCAGGCACAGTTCAGAGACAGCACTATTTTGTTTTCAACATGCCAAGAAGAGGCCTCAAACACTGGCTGATTCCCCAAAAAACCCCTAAAGATAACTGGATTTCCCATTTCGGTGCTCCAAAACTCAGGTATCTCAGGCAGTACTCATGCCAGATTGGAAGTCTGACACAATGTTTACAGAGTTTCAGCTATAAAACGTGCCTCAGAAATTCATTAACTAAAACCAGTACAACTTTGAAAGCTACCCCAATGGTGGGGACAATCCTAAATTCATAACTGAAAACGCACAGGAGCGGTTTTACATGCAGAAAAACACAAGGAATACAATAATCCAGCAACTTCAAAGGGTTCATGTGTGTTTAGGTAGAGCTGCTGTTTTGGTACAGAAGGTGATCTGTAAATGCAGAGAGCAGAACATTCGGTGTCACTGGGACAGATCGACTCACCTTAGCGATAGCTGTGATTCTAAATGCATGCTTTGGAAAACATCATTTGTTACCCTTGTTCATCAGTGGTTTATTCTTATACTTCAAAACCTCCAAGGGGGAGGCGGGGGGAGCACACATGCCCAGTGCCTAGTGCCCGAGCAATAACCTCACATCGACGTTCAGAAACCAACTCTTCTTCAAATAGTATTACACACGGTACGCGCAGCTGGTGCGCCCAGAAGTCAGAGGAAGTCACAGAGTTTAAAAAAGGCAGTTCAAATATAAATGCTTCTGTAAAACTGGTAAGGAAAGATTTTAATTGTCAGAAGGAGACTATGCAAACAAGTAGTTTGTCTCCACCGAGACAGGGTGCAGATGCTCAGCGTGGGATTGTCCGGTTCTTACAGAGATACTCACAGAGTCAGGACTGGTTCAGAAAAACCAGAGGTGAACTTGCAACTCCGTACCTAGAAGGCCGTCACATGAATACCTGAATGTCCTACAGAGCGCTGGGTGGGCTTCACCAAAATGTACCAGCATAAGTCTCTAGTACCTACCTGGGAATATACCACGTACCTCCCATTTCCCGTGAGATCCCACACGCGATGGGCCTCAGCAGCTACTTCAGGCTGCAGGGGAGCAGTCAGCAGCACTAGAGCTCGGCTGTAGCAAGCTACGCTCAGTTTCTCTGCTTCGGATAAACCTAAACGCTTAGCATGAATATTTACCTCAGATCTCATCCGTTAGAGAGGACAGTGAAGCCCCTTACCCACTGGTGCCTCCTCCCGCTCCTGCGGCGAAGGGTCAGGCGCTCACTGAGGGGGGTGTTTGGAGGGTAATATGGGCTCCTTCTTCCTGCACAATCACAAAAATATTTGGAAACACTGGCACGCACTTCCTCAGGTCAGAGCTCTTTTTTTACACAAGGACTCGTCTCGATAATACTTTCTGAATCCCAGGATCAATATTTAAATTACCCCAATCCTACATCAACTAGGTGATTTTTCACCATTTCACCCCCAAAAAGTCAGACAGTAATGGCAGACTGTGACTACACCTCGTCACTGCAACAAGGCCTAAGGAAAAATAAATTTCACAGGCAGCCTAATTTTCAGTCTTCACTATTACTTTGCATCTTTTGTAACAGATTTGTTACCAGATCCTGTCTCCCCCACTCTTTTCTTTACGGAAAAGCTAAGCTCTAAACAAAACTGTTCATAAAAAAAAAAAAAAGAAAGAAAATGAAAAGAGTAAGTAGGATCCAAAGATGTTATTTTCAAAAGGAGAAAAACCAGTCATTCAGTTAAGTATACAGATTCCTAATTGCTCTTAAAAGGCCATTAGGTAAAAAACAGCTTTTCTAAAGCCCAGGATATGAAGCAAAGAACAAGAGGTCGGAGAACGGTATTTAGAGAATAAAGATACTGAAAAAAGCTATTGCATAATAAAGCTGTTACAAAATAAAGTCTAATGGCTGAGCTCACCTTTGCTCTCATGCTACTTGGCTAGAGCCCTTTATAATCACTGATGAGAATTTTATAAAAGCTGAAGTCAAAATTAATTATTGAAAAGTATGTCTAACCTATGATGCTAAGTGATTTTCCACCCTGAGAATTTTTAGCTATTAAATGAAATACACAATTGATTCTGCAGATACAATATTCCTGTGGCAAACTATCTTTAGTCTCACTTCACCTAGAACATTGCCATTCATCACTCCTCCATTTATAAACAGCTACAAGATAAAAGTAATAGTTTTAAAGAAGTAAATCGGCTCTGAGGTGATCTTCTTCCTATTGTGAAGTTAGGGTTCGTAAAGTTAGGGTTCTCCCTGTCCCCAACTGATTTTAGTATCTACTTTTTGCTCTAGAAAACCTTATCAAGTCTGTGCCAGGTGTGAATACACAGCATTTAAGAAACAAAAAACACAACTTAGTTTCTAATAGTATAGCTACCAAAATCTGTACATCTGAAACACCTTATATTACAGGGAGAAAGAAAAATATAAAAAATAAACTCATGCATATTTCTAAAACAGATTCTTTATAATGTAATATAAATAGATATAAGGTGTATTCTTTTCTCATTATTAATGCATCTATTCAATATTCATTCTAAGAAAGTCTTTACAGTACACATGCATTCTCCGTATTTTCAGTATTCCTGATCATCTCTCAGTTCTCATTAGCAAAGAGAATTCTCCACTGAATTCTTACATTTGCAACAATTTCTATAATTTTATAACAAAGCTTCCTATCAGGAAAAAAAAAAAAAGGAGAAAATATATATATATTTTTAAATTAAATATGCATGTTTTTCAAGAGACATTTTACATGCTGCGTCTGAAAGTGTTGCCTCTTAGGCTATATACATGTACAACAGAAGATTCTCCCCGGCACATTTACAAAATTCTAACAATGTAAAAACTTTAGATCCACAAGTATAATAGCAGGCCATCATCCAGCACTCTGTGCCTGTAGTTAAGTACAGCTTTTGCTTTTAGAAACAGTTCACAGGAGGCCAGATCCCTTTTAATGTTATGTTTTTATTACAATCTCCCCACACCTCCAAGTATAAACATTGAATCCCCCCCAGTTTCTCATCCCTCCCACCCACAGAAAGGTTGCATGATAAGACCAAGGCGAAGCGATTTAAAGCCACATCAATGCCTAACACACACAACAGGTTTGGAGAAGGGAAAAGCCTAACATTAAAAAAAGTTAAACAGCCTCTTGCTTCCAAAATATTAATAAATAAAGTAGGTAATAAAAAAAATGTAATTTTTTCCCATTTTGAAGAATTTCCACAACAGAGGAATAAATTCAATAAAATAACGTAAAAGCTGTCCTTTTGGAATAAAAACCAGTTTTAGAAAACAATAGCGTACTGTAGGTTGCAATTATTGTACCTATACGTATGGAAGAAGTCACAGAGCCTCAGGCGTGCTGTCCTTTTCTTGTTCCCCATGCATGCCATAAACATGGCTTGTTATTGATACATCATGTATATGCGCTATACATACACATACATATGATGCATCTCCGCAGAGGGCCTTTTTCAAAAACAAACAAAAACATTACTCTGGTGTCACAAATATTCCCTGCCATTAAAATGGAGAAATACAAAGCAAAGATTTCCCGGTAAAGTTTCTCATGGTAGGTACCAGACTGTTCAACTGTTCTTACGGTAAAATATCATGGTGGGAAAGAAAACCCATCCACTGGATTCAAAAGGTGCTTTTAGCTGGATGGTCAAACTAGTGACAACAGGAACAGAGCTACCACTATGCTGAAAGATCTAAGCACCATAGTATGTCCGAAATACACAGTACTTCCAAACAAACTATGAATTCCTTCAGAGATCTGTATCACCAGTGGGGCAAGAAAACAACATCTTAATTTTCTGTTCAGATTTTATTTGAAATCTAATTCAAACTGTCAAAGCTACAAAAAGGGGGAACATTGGAGTTATTTTTCCTATGTCACAACATTCTAAAACAAAATATCACTACTGCCAGCAGATCAGTTACACACATTTCTGATGAAACTTCTAAACACAAAAATGTTTCATTTGGGAAATAGTCACAATGAAGATATTTTGTACAATATAAAACAATGACAGGTCTACAGATGCCGATACTCATGAGTATACACGTGCATTCACAAAAAAAAAAATCAGGAATGCTTTTTTGTTTTTTTAACAGACTGTTCAGGCACAAAAACAAAACCGCATTTCCAGTAAGTGACAGCATCATAAAAAAATATTAACATTGTCAGTGTTTGCTTTTCTTTGACTTCTTGTGAGATCTGTGAGGAGAACGGGATTGAGACCTGGATTTTTTCCCTGACTTTTTAGGGGATCTGGATCGTGATCTTCTTGATCTTTTGGGTGTCCTGGAGCCAGATGGCGACCTGCAAAAACAAATAAAGTTTTAGGTCAAATAGTAATTGGTAATACCAACTTTTTCTACAGTATTTAGCATTCATTTACTGAGCTAAACAAGGTAGAAAATTATTTTTCTCTAGTAAGGGGAAGTAATAGAATGGTATCTTGCTTTTGAGAGAAAGGCAATTTTTGCATTATAAGGTTTTTAACATAGTTTGGCCTTAACTTCAGTGCTTAGAATCCACAAGGAAAAATAGCACCAACTCATGTCCTTAAACCAACATGAGGAATTCACAACCTTCTGCATATGCCTCAGCCACCTTGGCTCTTGTATTAATAGCAGCCTATATCCATATAGAAGAGAATAGAAATTAAAAATCATATTGAATTGTGTTATGCTGAAATACTTTTGATTCCTATCAAGCATGTTCAGCTTGTGATATAACCCCACAGAAAAACTACACTGAACTGTCATGTAACCCACACCTAATAATCTGATATAATCTCAACTGAATGACCATCATAGTAACTTTAAAAAAAAAAACCCTCAAATAGTTTTCCATTTCTATTTGAATTCCTAACCTATAGGACAAGAATCTGAGTACTGCAAATATGTACTACGATTTTCTCACCAGCATCAGAGGAATTTTCCTCAGCTTGTCCGAGAAACCTTACATCAATAAGATATTCTACACATCTAAAAGAAGCGAAAGCTGATCTTTTGAGTTTTGAGCTACAAAGGCATCAATACAATAATAAAAATCTCACTGCAAGTTTAACATTAACTGGAGACAAATATTTGTGTCAGTCTGGCGATTAGGCAATACCTACTTCAGAAACAAAAACCTGTAAGCAGTATCTAATCTAGATATTTTTCATTAAAAAGAACAAACCATAGGAGAGGAGCTTCATGTAAGCAAATCATCAGTTAAAAACTGCACGTTCACTATAATTCTAGAAGTTCTATGGGCTACAGAAGATGTTTCCTTTGAAAATAAGAAGCTAACAAGCAGCAAGGTGCTTTGGTTTAAAAAAGTATTTCTGAAAACTATCAGTAAACAGGTAAACAAGAACACAGAAGTGAACAGCCTTGAGCTATCACGGCAGGAGGCTGTATACACTTCAGACACCGAACATTCAAAGCTATTAACCAGGAACAAGCAATATAGTTCATTATGAGAGAAAATACTTGCACATCAAATATGCTCTGCTAAAACACACACAAACAAAAAAACCCAACAGAAACACACCTATGTACTTAACTTTCCTACAATCTGAAACAGAGAAGACACCAGCTTACCTTTTGCCTTTTTTACTGACATCTCTGGGAGAATCTTTATGCGATGACCGAGAACGTGAACTTTCTTTGTGGGAACGTTCAGAGCGTTCCGAGCGTTCCGATTTTGGTGATGGAGATTTTGCTCGTCTACTGCCACTGCTGCGAGATGGGCTGGGTGAAGCACTGTGTCGTCTTTTCCTTTGTGAAGAAAGCAAGTACAGTTATGTACATACACATGCAGAGACATACAGAGAAGTGAAAAGGGTGTATTAAGAAAATGGACTCCTTTCTGTAGATATTCTCTTTTGCCAATTAACATTAGATCCTTTGAAGTAATTAAAAAGTAGTATGCTTTTTATTACTTAAAACAAACAAATCAAGTTCAACATGCACGCCAGACTTTCTTTGGATGAAAAAAATTAAGACCTCTGACTCATCTTTGTTTATTGCAGTGTAAAAACATTCTGTCATAGTTTCCTGAGAAGCAAGGCATTTTTCTGTATCTACACTTAATAGAAATAGAGTAATAATGGAAGAATTCGGCTATACAAGTATTACAAGATCAGGGTGTACAATCAACTACCCTAAAACTAGCTGTTCTGAAGAATTTTTACTATGAGATGAATAACATTTAAGCCACCGCAAATAATCTGTGGTATGACTTCAGTACAGTTTTCTGACTAATACACTGCAGTCAATTTACTGCTAAAAGAGAGCTAAATATACCCTGTTTTCAACTGGTCATTATTTTACCATGTTTCCTCAGGGCCTAAATGAGACCAAAGGGGATTCTATTCAAAATGGTATGCCACTTGGGGCAGAACACAATTCGTTTAAAATTTTCAAACATGTTTTAATATCCAAAGCACAGGGGTTTTTTGTTGTTGAGTGGTTTTCTTTATTTGGGTGGTTTTTTGTTTTTCTTTTAAAATAAAATGCACAATACAATGTAATTTCAAGGCTACCACTGCATACAAAGATACTGTGAGGCTTTTCTTCCCATCCAGCTTACTCCAAGGAAAGCTCTTACCTCTCTTTTCTCGTTGGTGTACATTCCTCCTTCTCCTTCTTATCTTTGGACCTGGATTCATTTTTTTCCTTGTCCTTTTTGTCTCTGTCCCGTTCTCTTTCCAACTCTTTTTCTTTTTCCTAGATTATTAGAAGCATTCATGATTTCAGATGAGGTGTGACTAATGATTAAGACAACCAAGCCAATCACAAACAGCATGAAAGCACTGAGTACTGAAGGAACACAGCACATATTCTGGGAAGGAACTAATGGGCACACCACACCCACTCTCCAAATCTTTACTACTGCTCTGTACACAGCAGAAACATTTATTGTAACACAAACACCGACAAAAACACGAAAGATGTCACCCTTTGTGAGAAAGTCTGAGTATCTAATTGGAAGTGAACTGTCTTCAATTTTACAAGTTTCAGGGAAACATTACAGCTTAACAGATTTTCTAAACTAAACTAACCATGAAAGAATACCAGGAACCTCTTTTTACTTAGAACATATGCATTCATTAATCCAGACTGAAAATTGAGATAATCTCATAACGCCAAGACATTTAAAGACAAAACAATACAAAAAATATTCTGCAATAATGCCTACTCTGTCAAAAAAACCCCACAAATACAGTCCATTTCTATATGCCATCAGGACCATTTTCAAAGAAAATATATACCCTAAGCACACCTCGTTTGTTTGTCAAATAGTTGGAAAATTAATCATACAAAAACAAGCCTAAACCATCAGCAAGTCTAAACAGAGATCAAAAGACGTGCTTCTTTCAGTACTGGCATAAATTCCTTCCGTGGCAATAAAGAGATATTCCCTGCATACCCAATAAAGACAACAAAGAAGGGGTGATTTAGTTAAATGAAAGAAGGGGGGTTATATGAGTAGGAAATTTAGTCTTGAAAGCTCATTCTGTAGTAAATTAGACAAAAAACGATGACCAACCACCAAGTTCGTGGGAAATGCAATCAGATCCACTATTGCATTATTATTATACAAACTAACTTTATTACGGCATTAAAGCAAACGATAAAGTTATTCCCTTAACAATGGCGTAGTTATTGTTTTAAAGAACACCTGTTATAAAATATTTCTTATTACCTCATCATTGAATGTGAAACATTGCAAGAAAAGCAATATAATTATTAAAAATCTAAAATACTGCAATTTGGTTGAACTAATTCAACACAAGGCATCTAAACAGGATTATGATTTATGTTTTTTTTAAGCTACTGTCTCCCTAAGCTTTCTGTGGTTACTTGTACAAATCACTTCTGTCTCCAATTACAGCAAACGTCGAGGAACTGGCAAGTTTTAGGATACAGCTACATTTAAAAGGAAAGTTACTTAAGACTGAAGTCTTAACTGGTAACATCAACCTCCAAATGCGCAGATCTTCAGGGATCAGCTTTCTTAATTTTTACAAGTCTCTTTCTTCAAGGTACTATGCAAAATTACTTTAGTGATTTAGTTAAATATTGAGCAACAAATAACGCAAAGAACAAGTGACAAACACCTGGCGAAAACTGCCTATTCCTATGTAGCTTCCAAGAAACTGCATGGGTACCCAATTTCATCATTGATCTCTCGGGCTGGGAAACCTGATCAGAGAAGCAACTGCCACTTACTCTTTCTCACTAAACAGATTGTCCAAAGAGGTTACATGTTATGTTTTTAAAGATTCAAGATTACATGACGTGATGTATATGATGCTAATTTTTAAGGCCACTCTGACCTTCATAGTCCAGAGAGGACTAGTAAAAATGGTAATGGTACAGAATTATTCACTTTTGGGTGACAGTATGAGCTGGAATTATCCAGGAAATCTTAGACACTGGAGAATCAGAAGCACGTATGCTGCTTAATACTATCCTTTCTCTTCCTTTGGAAGCCTTTAGCACAATGGATCAATTACTAAAAGCAAAATGAAAAGTCTGATGAACATCTTCAATTGTCAGCTCTCCCTTTCCTTTCCCACATCTAACAGTTTGCTTGATGTAATCAATCCAGAAGTGTCCTCTTTACGGTTTCAATACGTTCTAACGATACCCATCTGTACAGTGTGAAATACTACATTATCCTGATTAAAAAGAGAGATTATAGCTACTCTGCAGAAAGCACCTGGATTTAGACATGCAATTTGACATTACAGTAGAATTTTAATGAGAACCACGTGTTGTCGTATTTAATGCCACCTTACATTTGATAAACTCAATAAAAGCCTACCACATAAACAGAGCCAAACATAAAGAACATTTCTTACCCTCTGGAGCAGCTTGTCTCTATAGTGTTCAACCTGTTCCTGAAAACTCTGGCCTGGTTTCTTGGGTCTTTTCCCAGACTCTAACTCATCCTGAAACTTCATCACCTTAAGCTGTGAAAATAATACTGACCATTAGGTTATTGGACTTATTATTATCCAGTTAGGCAGGTGGCTGAAAATTAAATTGCCGTGATTTACAATCTGTGTTCTTCATTCTTGCTATAAAAGTTTGTGCACAAAAAGACACTAACTGTATTTAAACTGGATCAAAGCAACAAAACCACATACTTGTCTGCAGGCACCTGCAGTTGTTTACAGACACGTTAAGAACTAAAACTAAAGGGATTTTTTTCTGTTATTCTACTAAATTCTGTTCCCATCATTAGAACACTGCACCCTTATATTTCTTAGATCGTTATCCGTTTTTTTCTTTCAAAATGAGATCATTTACTGCAGGTGTCTTAATATATTGTTTCAACTTCTCGTCTACTCCAAGTTTTCTTTCAGAAACTGACTTTTTTCCATTTAACCCTAAATATCAAAATCAAATGACTGTCACGATTAGAATGTAAAAGAGATTTTTACTAACACAATGCTCTTTCATGTGCTATCAAGCTTAGAAACAAAATTCAGTTCGCTAGCGCTACTAAAAGTAACACTAAATTTACTGCGATAATATCCCCAACTGAGTCACAAAGTTAAGCAAATGTCAGAATTTTTCCATGTGTGGTTTGTTTGGTTTTGATTTTTTTTGTCTATATACACTAAAACCTTTATCCAAGTTGATTCACATCGTAAAATTTTACTCACATCTCTTAACATTTGTCAATCCTTTATTCTTACCACCATGGCCTTTTACAAACAATCTTTCAATATTTTTGTATGAGATGTCTCTTTTTTGGGGGGTGGGGAGGAGCTTGGTAATAAGTTATGTTGTATTTGTCAGCCCTCTTCCAAATGTTTATGGTCTGACTCTCCTGTATTCCCTGTTTCAATACCGACCTCCACAGTCATATATATATGAATAGATTTTTCCAGTGCTTGAGGTTTCATTTTTAGCAAACACACAAAGTATTTTTCTTTTTAGAAATATTTAACTCTTCCCCACTGAAAACACATGAAGGAAAAGACTTTGCAACTGTGTCCATTTTGATTATGTGGAAAGGATTCTTATTCTCCAGGTCCTCAATTCCCTAATATAACGTAGGCAAAAAAAAAAAATAAAAATAATCAAACCCTAAAGGTTTTTTCTTCCCTTTCAAAAGCAGCAGGCCAGACTGGATATGAAAATACCATATATTGTAATCAGCCCTTCCAATTACTGACTGAGCAGAAAGGAAAGGTATCACAAAAACAAACTAATCACCAGAACAAATACGTTAAGAAACATAAAAGCCAGGGAAGGATAGCACGATCCCCTTCTTTTACCACAGAAAATTTCTGACAAATGTTCTGCTTACCTCCCTCATTTACAGAGTATGCTCTACCTATGGTTGAGCATTTTTCATGTTTGCTTACAATTCAGCCAACTAAATGGTCAGCAACCAACGGAAAACTGACACCATCATTTGTCACATACCACTCCACCTTCTATAATGGCCTTTTTTCTTCTCCCCCCCTTCAAATGTAGAAGCTTGAAAAGCAGGAATACCTCTTGGAACCACAGTATCCCACTGTACCACCTGTTCTGGTAAGAAACCAAGATTGCATTCTCTACCATCATGTAAACTCCAAGTTGCTTAGCACATTCAGTACCGAACAGGAGTAGAGACGAGACTTAGCTGATCCAGAAGGCCTCTTGGACTGTCATGCTACGAACATGCACATAAGACTTCTATTGTGTTTTCCCAACTAAATCACCCAGATAAAAAAAAAAAAAAACAGCAACAACATACACAAAATAAAAACACATCCTTACAAGATTTGATTTCTTTACATTTTTAGCCAACAAAGTTGTGACACTATCTGTTTAACCATATTTTGAAAGCAAGGAAGCATGAGTCTATAGCCCAAAGTAACTAGGAATCCAATCAATGGGCTTTACTCGATTTAATAAGCTGATCTGGATACAAAGGAATGCTGAACTTCTAGCAGCCTGTCTTACATGCATGTCACACAACTCACTCCTGGCATGAACTATAAAATGCCAAGAGGAACTATTTACATATAACTTTTCCAATAACTGTGGGCAGGGGGGAAAGGTGATCATTAGCAGGTGCCTAAAGGAAGAGAGGAAAAATAGGAAGAGCCTAGAGAATAACCACTGACTCAGCACCTCCCCAGACTCCAGCTATGCAACTACGTTAAGATCATATGGTTTCCTGAGACAGCTGTGGTCTTTTGCAAACCAAGCATCAATGGATCTCTTCCACATGGAAGTGGATCTCTCCCTTTGAACCCATGTAAACTGACTCCTTTTAGAAAGATGCTGTGGGTAGAGGAAATCAGCTCTAGCACATCCCCTGGAAAAGGAGACCAAGTGTTACAAAATGCTGAGGTGGTATCAACAGCTCACTACGGAAAGATCATTCTCTTCCGCCTTCCTTCTCCACTCCTGCACCCCAAGCAAAGGGTTCCTCCTCCCCCTGCCCTTGCAGCAGCTGCAGTGCTTGCCTGAACCTTCCATAAGCCACATCAATTCACTAATCCAGCAGACACCCATGCCCCCACCTTCAATTATTTTTTCCCTGCATTAGTGAGATGTGTTGGCTCAGGGGAAGAATGAGCAAGTGCCAGAGCTCACAGGTAGGATCAAGGTTATTTCCTTTCAGCAGAGGTGAGCAGTAGATCATATCAGTTCATCCTACACCTTCATATATAGCAGCTTTTGCTACTTGCTCTAAAGCATCACCACCGTAACTATGTTTTAAAAGAAAAAGGAATTACTTAGGTCGCAAAGTCCAGAAAAGAATTCTGTAAAGAATTCTACCACTCAGAATTACTTTATAAACTTGTATGTTTAGTTGTCTCCCTTCACTATTTCATTGTTCATAGCATATTGGCCACACAATATTCCCATCACACAGTTCCAGATACCCGCCCCAGGAGAAAGAGATCCTTAAATTATAGGCTTAAATCTGCTTAAGCATCTAATCAATGCATTTTGTAAGCATTCCACTTCATAAACCCGTATGTAGAAAGAAGTAATATATTCTCATTGAATTGGTTATTCTTTAACTAACTATTCTTGTCCAACAGACAAAAGCTATTAAGCCTGTTCATCCTTCGAAGCAGATACATTTACTTTATTTAGACTATCTCTGGAGTCACTAATACAGATGGTGATATGGAAGGGGAATTTCGAAACCCTGTGCCAAAACTTTGTAATACTAATTTCTTAGATACAGCAGTCTCCCACAGCAGAGAGTTTAGAAGATTTCAGAGACTGCAAAGCAGAAGTGTCAAATATCACTGGAGTTCCTGTGAACAATCTCTACTAAATGCTCCAGTGCAGGGATTGTGTTTCTTACTAACCAAGAGAAGGTATCTCCCGTAAATTCAAGATAAACGGCTTCACAACATGCCTCTTGCCTATCGGTTCTCATCTTGAAGTCTTCCCCCTCTCTCCTCAAACTCATTTGAGGAGAGTTTAAAAGATTCAGTCTTTCCTAGAAGTTGAGGCCTTGATTACAGACTAACCAGTAAGCTAGCAAGTTACAGAAATGGGTAACATCTCGCTACCATGGCTCAGGGAAACCACAGACTGACACAAACCGAAGCCCTGCCCGAAGCTTTTTGCATTCTGACAAACAGGTGTGCTGCGGGTAGCCTCCCTTGCTTAAAATGAATCTATTTTCAAAACCCATTCTTGATTTTCTAATCTTTTGCTGATACTGTCTGAGTCCATACACAGTGGTCTTCGGGGGGAAAAAAGGCTTTTTCCCAAGAGGTTATTCCACAGTTACCCACCCTCAGAACTTAAATGGCCAGGTTCAAACACAACTTATTTGAGATAAATTAGCTGCATACTGCATGTTAGGATTAACTAGGAAGTTAATCACCAGATGCTTGATGAAAGATGGGAATTTCTGCTTGATATATAATTGCACTCAAAGCTAGACTGATTACAGACAGGACAGGGACCCAAGCAGACCAAAGTGTTTTGTTTTTCCTTAAAACATGCTCGCCCCAACAATGGCTGCAACAAGCCCTAGACTTTGCTAGAAGCAGAGCAAAATATTTCTTTGAATTTTCCAGTGGGTCTATGGGCAATGGAATTTCAGCAACTACAATATTATCAACAACAGATGGCAGGGATACTGATGTACACATGTGAAATACTTCTTCAGCTGTAACAGACCTCTAGCATGCTCAGTCACACTCACAGAATGACATGTATCTTGGAGCTAAGCAATTCCTTGCTTTTGTCTTTGTGTTAAACAGAAGTAGATTCAAAGATTTAAAATAGACAAGAATCTGCTGAATTAAGATAATGATTATCTTCTGAGGAAGAACTGCTATAAATAGCAAAACTATTGGTCAAGCAAGAGCCAATCTGTCTACTTATTACTAAGCTGCAACGAGTAAAATGGTAAATAGATATCCAATTAAATATTTTGCAGTGGCTTCAAGTGAGCTAGGTACAGGAACCTCCACGGACTGTAAAGACCAAAGGGTTCTATTGTTCTAGTGATGATTACAAGCCCCAGACAGCTCCTATGACTTGATGAACAAATACACCATAATTCAGAGAAAGAAATAATGGTGACTGTATGGAACTTCAGTTTCTTGACAAAGGTATACAGGACCTTGAAATCCAGAACAGGTCTCGGATGCAATCTGCTCTTGTGGACTACGCTTAATCTATTCTCATCTTGTGCTCTAGTCATTCTCTGATGAAGACTGAACACTACACTAAAGAACTTTGATCTTGTCCGGTACAACAACTCATATCATGAAAGCAAGGACTAATCTCATTTCTGTTGTGACATGCAGGAAAAACTTCTTTGGCTCTTGGTAGTAAAATAAATTGCACCTCAGATACCATGACACTTTTTTTGGGGGAGGTGGTGGTGGGATTTCTGTTTTCATACTGACAGAACACAGACACAGGACACTATAACAGAATCCAACCCTGCATTTCCTGGAGCTCAGTGGTACACAGCAGAAAGGCTGAACAGGAAGACTGAAGACCATTAGTCTTCTACCTCTGATTAAGCAATCCAATGCTACGTTGAGGTCTCAGGTGACTAACACAAAGGTGAGTAAAGGCAGCTACTAAAGAGGGCAAGTCTCCTGTTTGACCCTTTTGCAAGCACTGGACTTGTGAAAAACCTGCCTCCTGCTGCTGCTGAAGCCTGTGCTGGCTTTTTTGGGGTAGGATTATAAAATTTTGTGCAGCAACATGGAGACAGAAGTAGAGTACCGTAGAGAAAGGTCCAAGGAGGACAATGCTGCTTCATTTTGTCTGTGAGTTTTTGCACGCTCTAAGGAAACAAGCTTAATGAACAATTTAAGAAACGTAAAAAAAACTGAGGTCTCTCTACAAAGAGGATTACACCTTTCTTTTAGATGTCCCTGGAGCAGGGAAAGAGAGCGACATGCTCAGTACCACGAAGACCATTCTGAAATTTGAGTTATAATGTAAAGCAAAGTGCCAATCTTTCACATTAAAAAAAAAAAGTAAAGAAATCACTGTTTTTTAGCATTAGAAAAAACCCTCTGCTCTTGCTAAGTTCTGGAAAGGATTCACACTTCAGCAAGGCTGACAGGGGTATGGGGGAAGGCAAACAAGGGGTTAATAACTTGCCTCCTCTGATGGCACTAGGCTGATGGCTGCGGCCAAAGTTTGTTTCTTACTGTGCTTTCTCCTCCCAGCTGACAAACTTAATTTACTAACTGTGCCAAAAGAAAGAATTGTTGTTTGTATTCATGAATTTCAAAAAAATGCATTAAAGAAACATGTTTCAGCTTCCCTGGTAGTTCCTGTGTAAACTGCTAGAGAATTAGTCTTAACTATTTTTTTTGGTCAAAGATTTTACATGACATTTAATATTAGATGGCATAATTGTTAAAGCTGGTAATTGGAGGTTGGTTTTTTTTTTTTCCCCCTCATTTCCTCCCCTCAAATTTAATAATGGATTTGTTCTTTGGCAGGGACTGGGTACATACAAAGAAGAAACTTTGAATGTGAATGATTTAAAGTAGTACAGGGAGTACTTTCCCGTCAATGACAAACTTGAGAAGAAATCTGAAAATTTTAGTACTTCTACATATGTTCTGAAAATGAAAAAATTTACAATCCTTTCCTGGCAATTCCAAAAGTCTGAAACTGACACGGTAATTTACTTACCACAAAGAATAAAGACTGCAACATGTACTTGAAAAACTCAAATATTTACCACCTAAAACTGTTAAAGACCAGATACCTTGACAAAAGAACTTACAACACTTGTGCAGTGTAAAACTGACAATGGTTAAAGTAAATAATTTCCTAATTTGCCTACGCAACTGCCAGGATAACATCTATAATACAGATACTCAATCTGAAAGGAGCCCTTTCCATAACCACTATGATCATTATGCAATATGAAAACTAGTTTCACTTGTACTTTCATTAGTCTGACAGCATATATTTTCTACAGAACTACTGCCCCCATGAGTCAAGCCAGACATAAATCCCATTTAGCTTTTCAGAAATACAGAGTTTACTCACTTCAAATCACTACGCATCATGAACTTTCAAGATGCTATGCAAAGCAAGAAGTTTCTAAATGCTTAGTTATAGTCCATTAATTTTAATAATCTAAATTAGTAAACAGAAGCAGCATATATAGGAGAAATAACAGTTGTGACACTTAAAAATATTTTTGCTGCTACACTGTAAAAGAATATTATGGGGCTCTGCTAATGTCTGATTTTAGCTAACCAGTACATTATAGCATAAATAGGTAGGCAGCCACAATTCCACCTTTAAAATACTACCCAAATTATAATCTGTCACTTGGAGATGCTACAACTGCAACAAGTAGTTTAGCAGCTTCTTAATATCATTTTAACACAGTGAACAGAACATACAAGAATTTCAGTATTCATTGTATCATGGATTTTAATACTGACTACAAGCTGGAAAGCCGCATGCAGTCATGGCACTGGATGACAGAAAGGCTTCATTGCTAGATAAAGCTCATGCTAAATTCAAGTTCTAGTTACTTTCTCTGTTGACCACAAACTAAGAAGCCAGCATGAAGACGTAAAAATCTGTACTGATCAACCTTAACAGCTATACTAACACCTATGTTTGGAAAAAGGGTAAAAGAACAAGTGAGCCCTATAAACTGCATGCAAGTCTTCAATTAAAATGCCTCATTTCCAGGACCACCTGGTTAGTTGCATCTACTCCTCTGCTTGATGGCTGACACAGTGAAAGGCGCAACTTCCAAACGCAATAAAATACAGACACTTTAAGGCAAGAGATAGAGAGAACAAGAAAGGCATAGGACTACAGTTACATCCAAAAGTCACTCCCATTTGCCAACAGAAAGGGTAGAGGAACACAAGCAAGCTAAGGCTACCAGTGGTACTGAAAAAGGACACTGAAAAAGAGGAGTAATTCTCAACATGCAGTATCCCCTGACTCAATTTTTAGTTTTTTCCTGCTCCTCTGAAAGCCAAAACAAGGCAAGGCTGTAAACAAACACATCTTTATAAAAATACACTGGGCTAAAAAACCACTATATAATAGGTCTATAATTATTTCAGTAAAAATAACTCCCTATTCTATGTAGAGAACTTGAGGGGGAGGACTGGAAAGATACAGAAGGGTGGCACAAAACACCACAAGCTGACCTCTATCTCTCGGAGTTTGGCACGCTTTTCTTCACTCATTTCTGAATATTTGACTGATGACTTGGATTCAGGCATTTCTTCTTTAATAGGATTGGAATACATGTGTTGTTCTTCTGACTTAGAACTCTGAGTGTCTTCCTCATCTTCACTTTCTTCTTCTTGACTTTACAGAGAACATACAGAATTAACTTTTATATGTGTATCGAGAGATATATATGTGTATATATATTTAAGACAATTACTTGTTACAAAAATTTACCACCTCTCCTATTTAGTTTCTATGATTAGTTACTAGTTTTGAAATCTAAGAGTGTTATGTAAAAGTCTGCAGCTACAAAACAGCCTCCATCTGTGATATAGGTATCTTAATATTTGCATTTAATTAAATCGTTAGTTTTTATTACTCAGATAATTTACACTTTTCATATAAAGAGAGTGCAGAAGCATTCTTGAAATTTACAGTCCCCAAATCCATATGAAACTCAGCTACAAAACTAGTCCACGACCACAACAAAATCTCTTTTGTGCTGTAATCGTGCTTTTCAGATATATATGAAGTTTTACAAAAGAATAAAATTTATGACACTTCTGCTTTTCGGAGACAAACCTGAGACATGGCAGATATTTAAAATTATATCCCCAACTGGCCACTAGAGTGCTGCAGTACTACATGCAACGCAGTAAGATATTTAAAAGCATTACTAATAGATGCTCTCAATTGCCTAAGGAACAATGTAAAAGACTGCTCAAAAACAACAGATGGCATGGAGTCTATTAGCATCCAAAGAAACATATACACCAGAGCATTATCCACTGTGTTTGTCTCAAAAGCAAAAGGCAGAGGTTTAGATACATTCATACATATCTGACGTCAAGATTTCTGAACTTTAAAATACTACTACCTCAGTTATTACTGTTTGACACTAACTTTTCAAAACAGCATCAATTTAAAGATTATGGTTAATAACTTCACTAAAAGGTGTAATTTATTGTGTTAGAAAAAGATTATGGGGGCTGAAAGCACGCTGCACTAAAATCCTGATTTTTCCACTTTCAAATTTTCATTTTTGTTCTCCTCTTATAATACACAGATATATATCTCTCTCTTACAGGGAGTTCTGAAGACACTCAATCTTAGAGGAAGAAAATGAATGTTTTCATCAGAATGAAAAAGTACTTACTTTTGAATTTCCTCCTCCTCAGACTCTTCATGCTGGTCAAAAAGCTCCCATTTAGAAGTAGTAACAGCTAGAAGAGACAGTAAGATAATTTTAACAACAGAAAAAGCTGTTATTTAAATTTGAAAATTAGTATTTGTAAATATAAAAAAAATTGCAATGTGATATAATTTACCAGCATCTAGCACTTAATACACTTGCTATTTCACAGAAATACTCAAAATTGCACGTTATCAGAATATTTACTATTTACAGAGCTATTCACTTACATTGCATACCATGTTTCTGTAAATCCTTCAAGAGCAGCCAAATATCTGTCAGTTTGTAAAATCTTATCTTCCAAACAAATATTTAGAAAGACTGCCAACCACGTACCCAGATTTATATTTTTTTTTCTATATTTATTCTTAATGAACTGGAAATTATTTTTAAAGTACTGAAAGTAGAGTAACAAAACCAGAAGATGCTATTTTCTGCACTGAAGTTATAACCAAAAAAAGAAGTTACAACTGAAAATCCTACTGTAATACTACAGAAGTCATATTAGCACTTTTAAGCAGATCAGTTGAAAATAATCACCGAATAGGTGAATGACATTAAGCTTTCAGTTTAATTAAGGAAGTGTTTTAGTTTAACATATATTTTGAAAACTAACCTTGAGCTTCCAGTTCGGATTCATCCACTGCTTCCCACTTCGATGGGGCAACTTTAAATATAGGCTCATTCTTTTTTGGGTCTTCAGCTGTATCCACTGTTGGAGAAAGAGACATAGAAAAATCATTTCCAAAGCTCTTCAAAAGTTCAAATGGAAAAATCCTAATTTAAATACTGAAGCATATTATACCATTTTATTGTTTGCAAAGAAAAGAAATTAGGATTTGGAACCTGATGTGCATAACATCAGAAGACAGCGACTCTGTCTCTGCAGCAATGACAATCTAAAAGCAGTTTTTAAACTAATTCTTCCTAGAACAAATTTAAATTGATCAATTCAACATTTTACGAAGCAATATGCCATGTTAATTCTTGGCTGTACTTGTGAAAACTACTCTGGAAAAGATCATCAAGAATTGAAGATCCAAATTGAAAGTAAAGTTGAACATTTCATACAAGGAACTCCATCAAGATCGTCATCTAGCGATTTAATTGGGACTCCATCCAGATCATCAATAGGAGCAGCATCAATAGGAATTCCATCCACATCTTCTAGTGGAGCACCATCAAGTTCTTCTTCAATAGGAGCACCATCGAGATCATCTGGTACTTCCTTAAAGCAAATAATAATTAATTATTTCAAAAACAAATCTACATTGCTTTTCTTTTACTTTTGATTAATTTCTTTTTAAAGGAGTAGCTTTAAAAATACTTAAAGCCCAAAAAACTCAACTTCAACAATTTTTGCTACCAAGTACAGTTGCTTATTGCAAAGGTAAAATACAACAATATCCTCCTGTTAAAAGCTATAAGCAAGAACTTGGAATTTGTCCACAATGTACCAGAAGCTTCACAATACTTTTATTCAAAAGAAGAAATATTAGACTGAGGTTTAGCTTGAAAGGAGCCAATTACAGTCAGATAAATTATGCTTACTACATATGAAAGATTCCCTGAGAAGCAGTAATCTGAACAGCTGCCAGAAATCAACTATTTAGCAGGAACACATCCAAGACCAGGATGGGGCTGGATGGGGCTCTGAGCAACATGGTCTAGTGGGAGGTGTCCCTGCCCATGGCAGGGGGGTCGGAACTAGATGACCTTTAAGGTCCCTTCCAACCCAAACCACTCTATGGTTCTATGAACACAAATTTAAGGAACACACGTAAATGATAAATACACCTACATGCTCTAGCTTGTTAGGTACAGCCTCTGTCCTTCATACATGCACATTCACCCTGCTCTACTGCTCTGGGAAATAAGCCTCCCAATATATAACCTTCCAATTATACTGTAGGTCTCCCTCCCACTGTTCTGCAAGGCATGTTTCCACAGAGTTCTAAAATGAACTCATCCTAAACATACATCCATTCACTAGTGTCCACTGTCATAATTATCTAAATAATATTTATCTGTAACTGTAAACAGATCAGTACACATTCACTCAGTGCTAATGGTATTCTAGAAATTTCATGCATAGAGCTTCAAAATATTGAATAATAATTTATACATGTCACTATGCAATAAATTCACTACATATCCTGTTTAAAATAACCCTAAAAAAAAAGAGAGAAAAATGCTGTAGCATAACTAGAAAGTTAGAAACTTACTGCTTTATACAACACAGCAAATATCAAAGTAGAATATCAGCAGTGTAAATGATCTATCACAACCTTTCACTTTCTAACTCAAAATTCACATACAGATACTACAGAGTATTTCCAATACAAAGGAAATACCTGTCATTCTGCACTAGTCTTTGCTCTGAAATGGTTTCACAATGTAACTTCACCACAGCACCTAATCTACAAGCAACAAATGCATAAACAGATTAAACAGTATTTGCATCTGAAAATATCTTTAAACATCTGTATTTAAGAGCAAGGATTCAGAGGAAAAAGGGTTTATTCACCCCAACAGACATATCAACATAATCCCTGCCAGCCCTTTTTTTTGTATTTACATATTTTTCCTCACCATCCGTTAGCATCACTGCCAAGGTCACTTACCTCCGTTTCTTTATCTTCCATGATATTTACAAGCCCCAAGAAAATATTCTGTAGTTTGATCAGAAATGGCTCTGGATAGATCGCCCAGTCTTCCCATGCTCGGAAGCATGTCATTACCCGTTGCTAGAAGCAATAGGAAAAAAAAGAATGCTAAAAAACTTGTATTAAGAAATTGTAAGTGATTGGAAATACCACACAGAGAACTACTACTGTAGACAGCTACTTCTCAGTAGTTCCATACTGGAGTATATTACAATGATACCATGTTGGGCACGACTAGCAATTTTACAGAAATACATATATAGGAACTACTTTTTTTAAAAATTTCATTTGGGTTTCATTGTTGCTTTAAATTCCTGTTTAACTTCCTTTAAATTTCGGCTGGTCGCGCTTCCTACGCCAACAGTAAATTTCATTCTGCTCAGATGTTCAAAGCAGGTGTCTCTACTAAATGTAACAGAAATTATTTTTTCCTTTTGTAAAATAAAATAAAAACTTAACACTGGATTATTTTATTACTGAACTGAAATTATGTTCCTATTTTCATTTTTTTTATAGAAGCGAACTATATTTGAAACGATGGGCTTCAGATCAAGCTTGACACATTAAATGTAGCTGGAGATGTAGATATTAAAAAAAAAATAAATAATCTACTGCCTCGCTTTATCACATAATTTAATAAACAGTATTAAAATAGCAAACAACCAAAATTGATTCTAGAGCAAATGGGAGCAGAGAAGGCAGAACAACCAGGATAAAGATCTCCATACAGAAAAGCTAACTACACTGTAAGCTTTGTATTTAAAGTTTGACTTAAAAGAAAAAAAAAAAAAGAATAAAGAACTGTAGAGACATCTTTAAAAGATGAAAAGGAAAAGCTAGGCTGAGCACTGAGAATGGTGAGAAGCAGAGCACTTGATCTCAAAAAAATCACTCTCAACTACCCACGGTCAGACTGCTTATCAGACCTCAAAAAATAAAGTTTAACTATCACCAAAAATGTTAAAAAGTAACTTTACGCTGTTATGTTTCCATAAACTGTTATCCAGCAGTTTCCTTCCGCACTGAGCGGCTCATTTATTTTTGAAACTGAAACATAGGTAGTCCAAAAATAATCAAAGCGCTAGAAGGCCTTGTTTGCAATTCAAGTACTAGATAGCTATCCTCTCAACCCCACATCTACCGGTACTCTTCAGCTGTTAGATGCTCATTTTATTCCTTAATTTCAAGGCAATCTTAGCAAGAGAGAAAACAATTTTTATTTAGTTTTGGTTTGTTGTTTAAAAAAAAAAAAAACAAACAAAAACCACACACGCTTATTTAGGAAGCTTGATGTTTAAACCACCTATCATAGTACGCAACCTCTTGTGCAGGAACATCTATTTATTTGACTTCTATGTCATGTAAATAACAATGAAATACATACCTTGAAATTTTCAGACTGTAAATGGCCTTGTATTGTACGGTAAGTAGCATTGAGATCAGAGAATATCTGACATAATTTTGTTTCAAAACTAGAATTAAACATATACATTTCTTTAGTTAAATTTTGTAATAAATGTTTTCCGGACATACATAATTCACGAAAATACCTGGGACACAGGACTCAAAAGCGCAAGGTTCTGATCCCTATAGTAGCCATGAACTGAACTATAAAGCAAATATGATTACTATATATTAAATCACCTTGGACAACAACAGAACTGTGAAGGGAGATCTTCACATCTGCTGCAGTCTCTTTAAACAGCCTGGAAGGACTGGAGGAGGATAAAAGGAGTTTTACAACCTTACATACAACAAAAGGATTGTCTCAAAATTAAATCTGTAATTTTAAAAAATTTTTAGTCATGTTTCTATTCTAATTTACTTGATGAAAGCAGAGTAAGAGCTGCCTAGCTTCCCTTGAGCTTCTCTCAATGTGCAAAAAATAAACTAGTACAGCAAAGACACACTGCAACAAGGAACACGATTTGCAATCGCTGGAGTTCTGTAACACACTGAATATTTGCCATCATGCTATCATAACATTAGAGAGACTCCAGGAAGTAGACAAAATCAAATATCTAAATAGGTCAAAGGTACTCTCGCTTGGACATTTGTCCTAAGTTCTGCTCAGCACCTTCGAAACAGAAGTACATAATCCCCTTATTAGTTCTCCAAACCCGATGGAGAATTAAAAAACACCTTATAATTAAAAAAACCCACTCTATTTCAAAAATTGACCTCTGCATCGATTATGTGCTACACCATATCTTGAATATTATCTACAGTCTCTCTTTCTGCAAAAAGGCACATGAGTTATTCTCACCTCTATGTGGTTGCATGCAAGTGGTCCCTTGCACAGGGCAGATAAGCTTTCTTTCTGCATTACAAAGCAATCCTATGCACTAACATGTCACATCTTATACATTTACATGCAAAGAGATCAAAATATCATCACTGCTGTAACAGTATCCTCATAGAAAAGTGTAAATTTCTCTACAACCACATGTATCCAGAGATGTATAAAACTGAATATAAGGATATTCTTCTTTTTATCATCAATCACCTAAATTATTATACTTACAATTTTCTATAGTAGGAAGCATTGGCAACTTTAGCTGAAGAGTTGTATAACACATCTGACACTAGATATAATCTTGCAATCTACAATAAAGAATGGTCAAATTAAGATAATGCGAGAGTTTAAATTATCCTGAAAATACACGCATTCTTCCAGATAGAATACAAGACAGCTTAACCTATCTAGAATTATCAAATTAGAACTAAGCATAACACAGCCATATTGTTAATAAACATGCTAAGAGATAATCAGTCCCCTATTATGTTACAGGGTACCAGCCACTGTAACATGATATTACACAGCATTACAGAGGACAGATCATAGCACTGGAATTTTTATTTCCTTGTTTGAGCAGACTATCTTTATTCTGCTGTTTTCAACTTCACAGTAAGGCAGAACATTATTTACAAGCAAGTTCAAAAAGAATAAAAACATGTAACAAAATCCCACAGGAAAAAGAAGAACATACTTAAATACAAGCCCACGTTTTAACACAAAACCTCAATGCTACCTGGAATTATGAAACTGTAAATTATATGCACATGCTGTTAAGTGAGCTCTTCCCCCAAAATACAAGATTATATAAAATCTCCCCACCTTCTTAGGAAGGGGGGTCTTCAGAATGGACAACGATTCCGTAATGCAGTCTACAATTTCTTCAGCAGCTTCCGCATTATTTAGACAGAAAACCATCGCATCACCAATGTCATTCTTCCGAGGTGTTAGTCCACGCAGAATTTCCTCTAATTTGTCCCTCTGTCTGAAATATCAGGAATTTTAATAATTTAAATATAAAATGAAGGGTACTTTGGGGAATTTCCATCTAATGGTGCTTTTGATTTTTCCATCTTTAGCACAAAAACAATTTTAAATATTTTTATATTCTGTTGCCTGAGTTTTTTCAGTGACTCATGAACATATGTATCCACATTACATAAATAAAGTGCAAAAAATTCCCACTCGAGTCTTGACTACATACATAAATCAAGGAAAAGTAACTGAGAAATACCTAATGTAGCAGATCAGTATCTCTAGTAAAGTAATTGTCTTTTTGGATTTAGCTTAAACCTGAATCAAAATGTGTAAGTCTAAAGCATGCAAGTAATTCCTGCTGCAGAATAAGAAACACTAGATTCAGAAATGTAGTAAGAAGAAATCATTTCAGGTTTTCCCTGACCTCCATATATAGAGAACACTCAAAAGAATATCTTTTGAGCCTTTCAAAAATAAGATAGCGAAATAGATTATGTATTAAAAACTCCAGAACCATGGCTGGTATCATAAATATGATGAAAAGAATAAAACAAGAAAAAATTCCACATACTAAGGACACAGTTGGAACAACAATAGCAAAATTAAGAAAATCATGTATATATTTCCACTACCATAGCCACCCCCACCACACTTCGAATTCACAGCAAAGAACTCCGATGATCTGTCTCTTCCTGCTTAATAACAACTGCATGATGTTATTGATGAACAGCATCAATAAGTTTATGACTACAACAACTGTTTAATTCATGAGATAATAACAATGCTAAGATGCTATAAACCCCCAACCAACAGACAGGAACAGAAAATGGGGATAAACTCTCATCTCCTCAATCTCCTTCAAAAAAAGAGTTAATAACAATTGCATTGAAAGGACTCCTTGGTCCCTGATGACAAATCTAACCAAATCCAGAACATATTTAGCAACAAGTATTGTGGGAAAAAAAACCAAACCAAAACAAAAAGCACTGAGGTTAAGAGAGTTTTCTAAGTAATACTACGATAAGCATGATAACATTTTAGGGATGATGTATTATAACTACAAAAACACAACAGGAAAAAAAAAATCAAGCAGATTAGCAGTTAAACCAGGACTATAAATTGATGGAAGTTCATACTCTTCCTTAAGTGCACCCTTCTTGTTCGGTTCCTCCACAAATGCTTCTGTTTCTTGCTCTTCTGACATCCCATGCAAGTATGGATTCAGTGGTGGCGGCCTCCAAAATGATCCATTTTTGAACATACGGAAGTCTTCTGTCCTCCACTTGGTTGGAGCATCTCCCTACAAAAAACAAAAATATTTTTATTTTGTTGTTCTTTTATTTCATTGTGCTTGAAGATACGAATTGCCTCTAAAACTCTACTTGCCTGAAGAATTGAATAAAGCTTCCATCTATAATATACATGGGCTGGAGTCTGGTTTTCAAATAAAAACCTAAATCAAACAGCAAAGAAGAGACACAAAACATATTACAAATAATTTAAGTGAAACAAATTCAAAGGAAGTAACAAAAAAGTATAACAAAACCCTGCTTAGAATCCCACCTCAGCTACCAAGTGAAGTCAAGATAGCTAAAATCACATCCACCTGCAGCAGAGCTGTGCAGTACAAGCGCAACCACTCCACAGCAGAGTGCAGAATTCCACAGACACAAAGCATTTCTCAGAAGTCAAAAGCCGAACAAGCAGGGGCAGAAAAAAGGACTGTGGAGCACCACAGTACAGCAGAAGAATCATCAGTGCAAAGAGTCACTACTGGAGCAACTGCAACCTCAGCACAAGCGGAGCAGGAACTCGTAGTTATACAGTTAGGTTACTCAGATTGAGTATTAAATGACTTGAAATTGACTAGTAAACTGTCTGTCAGAACACTCTGGCAGGATCAGGAAAAAAAAAGAAGAGGCCATTTTTAATGGCCAAGGTATTTTGACCTGCATATTTTCTCAGTTTACATATAAAAATCAAAGTTAAGCACTTCAACCTTACTGCAAATAAAACATTTTTAAAAGGTCATACAGTATTCCCCCGAAAAAGTTTATCAGAGACTGCATTTCACAAGAAATTTGGAAATGGATCCTTTTTTATTCCATTAATGACCAGAGCTGGATATTCTGACAAGTTCACTGTGTCAGCTAAGGTTTAATCCTGTTTGCACCGACATCAAAGAAAAATGACTCCCAGCTCTTCCTAAAGGTTAGAAATTAGGCTCTGGGAAGACTGGACTTTACGCTGAGTTTGTCTCAGGGAAGGAGGAGGACATAGTATAGCCTTGCATCATAGCCTATCTTTTTGGGGGGCATTTTTTTTTTATTTAAATTTATGCTATTGCTTCCACTGATAACTTTAAATCCCTCAGAAAAATAGGTTTAAAATATAATTTTATTGATCTAGTATATATATATTTTATATACATACAGATGTTTTTTATAGTCTGTATATGATATTTTATTTATTGATATGTACAGATTAGTAACAACTGGAATAAAAGTGCATTCTTCTTCACAGAAAGATAGCATAAGCATTTGCACAATTTGTAAGATTTAAATCTGCACACAAGATACGATATAGTAAAACCAACTCTTATTAGTATTTCACAAATGCAAAATATTAGCAACAGTGAAAACAGTTAGCGCTATTTCAAAATGAAGCAAAGTAATAAGCACCTGAACATTGGATTGTTGATTTCTCGGTTCATGATCATGGCTTCAAACATAGGCCCTTCCCGTACCACAAACTCTATCATTCGATGTATCAAAGCGAGCAAATTCCTACAACAACAACACAGTTAAAGAAAAATTGATTCAGACCTAACACTATATAAAACTACACTCCACCTAAGATACTACAACTGTGCAGGAGATTATTTTGCCGTATTGTTAAGAAAACTGTATAAGAGATAAGGTAACATGGAACATAGTATAGCCTTGCATCATAGACATGGGCATTCTAAAATAAAAACATGCCTAGGAGTGGTGGAGTAAGAATTTAAGAGGAGACCTCTTTCCTGAATTTCCACGCCTTAGCCTACAACCATCTCTTGCTTAGTAGAAGCTTGATAGTCCTCATGCATAAATGGGCAACTGAACACCAAAGTACAATTAACTATCAACAACTAAACCCTCATCTAAATTGTCTAGAACTAAGACCAAGCTCAAAAGTATACACGCATACTTCTGAATATTCAATAGAAACTGCATTCAGCTTTCAAACTATTCAAGTATGAAAGGAAAAGCAAATAGCCTTCTTGATGACAATTATTAAATTTAGATAATCTCTTTTTGGTCAAGACTCAACTAGTAACATAAAACAAAACTGTCCATGATTTCATGTCAGACCATCTAATGTTTCCTCCCTCACACAATCAAGTGAATCAAATCACAATTAAAAAAAAATAAAAATCTGTATTCGTTTCATTCAGCATTACATCCCGAGACAGGCAAGAAACAGATGTGAAGTGCACATTTTTCAAGTCACATCTGAAAACGCCACTTATAAGAGCCACTTATAAACATGCCAACAGGAGACAATCATATAAGCTTTATAAAGAACAGTGATCAGCTTCCAACCTTTTGGGGTTTTTTGGAAACAGGATCCTGAATTTTCAAATATAGATTACCTATGTATATGAAAAGCTTCACAGCATATGTCATTCAAATGTGATTACAGATTTTTACTTTTTTTAATTTATTTTCTTAGATGTAACAAATGGATATTAGTTCTTTCCGCATATCTCATTAGATTTCCTTTTAGCAATTTTTAAAGTGATTATTTTCTACCATGAGTATTGGAAGTTCTGCCACAGATATAATGCACTAGATCAAAAAAAAATTTCAACTTAAAAACATAGTGATAAAAACCTGTTCCTGCCATCTGCAAACTTAGCAAATGTTCTATTTTATACCAGCTAGCATTAAATCTACATTTGCCTCAAATACTACATAAAAAAAACCCCAAACAGCTACCTACAGCTCAATTTTCCTGTCTGTTTTTTATAATCCCAGAAACATTGTAAAAAGGACATAGTCTCAATAATGCTGTAGCCATTTTATTTAAAGTAGTGTTCTGAAAGTCTAAATAGCAAGACTGTCCTTGTTACATGAACTGTATTTGAAAACATCAGTAAAAAAAAAATTATAACTAGCTTTCAAGCCTCTGAGCTATTACACCACTCATTTATTCTAAGGCAAGCTCAATTTGAGCATTTCTGGCTTCCTGCAGAACCATGCCATTGGTTTTCAGCTAATTTTTCTTTCAGTACAGTAAAGTTGCATAAGAGCAGCTTATGCTTGAACAAGAACATCTGCTTTGGAAAGACCTCAGATATACGAAAAACGATTCAGTACCTCCCATGTCTGAAAGAGAGTGTGACATGCATTTTGGTATATAAGACATGACTACTTGAAAGTCAATTTCTCAAAAAAACACTTGATTGTGCACACTCTAAGTTTTCTGTTTAGTAAATGCTAAGAAGCAGTAAGAGATGTTACAAACGGGTATTGAAAATTTTCAAATAAAAGAAGAGAATAATTAAACATATTATCCCACAGAAGTCAGTTGAAATTTTTGCAAGATGTAATGCACTGTCTTGGCAGTTGTCATTAGCACCCTTGAAAGTTATAATGAAAAAAAAATTAAAAGTATTTTCAAATACAATTCAATTAAAACAAGCTTTTCTTATCATACGAGCTTTCAAAATGCTACTGTAAATAAAATGGAAACATCTTTTTCTCTGAAAGCTAATTACTCTGTAAGCACTGTACAGTTCTACAACTACTTGTTCTACTACTCAGTATGTTTCTCAAATCAAGATGCGCCCAAGTCGCCCTAATTATTCATGTATCTACCCAACAAAAATCATACTTTCCTAAAATTTCATCAAAAATACTAGTGCATCTGAGCATCTAATGAGAAATATGTTAATATACTACTATAACTAGCTTTAGAAATCTTTCTTCCCCCCCACACACATGTAAAAAAAAGAAAAAAAGGGATTTTTGTGACAATTAAAACAGTGTAGTAAAAAAAGATGACAGTTTTAAGTGCATTATTTTAAAATGTCATTTAGCTTAAATTGGCCAACAAAAAAAAAGTTTTTCACTTATAATAAAACCACATTTATTGGAGCCGATCGTACCAATGTCTGGTCAAAAACTGTATACTTTCCCAATCCATCCCATGATGTTTTCCTGGTCCCCCGCTGCCGCAGACAGTTCAGCTGGTGTTGCTCACCAAGGCCAATGTCAAAGAGAATTTGGTAGTCTTTTGTGCTTATTTACTTTTAAAACAGTGTTGTGTTCCTGTGTTTGGGAAAAGGTCTTAGCTTAACTGAGCAAGAGCATGCCTAGACTAGTGTGAATGTAGGAGCACTGATGGGGACCAAAATGTAAAAATACCCTTGCAATACAGAACTATCTTTTTCAGTGAGCAAAATTATTAACTGTTGCACATTTAAAAAAAAGAAAAACAAAGCCAAACAGAAATAAAACCTGATTTTAACTGAATTGTTGACAAATTGTACAAGTTTAAAAAAAAAAAAGGAATAAAAAAAGGAATAAAAAAACCCTACAGCTGCTTCCTAGTGTAAAGTACTCAGAAATTTATGTCAGGACTTATTCAGTGCCTCTAAGATAAGCTACTTCACCCTAGTGTTCACTCACAAAATTACCCTGTAACTACTTCTAGTGCTGAAATTCAACACAAAAGGTAATTACTTAAATCTATCCTCACTAAAAAAAAGTTATTAAAATAAGGATAATAAGGCTGTAAAACACACACACTTCTCTCAAGCGTCATCAAAGAACCATTGCTCAGTCAAGCCATTACCTTTTCCTCAACATCACCATTTTTCTTTAAAATTCCGAAGGGGAAATTTTCTATATTTAGATCAGTAATAATAAAGAAAAACATGTACCTTTCTGTTGGGATAACCACTTTGACTATGGCTTGCGACAGAGTCTGTATATGAAGTCACATCAGATAATAAACATAGAATATGTGAGTATTGTTAACAAGTAACAAGCAAAAATATACATATGCAATGAAAATACTACACATCTATCACAAGTTTTGCAGGCAATCACTGCTGTGAAGTTATAACTAAGCAATTACACAAAATGCAAATGGTTGTGTCAGTGAACCATAAAGGTTCACTAATTGCAAAGTATCGGAACATTCCTGTCAGAATGTACATTGATGCACTGAATAGGTACTACGCTGAATATAATTAAGAAAGGAGTTCTTAAATGTATGAAAAGACTCTAAACTATTTGACTTGGATCACGTTGGTATTACTTTATTCCCAAGTCTTACAAAAAAACCAGCCCTAACATTTAAGTGTCATTCAAAGAAATCAACAAACTCTTACAAATGTAAATCAAGTTGGTTTGTGATTACAAGATACTTACCCTTTTTATCAGCTAATATCCCAGGAATAAAAAGTTTGAAAACTGACTCCATAAGTAGCATAAAATACTTACTCAATGTCCAGATTAATTACCTTCTACACAAAATACATCAACTCCTCTAGTGCAAAAATAATAATGCTACCCAAATTAAAATGTAGTATTTTTCTCTAAAGAAAACAATTTAGATACTGCAATTTGGCAGCCAACAAAAGGGGGGGACGTAGGAGAAAAAAATCCAGGGAGCCTGGAGGGGGAAAATGATAGCCAGATTCAAAGCATCACTAAAACAAATCAAGACCCAATATACTGTACCCTAACACAAACATCAAACAGAGCTTCAGGAATTACATAGGTTCCCTTGGGCTACAGCAGGGAGCCAGCGAGTTTGTACACTATGGGCCGCCAAAGTCAGCCTGAACAAAGCAAATCTATGAAGCCACTGAAATACTGTCACAGATGTAGTATTTAACAATGAGCTATGGCCCAGGGTACTGTAAGTTACCTTCTCAAAATCTTCCTTGTTTTTTGGTGGTGGTAACATCGGAGCATTAGGATTCTTCAATCTCTCCCTAGGCTGGGCATTAAAAGGCAGTCCCGACGGAGGAGGCGGGAGGGTATGCTCCATCATAGAAGGCGGAATGTATATTGGATGTGGTGGTATAGGTACAGCTTTGCCCCAACCTAGCTTCATTTCAAACGACATAATCATCTTGCCTGAAAAAGTAAAGTGGTTCTGTGTTGCTCAAGATTTTCTCATACAAGTGCACCATTTAGATTTGCCTGGCCTGGTTTTCCTTTTGCTTACGTTGTTGATTGTAAGCAAATCTATCAGACTATACCATGTGCAAATGAAAGCCTATTACATGAAATATTTTATTAATCTTCCCACGATGTACATTTTCAGGAGACTACAGTGAACAATTACTTGAATGGTTGAGGGGAAAACAAAAATTAAAAACTTTTGATATTCAGCACTTCAGAATGAACACAGTAATTTTTAAATGGTATTATTTCTGCACTTTAATTATTCAAAAATGCTTTGTCCATGATAAAACTATTTCAAATGATGTTTTTCAAAACCAGACATAATAAACAATTAGACCTCCTACATATTGTAAGCCTACTTACTAATGGCCCTAGTAAAGGACCATTTTGAGTAAGCTATGCAAGGGCTACCTTTCATTTTTTATTCTTTTTGTCAAGGATGCTGATTTTTGATTTTCAGGCTCTTCCTGAAATGTAAAGACATAGCTTTCTTCATCACCTAAGATTTTTTTTCCTTTTTTTTCAAATGGAAGATAGACAAGATAGTCCATACACAAAATTACATGTCTGGTGTAGTGCTGTTACCTCTTCAGTATGAGGAATTTAGCCATTATTCAAAAGAATATAACATATTTATCACCAATTAATGATTATATCCTGTGCACTAGTTATTCACAAAAAAAATATCGTTGGTAAACTTCTATAAATAACAGATTACTTCTTAAAATAGTCTGTTTACGGAGGACAGATTATCAAACATTACCTCCCACTCACATCTTTGTAACAGTCTTGGCTGTTTTACATCTTTATCACAGCAAAAGCCACCAGTATTCCCAACCCTTGTGTATGCTATAGCTTGATGACATTCACCTGCCAGTAAGCAGTCAGTGTAAACTAACATCACTGCCAGTGTGGTCTCTGCTGGAGTTACAGCATATCTATCACTAGTCTGATAAAACAACTTCAAGATATGCTTACAGTTACTCCTCAATATTCCTACAAAGATAATTACAATTCCAGACTGAGAAATCTGTTTACCATTTAAATTCTTTAACGCTCTTTCAGCATCTCTCCTGTTCATAAAGGCAACAAAGCCACAATTTCTTTCTCTTGCTCTTTCTTCATCAGTTCTTGGCCACATAATTTTAACACTCGCTAATGGTCCGAAGCGTCCAAATTCTTGACATAACATCTCCTCATTCATCTACGTGAAAAAAGGTAAAAATTGACATCTTGCTACTGTATTTCCAAGATACTTGTTCATGTTATTGTCCAAATGTCAAGATTTTAGTTTTCTGAGTTTCTTGAAAAACAGCACTTCATTGATACCTCCCCAATGTGATCTACTGCAAAAATAAGAATTAAGAAAACCTGCATTTTAAACAGAGTACACAAATTTTTAAGATATGATCCACCTTGCATGGAGATAGCCATGGAAAATTATTTTAACTGAGCATTTTTGCATTTAGTAACTGATAGTCTAAACCTTAACTTTCGCAGCATCATTTTATTTATTTAAATGAATACTGCCTCTACAGTCACCAATTTTACCTAGTATATGAGTTTAAACATATGCATTTTATTTAAAATAAAGAAGGGGGAAATTGCCACTAAAATAAGAAATGCAGCTGGACCCAAACATGTCACCACTGCACTTCACTCCTTCGCTCCAAACTTACTTGAGGATTAATGTTTCCAAGATACAAATTTGTTGTGCTTGGATCTCCAACATCATGTGACCCTGGTGCATAATCATCCAGTACTACAATCATGGAGGAAAAAATAGGGAAAAAAAAAAAGTCATAATCCCTGCTATGCATTTAAGTAACAACATTATATTGAATGAGAAAAGAATCTGTATTACCACCAGACGATCTGTTTCTTCTTGAAGGAGCATCCACTGAATAAACAGAAGAAAAATATATATACTTTAGTCCACAAATTTTGTTGCACAAACAAACATAAAAAATAACATCTACTTACTTGAACGACGCTGGCCATCTGAATCTGACTGGGGTGGTTCAAAACGACTCAATCTACCTTTTGTTTTATGTCTTTCATCACGCTCCTCTTGTATTCTACAAAACAAGTTTAATGTTAGTAACAATAACTTTTTGAGGTTTTTATTCTGAAATTTTCAATTAACTTTAGAAATAGAAGACTATTTAATATTAAACAACAGGCTTGTGAAAAATTTCAAATTGTGAGTATGCTTGAAATTCTGTTTAATCAATTAGAATATACCTAGCAGAATTATTCCAGCTGCATGCTTTCTCATTCATACTGTGTTTTAATCTCAAACAGAACTGACTCGGTTTGAAAATCAGTTTACAAGACCAGAAATAAGAATTGTCCTCTGAAGAAGTGACCCTAATTCCACATCCCACTGCCAGACATCCCCTGTCTGTTCAGATGACTTTCCAAGATGCACACAATTCCTTAGTGTCTATTTCTCCTCGACCTTGTCTAAGCCTTATTCATGTAGGCTGCCACCTTGTAGGGTGACAGACACCCCCATACGACAATTTCCAGAAGATACAGGGCCTCATCTCAGTTTATATCTCCGAGGACAGTACTCACATGAGTAACTATTTGGTTCTTTGTAGTTTGGCCTTAAATCCTTGTATGAAGATACTGTGTACCAGGAATACAAGGCTGCCATTTCAATTCATTTATATCAACTAATGATTAGATCGCAGTGGAGTTCAGACACTACTCACAAGAGCCATTTATGAATTTATAATGCAGTACCTATTGTTTTCTAATGCATACAGATTATTTCATTTTCCATCTCTAACACTACGGCAAATACACATGTGCTGCTCTTCCTGTTGCATTACACATTCAAAAATGAAAGAACCTGCTTTTTGAAGCGTTATTCAGCTTGCACTTAGAATCATGCAAGCTGAAGTACATCTCTAAACTTTAATTACAAGTCTTATTTCTGCATTAATACAAAAGCTCAACCTCATACTACAATTTCTCCGGATATAGTTTTAGAGATACTAACAAAACTTCTTATTCTTCCTGAATCTGATACACATTTCAGTTTGCTACATGCCCGTCAAGAGAAAACACCAAAAACCTGCACATCCTTATCCATTACAGTACCTACGTGTCTTGCTCTATCTTCACTAACTTTAATGACGCATGAGACCATGTTAACAAGTGTTCTCATTTACAGGTTCACGCTTGCTAATTTATAACAGAATTGTGTCCCAAGTTCCATTTTTAAGTAACATACTGACAGCAACTGTCAAAGAAGCAAACCTAGGTTTCCATTTTTTATCCTGGTAAATGGCTGGTTCTGTTCACACCTAACTTATCCAAAAAATCATCTTCGGTAGCTTTGGAAACATAGCCAGTCATTCACTTACTAGAATCTCTGAAATACTTTATGCAATCATATGTAATTTTTTTTATTAATTGTTCTGGACATTATTCTGCTTAGGAATGCAGTACTAAACTGTTTCAAAGGTCACAATCAAACACCTCTGACATGCAAAGAAATCCATTCACTTCAACAGACGAAGATTTAAGCCGGCATACCGGGCTTCTTTGGTTTGTTTTTTTGACCATTTTATAGCCTCTGGTCAATGCTAGATTGCAAAACAGAAGTCCTTTTCAGCAATATTGCTAAACACATCCTATTGCCAATCACCATAATAAGAAAGGGGAGAAGTATCAAGGAACAGCACAGAAATAATTAGATGGGAACTATAGTGTTGTGAGCAACCTGGTCTAGCTGAAAACGTCCCTGCTCATTGCAGGGGGTCGGACTAGATGACCCTCCAACCCAAATTACTCTGCAATTCTGTAATTATCCAGACAAATCGAAGACACACATACCAAGCATCTTTCAGTATGCATTCAGCTCTGTTTAATTATATTGCCATTGTTAATTAAGTCATACCACTCCACAAGCACTTTGAGAAAAAACAAAACAAAAACCTACTTTGAGAAACAACTTAGCAAGAATGATCTAAATATTGCCTGTAAAAACAACGTAAAAACCTTGCATCTTCTTTATTTACAGTAAAAACTAGTCAAACTTACTGTTTTAATTCTTCTTTAAAAAGTTCCAAATTACTCTTTTTCTTTTCCTTCTCTCCTTTCTTCAAAGGCTAAAATTAAAGATATATCAGCCAACATTTCAGCAGATAAAAATGAAACAAAAATAAAAATTACATCTATATAACAAAATCTTAGATAATTTCCATGCATATTTTACCCACAGCTTTCAAACCAAGTAAACTACAGGAGAAAAAAAAAAACCAAACACAAAACAACAAAACATACAGACTTGAAGACATTAAGACTGAGTGCTATCAAACACAAAGCTAGAAAATATAAAATTAAGGACAGCTTAAACTAAACTTTGTTACTTCTCATTATTACAATGCAGCATGTGTGATCAAACACTCTCTCTACAACATACAAATTTAAAATATCTGTAATGTATTTTGTCAGTCTGTTCCACTTAGAAACTTAGAAGCAGACTCCACCCCTAGCAAACCATCATGCTCTAATTAAATTGATATATGTGGGTACATATATATGTAAATTATTTTACATATATATATTTAATTATTTTATCCACAAACATTCTACGTGAAAAGAATTTCCTTCTTTTGCTTCCTTTTGGCTATAAATACAGGTCTGAAAAAACAGTTACTCTAAATAGTTCAAGATCCTCAGAAAAAACACTCTTGAATGCCAAATATGGAAATTGTAATGTTACTTTTTTTTTTTTTACTGTAACATATGGACCTTAACTAACTCATCTGAACTCTTATCTTCAAGAACATTGCTTTTATATAACCAAATTTAAATGAAAACGTTTCCAATAGGCAGACATACAAAATATTTATTGTGTTACACACTACAGCTTCGGAAAAACTGGACTTCCTACTCACCCCAGGCAAAGTTGTTTGTTTGTTTTTGTTTTTGGGGAGGGTCTGCCAAATAAATAAAATCATTTTTACCTCATTATCTTCAATCACCATTGGACAGGGCAAGTGAGTAAACTCATTGCATTACTTGATAAGTATTTATGACAAATTTGAAAAGCAGTAATATTCTTACAGTACAAACACTTGCATATGACAGAACAGAGCTCAGCATAATAATAAATGCTACAATTCATATCTGTAACTGTAGAGCTTTACATACAATGAAAATCAAAACTGCCATCCAGTATTATCCCACTAACCTAAATTTGAGTTTTACTTAGAGCTGGTAGGGAGGCTAGGATGGGATTACTCACAACTACCATATTACATCTCATTTCCCACCCTAACAGGCAGTACCATAAATGTTTCACTGAAGCTTAAAAATTGTAGTAAGCTCTATTAAAAGACTTTTTAAAGACATCCAAGACATTAATTACACATTACACATATACAGTAGTAACAGTAATCATACGTAACTATCACTTGACTTGAAGACTAAGTTAGTTCATAATATTTCCATTACTTTTCATGATGAAATCTCAGTTTAAGAACAAAAAAAAAAGTATCAAACCATGCAGAAGTCAAAATCAATTAAATAAAAACGAGGTGTTCAGCTTCAAAAATGTGCAAGTTCTACAACTTATTTGGTACAACTCAAAGAGCTAAAGGGTCTTCTCAAACATTACCACAAAAAAATATTTCAAAAACCTCACCAAGAAAAACTTGCATGAGTGCAAAGGTCAATTTTTTTTTTTTTAAGTTATAAAAACCTAAAAACAGATGGCAGCAAGAAGAATTGCTTCTAAACTTCACAAATTCTCGGGACTGGAGATACTGTTACTTTGCAACAGTCACTAAATCTGTACTCCTGAGAAGTCTGTCTCGATTAGCAGGAATACAGTAAAAAAATAAAGCCGCCAAATCAAAGTGCAGTACTAGGTATATCATGCTGGACACAGAGCTACTGGACCTCTGCATTTCATCATCTTGTTATTTGCTATGGGATTAGGCAAATCAAAATTTCCACCTTACATTAATATGTGATAAATGCAGAAAAAAAAAAAATACTCTGCAAGATCACACAGACCTTTTTCTAAGCACTTCTAAATACTTCCTAAGTATGGGGTAAACATTCAAATAAGAAACTTACAGGCTTTTTGGTTTCTATCATTAAGAGTGATGGAGGCTTCTCATTAGATGGCTGGCTTGGTTGATTTTTTTGATCTGAAAATCGTGATGAAGGCTTATAGATTTTACCCCGTTTTTCATCAGTTTCATGCTCCTCTGAAATTAAAGGCAAATTAAAACCAAATTGTATTAACTAATGCTGCACAATACTGTTCATTAGAAAGAACGCCATTGTTCTTTAGTCTTGTTCATTCAATTAAATATATTATTTCATTAAAAAAAGTGATAATACAAACTTTCTGTAATTTAACACCTTTTAACATGAGAAAAAGAACACAGATTAGGTATTTTAAAACAGAGCATTTTTCCTTCTGAGGTTAAAAGACAAATCACCTCACTACCCAACTAACGAGTCAAAGCATAAATCAGATTTTAGCATCAAGTTCCCTTTGCTGCTTTTAATGTAACATATTAATTTTAAAATGCAACTCAAAGTCAATCTTCGTCTTTACTCAAAGCCAGATGATCCACCACCCCCAAAAAAAGATTAGTTGTACCTTTAGATGCATTAACGATTCCTCCTCTTACAAATGTTTTCACTTTATTACCATCACTTCCTTCAAAGGCAGCAAGGAATTCTTCATAAATTTCTGCAGCAGCCTTCTCATCCTCCTACGTAGCAAATGTTAATCTATTTACTATCATCACTGAACAACTTTCACTAGACCGCTATTCTTAAATTAGCTATGTGACCTTCGTTTTTATTTTCTAGAGTTCATGCTACAAACTGCATCAAATGAGTTTCAATTTTAGAGAGAATTCAAATTTCTGAGAAATGCAGGAAGAACACAGCACGTAATACATAAAGCGAATAAGGCATGTATGCTCAAATACGGCTGTTCATTTACAAGAGTTTACAGAGCAATTTAACACTCAAGATGCCAAACAGAAGAGATCATATGAAAGACACACATCATGAAACTGCAGCTTTGTTGACCTAAGCATCAGAGAACAGTACATATTCCATCTTACCCATTATGCTCAACCCATGTGACTGAAGGAGATTAACAACTGGATCACTTTTATGCATTTCCCAGAGAAGAAGTTAATTCAATGACTTAATAAAGTTGAGCGAGACACTAAATGTAGCACTACCACGTTTCTTTAGGCTAGTATTTCCAACAACCTAGCAGAAGATATCCCACTGAAATATAGTAAGAGTTGTGCGTGTAAAGTTCAAAGCCAAAAGTTTTCAAAACTTCCACCTTACCAACTATAAGCTACATGTTTCCTAAAATTTGGATGCTCCTGAGTATCCTAAAATTCAATATCAAACATTACTGTTTTTATTAATTCCAAAAGAAGCCATTAGACAAAAATATGTTTTACAAAATAACAAGGGCATGTAAGGAAACAATTTCTAATTACTGAAATCCAATGATAGAGGGCAAAGAAGGAACAGAAAATAACCTAAGGTGTCTTCATGTTGAGCGACACAACAATCAATGGGTTGTTGTAATTCAGTATTTCAGGAAGCCAGAGAACTTGATTTCTCAGACATGAGGAGAGAGACACAAGTCTCTCTCCCTATCTTAATGCCATGGATGCCAAGAACAAATTAAACACCCAAAATATAATTCACTTTCATTCTTAGAAAGCTAAAATTATCAAAATAAAGAAATTCATTGATAAAGCTGGTTGTAACCTAAAAGCAAACTTATTTCAGTTCTGCATACAAAATAAAATACTCATGGTATACCATTACCTTCTTTTTTAATTCTTCTTGCTCCTTCTTGCTCAGAGTCCTTTTGGCAGCACTCATTTTGCCAATACTGAATGCTTTAAGTTTGCTTTCCATTACAGGCTGCAAAAGGAGTAAGAAAACAAATATTAAAAATATGTTACTCTTTACCTTGGTCTGGACCAGCAACTTTCTACCTGAAGTGACTTAACCTAAACAAAACAAAGGCTTCCTGTACTTCTCTCTGAACTTGCCATTATCTAATACAACCAAAAAATTTAAAACTGTGTTTTTTAAAAAAAACAAATAACCCTTGGTGTAATGAGAAAGCTTTTAATATACCACTCAAGCACAGCTGAAAACTGACGGGTACTTGCTGTAAGAGCCTGAAGATCTTATCATTATGCAACATGCAGTTTCTAAACCTTTGGAAATACATGCTTTGCACTACAGTTCCTTTTTGATCATCGCAATTTCCAGAATGTAAAAAACAAAAAAAACTTCTAAAAGCTTTTCTGACTATTTTGGTCAGAAGAATGTTTGTGCAAGGTTGAACAGGTGTAACTGAAGAACAAAATGGATGTTAAATTTCAGTTGTACTTCAAGGTTAAATGTGGCATTTTTGCTTGAAGAAGAAAATGTATTTGTGAGGTTTTCAGCTACTAGTTAAATAAACCAAAAGACCTCCTATTTAGTTCCTAGAATCCTTCTGGTTTAGGTAATTTAACTACCATTCCTCCCTTCTTGAAACCCTGATGAAGGAAGGACTCCACATAACAGCCACTTCTGGAGAGTACGGAATGAGAATTCTTAAGATTCTATTTAGTTAGTTAACAGGCAGTAAAGTGTTGAGAGAGGAAGGACGACAGGATGAAGGCCATGTTCAAAAGACACTGACAACGGGAAGGAGAGGAGAGAAGCAGCTTCTCTGGAAAATCCTAGGTTAACACAATAATCCATAAAGAACCAGCACAAGAACAAGAAAAAAAGCCCCAAAAGACCAAAAGATAAGCTATTAGCCTTTATTTTCAAGATATTTTGGATGTACTTGCACAGTGATGCTTAAAACTACCACTTTTGCAATGACAGTTCTTTAAAAAAAAGAAAAGAATTCCTCTGGGAGTAATTGTCTTTGTAAAGGCTTTTATTTCTAGTATCAGCTTCCTATTCAGAATTTTTCACATATGAAAAAGCATTGTGAAAAACAACTCTTTGAAACACCTTCAGTTTATAATCCTTGTTTAGTATCACAAATACCTCTTAGATCTGTGCCAAGCGTATGACCAGAATAGCTCATATTTCTTTGAAAAATGCTTCCTACTTCATCATTAAAAGGAAAATTATCAGCTACAAATTAATGCAGTGTTATCTGTGGAGTCATCTGGTTTATGACACTATGTTTGTTGACATGAGCTTCTGTGGCAGATTTATCAGGAGCTTTTCATGCGTCTGTGTGTTTTTGAAGTTAATAAAATCCAGTTTTCCTGTTGACAGCTTATATTTCACTATGACAAACAATATACAACCTTGGCAAAACATGGGCAAAGCAACACAGAGAAAACAAATACCACACTCCTACCCAAGGTTTATCCTGTCATCAGGAAATAATCTCTTACAATAGTGTTCCAGAATACCTGCAGATCAGCCACGTGAATATATGTTCTAGTGACATAAGGGAAGCAGATGTGGGATAAGAAGAGTTCTGGCACTAAGATCCCCTCAGTTTAGAAAGGGTCTCAGAAAAAAATGCCAAGAACCACTACCTTCAAAGTGGCTGCAGCAATATAAATTAATAGGATTGAACTACTTTATGCCTACTAGTTACATTCCAGTAGGCAATTATAACATTATTATTAACCATATGCAGCTTCACAGAATTCCTAACAGAGCTAAACAAAACTTGAAGGCCTTCCTCCTTCAAAAAATGGAATACAGGGTAAAGCAAATGATGGAAGCAAAGAGAAAGCTTCTAGCTGAGTAATCAAATCACTGTATGAAAGCAAACTCCCATTAAACATAAAGCTGCACTGAATATAAGGTGGCACAAAGAACTGAAGTCCCAGTTCCATGGACAATACAAAATATCCAAGAGATTTAAGAGCAGTTTTCCCCAAATTGTAGCAAGTAAAGCAAATCAATAAAAGGATCTACTTCTTCATGGAAAGTTTATGCTATCATAACTTGAATAATGTTATCTTATGAGCAATTTAAGAGCTAGTAATTGACTTTTTCATATACAAAATCAAATAGAAATCTTGAAGAAAATCCAAACCACAGAATGAATTGTCTGGTATTAACGCTCTGTTTGGCTCTTGCTGATTGTTTTCATTTTAGCTCAGAAATAGGTAGGCCTTCAAGCAACATACTAACCACATAACCAAGTGAAGGTCTCTTCAATGGGGAAAAAAAAAGAAAAGACTAGGTAACTATTCTTACCTTTTGCTTTAAGTGTATTAGAAAGAAAAATAAAGGATGAAATTAGGGCCACCAACTCATTTTTGAGAAGACAACTGAATACGAAAAGACACTTTAATGCACAGTGACTCTTTCAATTAATCACCTTGTGTTTTGAACTATTCCTCAGTATAAGAGATAAACATATACGGAGACCCTACTGGTTCTTCCTGTTCAAGTATCTATTATGAATGCAGCATCATGCAGCAGAGTTTCCTACAGTAGTGGTAGTTTGAAAGTTTCAAGGATATTTTTAAACATGAAAATCAATAGTTCATTTACAAACACCTGCAGATTAGATACCCAATGCAACAGAGTCTGCCTGCAGCAAGTGTTTTCTTTAGAGAACACACCTATTTTGAGTTTGTGGGTTTGGCTGGATTTTTTGGTTTGGGTTTTTTTTTGCTGTTTTTAAATATTTTGGACTTACATGTGTATCAGCAGATCCAGTGGTGTGTACTGCATCTGGTGCTCTGACCTGAAGAGAGAATGAACAGGAGGTGAGGTACAGAAAAAGAAACAAACAACCTCTGGGGTTTTTTAGTGAGTTTTTCAAATGTTTTGAATGTTTCATCAGTTTTTCGAATGTTTTTGAATGTTTCAACGTCAACATCCAAATAAACATGAACAAAGATACATGTAATGTATTTTAATGATGTAAATGAACAGGGTCACAGCGTGAACAATGTAAGGCAAACAAGAAATTAAAGACAGACTGTTTTGCTACCATTAAAAAGTCTACATTTCCACAACTGGATTTTTATAAACATGCCACTGTAAGGAAAAAATTAAGTTTGTTACACTGAATCTGCAAGAGTTGACGTTAAAGGGTATTAAAGATTACATCAAGTCCTTGATTGTATTTGCCTTACTATAAAATCATTTCCAGAACTGCTCTAATTAATATTATTACTTTAAACTGTAACTGAACGGTAACATGTAAACCAGTGAATATGCAAAACGTGCACAGGCATTTTTAAAACTGAGGTTTTTAAATGAGTTTAAGTGATGGAGAACACTCCAACGAACAGGACTGAATGCATTTTTAGAGTATGTAATGCCCAAATTCCAGAAAACCTCACTGACATAACATCTATTAAGACCAAACTGCCTGATGCACAATTCACATCTAAATTGAAATTTAAGTCAAAATAAAACATTTCCACTAGCTGAAATCTCTTCATTAGTTACAGAACATTAGCACTTCTCCCTATTACCAGGAATTTACAGTTTCTACCAGAAATAGTAATATACAGTGCTCATCTCCAGTCTTCCAAAATGGACAAGCACCAAATGCTACTCTAAAAGATAATTCACTAGAACTCGTTTTCATTTCACATCATGCATTTTCATCAACTAAGACAGAGATATTTATCTTTGAACAAGTACATTCCTATGTTTTACAGTCAAATCAATTCAGAAAAAGTGTTAGACAGCACTTCAAGGACCAGAACTAAGTCCACAAAGGTAAAGAGAGACAAAAAGATAAAACCCTTAAAAGGGAGAAGAAAAAGGCTCCTAGGTATATACAAACGGGGTTTCCTTAAGAAAATGGGGGGGGGGGGAATGACAACACACACGGCCCCCCCAATAAGTCTTACACTCAAAGACCTCCCAAATCTGCTTACCTGCAATACTATACATTACTCACAAGGCACATCTTTGCTCAGAAGGTAATAAAAAGTTTAGTTCACATGTACCAGTAGTAGTTTATTAAAATACACGTGGAAGCAAATATCACAAGCCTCTTTTATTAACAGTCCTTCCTGCGAATTTTTCCTCTGTATTTGTTGCTGGATTTTTTTTGTGACTCAGATCACAAATCATGGCACTCAGATCAGTAATCTGGTATCCACAGTTCTACATACTGCAAGAATGGAGCTTAAGGAAACCTGTCCTCCCCCAGAGAGTTTATGAATGTATAGCACAACATCGCACAGTTAGAAGAAAGACACTGTGTAAAATAATTTCAGAGCTTGAAAACAGCATTCTTCCTGCTGCCAGCTGCCACCCTGCGTCAGCAAACACATTAGTTACAATCCCACCCTTAAAAAGAAAATAAAATATGTTTAGACCTGCAGTTAATAAGATAAATCTCAAAGGTGGACTGATACAATGCTGCCTGCCTTAGTGTACTGAGAGTGAAGACCTAGCACCGCTTGGGGGAAGGAGGTTGTTTGGCCAATGCATAACAGAAATGACCATTTCTCAACTCTCCACATCTGTTTCATTTACAGAAGTTTTGGAAAGCAACACCTTCCAACACGGATGGGTGCTGAAGCTGCTTATAGGAAGGACAACAAACAAGGCATCACACACAGTAACAAACAGTACCAACACTCAGTACAATGACACTAGAGACACAACATCCTGAGAAAGAACGTAAGAAAAAAAAAAAATTAAGTCACTAAATCTGTTTCTCCAGCAACAGAACAGATGATACTGCTTGGAAAGTCTTTCAATGCACTGCAGCATTCAAGAGATTCTGCAGGCTAACAGCAGAAAAGCAGGCCAATGATCAAAAAAGTCTGGAAGTCGCTGAGCTAGAAGCACAGTGGCGCTCCCCAATCTGCTAACAAGGACAAGGGCACTGTGGAGAAACCACCCCGAACGTTAGCCAAGCAACAGAATTTCTAACAACGTGCATTGTGAAAACTTCTAAAAGCAGTTTTAGCTTTTAAACCAGCTTTCTCTTGCAGCAACTAGCAGGTTTGCAGAGCCACATTATTCATCTCCTTAAACAGTTCTTATTTTTAAGGTCTTCTCTTCCCAACTATAAATTTAGTTCATACCTTTGGTACTGCTTCTGACCATCCAAGTAACTGCACCCACAAAGTACAAGACAAAGCGATTCTTGACAAAATTACAAATTGCTATCTGCCTGTTTCTAAATAGCAGCTATTAAAAAAACTTACTTCTTACAGCACTGCACTTTGCATCCATCTGCACTGCCTTGAGAAAAGGAGCAATTTTGTTTCCTTAAGTTATACCAGCTGAGTTGACTCAATAGAATCACAGTATCTTTTAAACATTGACAGAGCGGAGCATTCCAGAAGATATTATCCACCTGTGTTGAAACCTGGAACAGGCTTCTCATCACATTAAGTAGCTCAATTGAAATAACTGTTGAAAGAAACATACCCAAAGCTCTGTCCTGCACCTGCTGATGGCTGAGATGTGAGGATAGCTCCTTTGTGTTCAAAAATGCAATGAGTCCATCTTTCAGTTATTGACAGCATAAACAATCTACAAACGTCCTCTTACTCCCAACCCGCTGCCTCTACCACTCTGCATTAGACTTATCTTTTTTTTTTTTTGTTTTCCTTCCCTGTAAACCAGACTATTTTCCAGCTGGATCACTTTCTCAATCTCTTTCACTATACAGGTCACTCAAAGAATTGTGCCAGAATAAGTGAAGTAGCAATGCAGGCTGCTGACATGGCATTTCAGTAAAATACAGCCCTGTCAAACCACAGTCTTGGAGGTCAGGTCAGGTCTCCATTACCAACTCTAGCCAAGTTTATTCAACCTTCAAAAGAATAAAATAAATAAATAAAAAGAAAATCTTCAAAGGACCATACAAATGCGATTTATGACAAATTCCTATCAGAAAGCCAAAGCAGAGAGCCCTCTCTCAAGATTCTGATGTTTAAATTTTTTTCCAGCTTCATGGCAGCTTCCAAACCAAACAGAGAAGAGATGACTCCTCTCCCAATCTTCCTTCCTGTCAGCAGTGCAAGTGCCCACAAATCCAGCTCTCCATAGTTTCTCCAAATTTAACAATCTCTGGGTAAAACTGGCATGATCATGTTACTTCACAAATACTTTAAAAAGGCTGTATAACATAAACAAATTCTCTTTTTTCTTCTTTTTTTTTTAATTAATACTGATGCCATTTAGTAAAACAACAAACAGCAACAAAAGCTGCCAATAAAACCCAGAAGACAATCCCATGGCCTTCCAAATGCTGAATGTTATTTTAACAACTTTAATGGCTACAATTTAAACACAAATAAGAGCCCTGCCCTTGCAGAAACTACTAGCTTCAGGGTAAACTGTTTACGAGAAACTCTGGTGCAAGACACTCTTGCCCCGTTTCAACACCTTCCACTGATTCTGCCCCCACAGTGGGCAGCTGCTCAGAAGGAACCAGATCACTTTTCCAGATCTATCTGATCACCCAGGAAAGTGAGAACTGGGGAGGTTCAGCCAAACCAGTTTCCAATTCGCAGCAGGCTCCCTCCCCCCAGTCATGCCAAATCAACTACAGAGGACAGTGTTTAGGAGGGAAAAAATAGCTAAGGCTGGGATTGGTTTGTGTCAGCACAGATATCAAGGAAAAGCAAATGGAATCACAGCTTAATTTGTTAAAATCGAGCAAAGATGGTGAGGTTTCCAGCCCAAATTGTCTTTTTTATTCTTCCTTTCTCTATCAAACTATCTAGAAAACAAACACCTGCAAATTATTTTATAGCCAATCTATTTACTCTTTACATTTACTGGAATACTGCATATTAATGTTATTCATTATTTAAATGGACGTCACTTGCTGACACAAAAGTAAATGGAAAACGGTTTTCTCCAAAGTACTTGCAAGGAATGTTATTCCATTATAACCTTAAACTCAGATGAACAGGAGCTGCCAACATTTAACCTTCTACTGCTAGAGAGGAAATGAGGACACCTCCTTTTATGTTTCCACCTCCCACTCCTGGTCACCAGTTGAACAATAATACAGGTAAAGTTAAAAATCGCAAGTTTCACCATCCTGCAGAACACTACATCTAACTGGAATTCACTACACATACAGATTTTACATTGCTGCTCCTCATACACTAACTTACCAAGGAAAGTTGTCCATTCACGAGCAAGTAATCACTGTTCTTCAACACCTAATTAACACATACCTTACTCAATAAACCTGAGAAATGCATTTAAGATTAAGGAATGTTGCTAAAGCATCTTTTAGAATGAAAAACAGGAAACCTGTGGCTTAGTCCCAGTGGATCATCTCTTCCACCACACGGTATCCAATTCATACAGTATTATATGTAAGAGCAGCGGACATGCAATAGTCGCTATTCTCAGAAGATAAAATAAGAAAATGGCAGAGTCATTGAGTAGCCAATATTTCATTACATCAAGACAATAATTGAACATAATCAGTACCTGCCATTTTAGAATCATATCCTACCTACACTGACCTCCTGTGCAGTCTTGGGCAATCTCTATCTTTTCTTCCTTCATTTTGTCCTTCTTTCCTATTTAGATTTCTTGAAATCTCAAGCACATTATCTTGCTGTCCTAATCTCAAAGTGACAAAAGAATAGATGTTGCTTTTGCAACACATTACACATCGGAGACTCTCAAAGTCACTTAGAAGCTGACAGTATCATAAAAAGCAGCTACCACCACCGCGACACAGGCCATGGGTACTCCTGGACCTGTATGTACTATCTCCAGCAACAGTTTTCAAACAGCGAATCAAACAGGTAACACCTGACTGAAGTAAGCTTCATTTTACATTATAAAACAAAATAACTAGCTAGATGTTCAAAATCAGTATGTGAACACTAAGACCGAAGAACAAACACCACACATTCTGAAGGGGAAAAAACGAATCTTACTTAAGTGTCAAAGCCTTCAAACGCTAGGCCACAGCTCTTCACAGAAAATAAAATGTCACCATGTCTTCCCAGGAGGCAGGCTAGAAGCCAGCAAAGGCACATCTTGGAACTGCCACTGAAACATATCCTATGGAGTCTACAAGACATATTCATTTTGCAAGTACAATTATTCTTATAACTTGCAAATGGAGCCTAAAACTTCAATTTTGATATGTAAGTAAACAAATCTTAAGGGATTTTAAAAAAATCAAAGTGTCTGATAAATGATTACCTTAAGAAATTGAGCAAAATTGTTATTTGCTTAGATTATTAAACGCTAAACAGTTTCATACAGGTTCAACTAAAAATGCACATTTTTATGCTTGTGTTATTAAATTAATTACAATAAATAAATCCCATGTCTTGTTTTATTTTACTTGTCAATAAAAAAAAAAAAACAAAACACATTCTCGTGGATCCAAGTATGTACCAGCACTATTTTCTTTGGCACATAAAATAATATTGGCAATATAAAACAAGAAGACCTAGAAAGTAAAGCATGGGAAAAAGACTACTGGAAACACAGCATATACGTCTAGAGAAATGAGAAAATGAAGGGTGAGGGGGAACCGCACATAGATGGCAAGATACAGGACCTCCTCAACAGGCCTAACGCACACGTTTGAGTTTACATCCTCTAGCAGTCCCATCAAATTCAATGGGATGGATGATTTAGTGTGAAAAGTGAAGCATCTGCACATACCTCTGCAGAACTGAGATCTAGAACAGAAAACAATTCTACTAAATTAACTATTATTGTATATTAAAAAAAGAGTACAATCAGCACAGAAATAGTAAACAACAAAACAAAAAAGTCTGGGATGTAACTGTGAAAAGGAATCACATCTGGGTTGCTTTTGTGTGCCATGTTATCAGTTGCAGTAATCAACAATTAAATTATTATTCCATGTCTAATTATATTTGAAATCCCAAAATGTTTTATTCCCTGGAAACCATTCTCCATAAATTAAGACCTAATTTACTACTAAAGTTTTCTGTCCAGTTCTTACTTGCAGTTCCAAACCAAATGCAAGATCCAAAAAGTGTTTCCTGGCAATATTTGGAATAGATCATAAGAGGCAAACGAAAATAAAACTCTCCTACTCGAATAACACCAACTGGGTAAACATGCAAAGGCTCTCAGTAACTACATTTCAGCTAGTTTCCTAGCAGCAACAAAATAAAAAAATCCTGGTTTAGCTGAATACAAAAATGGGTAAAATTTATTCATCTATGTAGCACTGGAAATTCCTGAGCCAAAATGTAGCTTCTCCCTCGACTGATTTACACACTCGCACACAAAATAAAGAATTAAAAATAAATAATAAAATTTAGAAAAAAAAAAAAACAAACTGGAAGATTCATATGCTTCTGGTCTAAAACCTGCAACAAGGCTGAGTGAAAGGGAGCCTCACTAATCACTAACCCTCAAACCGTCAGCTGCCAGCGCATCCCCCAAAACACGTCTCACCCCCTACTCTCCCCGCGGGAGGGGGATGCTTAGCGAGCAGCCCGCTCCGGGCTGGCATCACCCGCAGCCAGGCGCCGGCTTCAGCCCTGCACAACTTTGCCAGAACTCCTGCACGACCTGGACTTCTGCTCTGCAAATCCAACGTACAAAAACTACTGGAAGCAGAGCGGGCACAGCGAAGAGAGCGGGGAACGCCAGGATGATTTTGGTGAACTCTGTAATTCCACCGCAAATCAAAAGAAACTCCATCTCAAATTACCGTTTTGCTTCAGGCTCGCAAGTTGGAAACTAACCCCACGCGTGCCCCAGCCCACGGCGGGGATCAGGACTCCCGGCACGACAGAAATTAGCAGGGGCAAGGGTGGCACTCGGGCATTAACTAACCGTCCGTACCCAAACCCGGGGACGCGCCGTTAGCACAGGCCGGCCCGCGCCCGCCGCCACAGCGCGCCCCGCCGCGACGCCGGGGCGCGGGGACGTCAGGAGGCCGTCGCCCCGGGCTAGAATCGTGCCGAGGGCGGTCCCGGGGAGCGGGGATGCCCCGCGGGAGGCTCGGGCCCCTCGGCCCCGCCGCGCCACCCCTTTCCCGCCTCCCCACCCCCTCCCGGGGCCCACAGTCACCCGGGAGGAGAGCAGGGACGGAGCAGGCCGCGCCGCCCGCGCCTCGCCGCCCCGCCACTCCCGGGCCCCGCCGCCGCGCCGGCAGGCGGCGGCCGTACCCCCTCGGCGGCGGAGCGGGCCGGCGGGCGGCTGGGTCGCCCCGCGGAACGGCCTCACCTTCCCACTGGCTTTCTGCGAGCCGCTGGGCGCCTTGTCCGCCATCTTGCCTCTCCCCTCGCTCATCAGCCCTGGCGGCGAGGAAGCGAGCGCCGATCGCACCGAGCCCGCCGAGCGGAGGGCGGGAAGCCGATGGCCGAGCCACTGATGTGGCTGAGGGGAAAGCCTGTGCCCGTACCCTCCCCTTAGCGAGCAGCGGGGACAGCGCAGGCGGTGCCAGCGTCCTTCCCGCGGCTCTCGCTCTCCCGTTAGCCGAAGAAAACCCCCATGAAGTCGCTAGGCGACCCAGATCTTTCTAGCGACCAGCTGCGGGGAGACAGGCAGCGACGGGCAGCCAGCGGCGGGAGCCGGCGCCCGCCCCCAGCGGTGGCGGGCCCGGCCGGGGCCCGGGGCCTGCTGCTGAGCGGGGAACCGGCACGTCCGACCCTGCGGGGGACGCGGGAGAAACCCTGACGGGAGGGAACGTAAAAATGTTACATCAAGTCACGAAAAGCCCAGGAATAAATAGTGAAAAGGGTAGCGCTGCAGCTCCGCCGTTACTGGGTTTGACAGCGCACCACCGCAGCTGCTTGCTTTATTGAACATTGCTTTACTAGGGATTATAACCAAGAGGTGACATTAGATTTATCTTGCATTGCTGGTCACATTACATTTATCTTGAATTCCTGGGCTTTTATGGATTTTCAGCATAATGTGGAAGATGCTAGGCTTGAGATCATGCTTAAGGAAAAGACAGTAGATACACAGAAATTAATGAAAGCTTTAAATCCACCAACTCCCAACGCATGCCGTGTGAGCGAAAGGAGGCAGCAGGGCCTACGCCAATAACCACATTTGCCAGCAAAGGATGAAGCGTGAGCTTCCAGAAGAGGCAAAAAGAAAGCAAAAGGAGAGGGTGAGAAGGGCAGGGGTAACTGGAGAGGACTGGAAGTTTAGAGAGGAGAACAAAACTCTGAGGAAACCTCGCCTGCTGCAGGTGTGCATCCAGCTGTGCAGGGAGGTGTCTGATGAGATATGTGTTGCTCTGCCAGCCGCTATCATTAGGGTGAAGGTTTATCTCTGAGTCTTTTCATGGCTACCATCGTAGTGCAGGTCCTGACACTGGCTGTCACATAGGTTGGCTAGTGGAAGTAATGCTCCTGCTATGAAAATTAACATTCACTCGGGAGCTGGAGAAAAGGAGAAAAGTCTCCCTCAAAGCTGGAAAACACAGATCAATAGGGAAGACCGGCAGCGTAGACAAAACTAAAAGCTACAACCATTTCTTGTTCCTGCTGTGAAGAGCAGCTTCACAGGGATAGCGGGGAGCTGGGGAAACGTCGCCCTTCGCCGCCATGTGCGCCCGCTCCGGCAGGGGGCAGGGACAGCTCGCCACCGGGCACCGACCGTCACCGGGCGCCGCCACCGGGGACAGGGGCCCGCCCGCCCCGCTCGGGAGGCTGCTCCCCAGATGCACCCCTCGGCACGCCTGAGGTTAAATTTACCACGTTACATGATTTCTACTTCCAAAGTCCGCTACACCAAAAATAGCAAAATAATAAATAATAATAATTCCGTAGACACAAATTGCTTTACATTGCAATCAAATAAGTGGTTGGCCAGGCAGCTCTGCTGCAACTAAGAAAAAGGTGAGATAGGCAGAAGGGTCACGTGGCAGAAATATGCATTTCTCCCTGCTTTTCAAGCCTCCTTCCACCATTTGCAGAATAACCATGCAAAACATTTCTGGTAATGGATTGACAGCTAAGGGTCAAGAGATACCAGATGTTTATTGAGCTCCCTTCAGGAATATGCAGTTACAACAGTATGTGTTTGCTATACCTACAGCTGACACAGTACCTTATGATCTAGGATTCTCACCTTCTGCTCTGGAGGACAGCTCTCCATTTCTGCAACCACCTGCACAGCTTTCTGTGGGCACCCCAAGGCTTTGCACAGATTTGAAGTGAAATCACTGCTGGCTTGGAAGAAAGGAAGGAAGGAGAAATAAAACCCACCCCTTGACAGCAGGATTTGTGAGCAATTCCATCAGTATTTTTAGGATGTGCTGAGCTCCAAACTTGCTCATAGAGGAGCCCATCCACAGGAAGGAATGGTGTTGGCCAAGGAGCTTTAGAGATGGATTAGGCAGGATCTTATTGATTCGGAATCCAAGTCAAGTCCTTCTCTTTCCCCATCTTTCTCATTGTTTTCTTGAGAACCACTTCATCAGCTTGCAGAGGCACAGGATTAGTGTCATCCATGAGCTGCTTTTGGATTTTTTTAACATGGTAGCGGAAACAGGTGCAGCAATGCGTTGGAAACAAACCAGCTGGGGAACTTGTACTGGGTAGAAGGGGGCACTCAGGGCCACAGGAGGAGATGCTGGATGCTGCTCAGCTTTCCTGGAACTGCATTAATAAACCTGGTATGAAAGAAAGACTGACACTTCTGGATAAAAAGCAAACATCTAGCAGGAAAGAGGAATATGCTCTTGGATGCTAGAGTTTTGGGGCGACTAATGTTTAGAAAATTTGTGCTCCATTTGGCCTCAATCCCTTTATTTAATCCACCTCATTAATCCTTTTTAATTATCCAACTCATTGTTTAAATCCTCTGCTTACTGCTCAGCCTCCACGCTCTTTTGTAATTAATAAACTGCACCAGATTAAGAGCATCATGATCCGGAGCACACTGTGAAAAAAAGGAAAGATATAGTTAGAGTTTCAAAGGTCATCTCTAATTTTTCAGAATGAACTGTACTCCTGAATCTATGCTATTTATAACACATTGCAATAGTACAGTTAGTGAATGACAACACATGTCAGTGTCTTGGACTTAATGGGAGAGAAAGGGGAGGGAGGAAAGAGGGCAGGAAAGGAAGCAGCAAGATGCAGAAATCTATGGAGAATTAATGCTGGAAAGGGTAGGCTAATAATAATATTAAAAAGGAAATATTAGACATTTTTCATTATGATGCAGTACGTCTGGTTGCATGCAGACCTGGGAGTTGTTTATTAACTGCTGTTACAATGACAGATATCATTAGGCAATATGGTAGGGAAAATCATGAATTATCATAAATAATTAACACTAAGCTACATTAAGTAAACCACATGCTGCAGTGCATTACCCTTGTCTTTCTGTCTGTTTTTTCCCCACTTTCAGAGGTCTCTCGCCTGCTCTCACCCCAGCTGAGTTGTTGCAGTCCTTTTGCAAAGGTGGGCGTGAGGGAAGGGAAGAGGAAGGATTTAAAGTGCTGTGGAAGTTCCCTACCTTGTAGCAAAGGAATCACATTTGAGGGCACGAGGTGGGCAGATCAGGAGTAGGACAGAAGTGTAGCTGCTGCGTGTACAGGTTTGTAACTCTGAGTCATTTCATGCTCTCAGTAGTGGCTCACAGATCTCTAAAGCTACAGGCAGTGTGTGCTGTTTTTCCATTGCTTAGGCAGCACTCTTCCAGCTTCTTTTCCCTTATTCCACCCTTTATCTCCTCCCACCCGTGAGACTGAAAACCGCTAGGCAAGGATTCTCAGAATAGGTAGATGCCCACTCCCCCATGTGCTCGTGTGTTGCCGGGAAGCTACGGGTGTGCAGCGTGGGAGGAGAGCAGAGCAGAGATGAGATGAGAGGCAGGCAGCAGGCGCAGCTGGAGCACAGGTAGCCTGGGCTACTAGGAGCCACTGCCCTGAATTGAGATGCTTCAGCAGGGACCCTCAGAATAACAAAAAAGAGCCAGAGAATGTGTGGCTGGGAGAGGGCAATTTGGCTCTGAGGTTCCCAGCAGCCTGGACTTGTTGCTACTGCTCTATCTGCTCTCTGTCTCTTGGCTGGAGCCATCTCTGTGTTGCTCCATCTCTCAGTGCTGGTGCCCTACCTTCTCTCAGTGCAGCTCTAGTCCTGCCATTCAGCAGCTGCTTTCCCTTCCAGGCCCCTGCTGCTCTCCTGGGACACGTGTCTTATCGAGGAGCGTGGGGAACTTGGGTTCTTTATGCCCCTGGGACTCCTGAAGCAGTGAGGCCCATTATGCAAACCAGTCACAGGGGCAATATCTGACTTGTACTGTCTGGCTGAGAAAGGTCAGTAATTTGCGGGGTATTTTCAGGCATTAGTGTGAGTATCAAATGAAGGCTTAATTCCAAAAGTTCTCCTGCAGCTTCTTGTCAGAGAGAATTAGCCTATGTGGCGGGAATCCAGATGTGCAAATTTATCAGCTGTTTAAAAGCATGGAAGCTCAAGATGAGTGCAACAGCAGTCTTTCCTTTGCCCATACCGAGAGTCCCTCCCTTCAGCTTACTAACAGCGAGTAGCAATTTGTGCTCTGGAAAACACTCTCAGCACATACAAACAAAACAATTTCCTTAGCCATGCAGTTTGTAATTGAGGGTTCAGAGTCCTGCAACCCTTGCAAAGGACAAGTTGTACTTTGTTCTTGCTGTGAGCCCCTGGTAGGTGGGACAGTGGTGGATTCTAGCAACGGAAAACATATGAAATATGCATACACCCAATACGCTATTCTTCAGCACAGTGATACAATTTCACTGGAATACTTATGTTCAGATTTGCTGCTGTCCAGAAAAACACATGTTCTACCCCTAATCTTTCAAAAACAAGAGCTTAAAAAAGAAAACAACCAAATATTCACAGAAATTTTCTTAAAATGTGTTTTTCTCCCAGTTTGCTGTGTTTAGAGTTTTTTCAGATTATTTCAGACAAGTTTTATTGCTGTTTTTTAAAGCATAAAGAGGACAAACCTGAAAATATTCAACTTGAAGGTAAAGAGGGCAGAAAATTAGAAGCTCCTGGTGAATGAGAGGTTAAGATGAACATTGCTATGCAACCATGATGTTGTCAGTTGTTACTATTCCCTTTAGAATATCTAGCATTTTTCTCCTACAAGTGAAGCTTTAAAATACAAATATCACTTTTACTTTTCTTTATCTGTTAAGGAATTATGTTTATGAAGTATAATTGTCCCTAATTAGTTACTCAAGAAGGAGAAAACAATGCAGGGATTCCTGTTTATCTAGCCTGAAAAAGATAATGGGGGAGAATCTCTAAAGGCAAGTTAATCCCTTCAATATTAGATCAAAGCACTGTGCCTACTCAATTATCACACAAGATCATAATCACTGCAGTAAAAAGTTACACATCAAGACGTTATTTTTCATGAGATTGATGCACACTTGAGAAAGGATTAAAAAAAAATCATATAGAAAAAAAGGACCATGTTTATGTGTCTCAGTATCTGTTGAGATGTCCTCCCAGAGAAACTGCAAGCATCAGCTGTGTTAGACAAAGTTAGGTGAGGCTAAAGCCTCTCTTTCTTTAACACCTACTCTTCTTAAATAAATAAAGTCAAATTCTACCCTCACTTATAGTCAGTGGGGTTCTACGGAAGATATCAGGACTGAATCAGATTTACTAAAGAGATTTTAGTGAACAAGGATAAAAATCCGGAGCAAACAATGGGGTTAAATGTTTTTACTCAGATAAAAGTTCTTATTGAGAAAGAAATTGGCAAAATCTGTCTTGAAGGTGAAAATATAGAAAGGAAAAAGAAATGAAAGAGAGAGACAGAGTTGTACAGTATAGGATTACGTTAAGCAAGAGCTCTTAATATTGATGTTTGCCACTGTGAGTGGGTTGAACTGGGTGAGGCTGAATGTATATATTCAAAAGCATCTTTCAAACACCACCATTGCTTGTTCATAAGAGGACTTTCTCTCTCGTGGTAGATTTAAGTTAATTTCCTTACTAACTCAGAAAAGCAATGGATAATAGGAGGGCTAAGTACGACCTCTTCCCTAGCGTGCTGAGCACGTTAGAGTGCAAAGGATGAAATTAGCTGCCTTTTTTTTTTTTTCTTTTTTCTAACTAAAAGTCATAATTTCATTGGGGAGGGTTGAAGTAATTCAGAATATCTTATAGGGCTTTTGATATTTCAGACAAAATGATAACTTGTGAAAGGACTTCAACAATGAACAAAAAAAAAGTATAGAAACAAACCCACATTTGGTATTCTGGCACATCTTTTTCTTTGAGTCTTCAGCCAGTACTGATTAACATTATCTTCCATTACCTACCTCATTAGGCAGTGCCTTCATCAGTGTTTTAAGAGTCTTCTCAAAGGTTATTTGGAGAGAAAGCCTGCAGAAAATTCTACACATGCTAGAAGAAACCCTGGTATATGCTGACCATGCCCTTCTAAATATAAACTCTGGTTTAGAGAAATGCACTGAGGCCTCTTCACACACTCCATTACGTGGACTCCTCTCTGTGACCTCCAAATGCCCTGATTTTCCCTTGCCTACCACATAATAGTCATGTAATACTAACCTTGACGGACTACATATGAATAAGAGGCTATTTTGAGGTTGTAAGTGCTTTAAATTGTAAGGTTCCCAGCACACTGCTCCACAGCTGGCTTGGGAACAGAATAATTAACACCACATAAGATGTATGCAGTTGTCTTTATGAAAGCCCAATCTGTCCTCAGAGACCGTTCTCCCCTGTGAGGAGGCAGCCTTGGAAAAAAGGAAAAGAACCAGATCGTTAGTAATGAGTTTCATTAATATGGCTGTTAAAGCTACACTGCTGTCACTTGGCAATGATGTGCACTGTGAGCTTTACAAGCTCTGATATCTCCCTGGCACTTTCTGGCCAGACAAGGAGACCCAGGTCATGCGTGTGCGACATCAGCAGAGCACTCGGGACAAGCCAAAGACGGATGCCTGCGCAGAGGCAGAGAAAATAAAATTTACACTTATTTTACACTGCTTGTATTTATCAGTAGCACAGTGTTAAGAGGCAAACCCACCAGGGACAAAGCACACAAAAGTAGATTGCTACCGTGGGCCTGTGCTTCCTCCAGGGGAGTCAGTACGTACCAGTCTCTCAAGTGATTCTCAGCTCTGTGAAACAGAAAGACCCCATCCCCCCAAATATTATTTTAAGACATCTTAAAATATTACAGAAAGACATAAATAGTAGGGAGAAATTTCCAGACATTTATCTTCTCTGCAGCCTTGGTGTGTATCTCCACCAATACGCAGACAGTCCAGTGACCACCAGGACTGTGTCAGTCTTGAACCACAAGCAAACCCCACCTGCTCCTCCCAGCCTGGGCTGCCCCCCATAAAAACACAAACCCAGTGGGTGTCTCTCCCAGGAAGCCAGGTGATACCCCAGTCCTCCCTGAGGCAAGAGGGCTGGATGCCTCCCACATCCCTGAAAGTCTGGAGGTTGTAGGAAAGTCAGAACGTGTCGAACGAGCCCTGCTGCCGCTGCAAGACCAGCAGTTCCCAATCAGCGACGGATTCTGTTGTTCTTTAGACACCATCTGTTGCAACAGCTGCTGGTGGCTTTCCAACAGGCTCTTTAGCACAGGTCTAAAACCAGATTGCTCCCAGTCAACCACCTCTCCTTATCTAACCTTGATGAGGGAGGCTGAAGATCACGGTCACTTTGGTCCTCTTCCCTAGGGCCTGCAATGGCACTCGCCGCTGTAAATGAAAGTATCACTTAGGGACTGGGAGAAATGATCACCAGAGCCCTACTGGAAGAACCTGCACATGTGGTGGGGCGTGGTGGGAGCAGGGCAGGGGAGGAGGTACCTTCTAACAGCCCCCTCACCACCAGCTGCATCTATGGTGGTGCCGCAAATGGTTTGGCATCTGCCTTCTTCAGGGCAGCCTCTCCACTGCAGAGCAGCCCCACAAGAAGCCTGACATCTACCAGAGGCTGAGCAATTCCCATTTACTCCCAAAGAGCCTTTCCTCTCCTTAAATCACACACTGCGGAGCCCACAGGGAGCGGGGCCCTGCTCGCTGCTGGTGCAGCCGAGGCTCCCCACAGGCAGGTTACGCGGAGCCCTCTGTCAGTCACTGCTCCAGGTGTGTCCAGCTGGTTCGTCCCTGCATGCCACCAGGCACCCCCTCTAAAACGCACAGACATCAGAGCACGTTAAGCCTGTTACCTGAAAAATAAGTGTCCTAGTTTAATATTTTACTTCTCCCCTTGGCTTTTCAGCACTGTTCAGTTGTGTTTATTTTCCTAGCAGGACTCCTGTGTAATTTTTTATAAAGATGATAAGCATTGTCACCAGTCTGCCCTACTTTTGAGAGTTCCATAAAATTAATAGTTTTACCGTAATGAAAAATGCATGAAAATGACTTTCAGCAACACATTTTTACTACTTCTTTGTGACAGTTTTTAAAAACTTATTTCTGATTACCTCCTTGTTCAGATTTTTCACATTGTTGTGATTCACTATTGAATAGAAGATTTTTTTTTATAAAATCTTTGGGCAGAATGTCACAATTCCACTGTACCTCGATTTATACCGTATGACCACACACACACATATATATATGAATATCACTGTTTAATACATACATTTGAAAACCTAGAGCTATCAGACGTTTAAAACCATCTGAAAACAAGCAAAAAGGAAACACATCGAAACAGTGGAGAGCAATTCCTTACTCTGGCTCCTACCTGCACTTCCAACAGTTACTTACCCTTCCCACTGCCTTCCGTTTACTTCAGAGGCGTGAAGGTACAGCAACACACATACAGTGTTTTTCCCTGGATTTTTATATTCCGATTATGCAACTGTGCTGCTTGCATAACCGCACGGCTGATAAATGTAGGATTTGTCTAAGGATCAGGACAGAGCAGCGCCTGTCAGCCCGTTACGGCGGCTCCCCCCAGCCGCCCGGCTCGGGGCGCGGAGATAAGGTGGGTGCCCGTTGTGTCAGCGCGACGTGCGCCCTTCGCAGCCCGGCCGGCAACGTTTAGCCTAAAATAACGTTTGCATTCATGGCATGAGATAATGTCACCAGGTCTCGGGCGGTCTCACTGAAGCACATACGGCAGAAACCCACCCAGCTGCCAGCCGTCCCCTGTCCGGGGCTGTTCCCCAGGTCTGTCCGGCCTGATGGCGGTGTCCCGCCCCCGCGGGGTCACCCTCCCCTTTCTCGGGGCCGGGCAGCAGCACCCGCGCCCCGCCGGGGCCGGGGCCCGCTTTGTGCTTTTTACACAGAAACGCCCCCGTCTGCTCGTCCTTACCCCCGGGCCCCGGCCGAGCCGCCGGCGGAGCGGGGCCCTGCGCGCTCGGCGCTGCCCGGGCCCGGCGCGCCCCTCGCCGCGGGGAGGGAGGGAGGCTGGGCCGGGGCGACCGCGGGGCTCTCCCGGGCCCGGCCCCCCGCATCAATCATTAACGGCGGCTCGGGTGTCCGGCGCCTCCCTCACCGGGAAACCCTACCCGCGGCGGCGCGGGCGTCTCTCCCCGCTCCCCGGGCGCGCTGGATGCGCCGCCGGTTTCCAGTTACCGCGATGCCGGGCGGCGGGGCGGGAGGAGCCGCGGCGGTGCCGCCACTGCCCCTGCTGCAATGAGTGATGCTGCCGGGGGCGGTGGCGGCGGCGGAGGAGAAGGAGGAGGAGGAGGAGGAGGAGGAGAAGAAGCGCAGAGCCACCGCGGCTCCTCCGCCGGCGGCTGCGGGAGCAGCGGCTGTACCTCGCCCGGGCGGCGGCGGGGCGCGGCGGCGGGCGGCGGGCCGGGGGCGGCCGGGGGGCCCGGGGCCGGCGGGGACAGCGGCGGCGGCAGCAGCAGCATGCCGGCGGGCGAGGGGGACAAGGAGGAGGCGGCGCCGCCACCTCGCCCTGCTGCCCTGCTGCGGTGGGACGAGGTGCCCGAGGACTTCGTGGAGTGCTTCATCCTCTCGGGCTACCGGCGGCTGCACTGCTCGGCACAGGAGTGCCTGGCCTCGGTGCTGCAGCCCACCAACGAGACCCTCAACTTCTGGACCCACTTCATCCCGCTGCTGCTCTTCCTCAGCCGCTTCGGGCGGCTGCTGCTGCTGCGGGGCGCTGGGGACGTGCCCTTCCACCACCCGGCCCTGCTGCCCCTCTGGTGCTACGCCTCAGGGGTGCTGCTCACCTTCGCCATGAGCTGCACGGCCCACCTCTTCAGCTGCCTCTCCCCGCGCCTCCGCGCTGCCTTCTTCTACCTGGACTACGCCTCCATCAGCTACTATGGCTTTGCCAGCACCGTGGCCTACTCCTACTACCTGCTGCCAGGGCTGAGCCTGCTGGACGCCGGCGCCATGAGCCGCTACGTGCAGCAGCAGCTGGGCTGGCAGCTGGACTGCAGCCTGCCCATCGCGGCCTACCGCGCCCTGGTGCTGCCCGTGGCCCTGGCACTGGCCGTGGGGTGCACGGCCGCCTGCTGCCGCAGCCGCGCTGCCTGCTGCGCCTACCCCTTCGCCATCCGCACCTTCGTCTTCGCCATGCCGCTGAGCATGGCCTGCCCCATCATGCTGGAGAGCCTCCTCTTTGACCTCCGCACCCGCAACCCCACGCTCTTCGTCTACTTCTACCGGCGCTACTGCTGGCTGCTGGTGGCCGCCTTCTTCAACGTCAGCAAAATCCCCGAGCGGATCCAGCCGGGGCTCTTTGACATCGTGGGGCACAGCCACCAGCTTTTCCACATCTTCACCTTCCTCAGCATCTACGACCAAGTGCACTACGTGGAGGATGGGCTGGCCGAGTTCCTCAAGGCACCCCTGGCCGCCCCCACCTACCTGGGCACAGTGGGCTATATGCTGCTCCTGACCCTCTGCCTGGCCGTGGTTGTCAGGAGGTTCCTCAACGTCACAGACCTCTGCAAGCAGGACTAGCTAGGCTAGCAGCCCTCGGGACAGTGACCACTGTACCAGTGACCCTTGGGCTGGAGACTCTCGAGCTGATGACCTTCAGACTGGTGACCCTCGGGCCGGCCCTACCATGTCCTGAAGATGCTGTGAAACCTGGGGGAAACGCACCTGTGGAAGAGCCAGGTCCCTTTCACAGAGGGTTGCCAGAGAAAATGACCATGGCGGAACTGCTCGTGCTCTTTAAACTACTAGGTTACCAGGGGAAGCAAGCAAACGCTTACTGGTATGTTGCTGCTTAGAGTATAAGCTGAAATAATTTAGCTCTGCTACTAGGAAGATTGCATGAACTGTGAACGCCACTTACTAATTTCATGACAATTAGGTTTAAACTAGCTCTGTGTATGCATATATATATTTATATATCTAGCTATATATTTATTAGCTACATATATATGTGTATATATATGTATACATCTGAAGACACTCGTGCAATGATTACTCATAGACTTTTAATCAACTCCTGCGTGAAATTTCCTGGCAGGTTATGCACTGACATTTATCTTCTTCTGTGATACTGTAACAGGCCTTTGCAGCCACATACTGGATTTTAAATGCAAACAAATCGATAGCTAGCTATAGTTTTTAAGGTCTTGCAGCCTATTCAGCCAGGGAACAATGGATTTAACAGAGAGAGGAAAAACAGCTGTGAATTATTACAGAATTACCAGTTGATGGAGAGACTTTAATTAGACAGGCAGTGAGCGGTTGGTGTAGCCACTCGGATACTAAAATAAAATAGAGGGATATGTAAGATAACTGAACCAGAAAGGGGTCAAACTAGTCTGGAGCGGGGGCGGGGAGAGAAGGGCTCTGCATAATGGCAGGGCTCTTCCCCCAGCACGTCAGGAACATCTGTCGCGTTAAGGGGGTTGCTAAGGGGCCCCTTTATCTTCCCTGGTAAATCACCCCCAGATCAGCCCTTTGGAGTCAAAGTCAGATGCCAGACTTTCTATAAGCCCCTGCCAAGCTTGGTGGGAGTTCTGTGGATGTAAAGAGAGTAACTGATGCATGAGATCTCATTCTGGACCTTATAAAGATTACATGGAACTGGTTTCTTCTGGTCTTTAATTAGAGCACCCTGTCAGATTTACCATCCTAAAATTAGTTGCAGAAGAAGGTGCTGCTGAATCTGAGTTCAGGACCTGAGATCTGCCTCTACAGGTACTGGATACTGGATACTTTCTCATCATTCCCCACCTTTTCCTATTCTGATTAGTTGTGGCTGCAGCGGGGTATTTTGAAATCCTCTTTCAGAAGCTTTGGGGGGGTTCAAAAACAAGAACTGTGAGATATTTTCCAAAGCAGTATCTTTTAACAGCAACCCAGGTATTATCCTTCTCACATGACAAACAGCTAACTATAGATTGCACTTACTCTCTATATAAAGAGACGTCTTTGTCAACTGTGTGCAGACTTTAGACAGATGCATCTTGATTTTGTCTGACAGAACAAGTGAGAAGTGTGCAATAATATTACACAAGGGGGTTACAACTTGAGGTTCAGGTGAGAAACTGCTTGTATACCCCATTTCCAAAAAGAAGGGTAGTACTTCCTTAGGAAACGCTGGTGTTACACTGCACGGTAGTATAGTGGCTCTTTAACAGCCTCTTTGCCCTTATTGTGGAAATACTTTTCTGCTTGGGTCTTTCCCATTTTCATGGACATGGCATCCAAACCCCAAAAAAATGTTTTGAGTCTAGTCCCATAGTCTTCTGTCAGACAAAGCCCCCTTTGTTTGTAATGGGAATATAGGAAAGACTATAGCTCGGGATTATGAGGTCGAATCCTTAATATGGGTCAGAATCATCACAGAAACAGAAAATTGATATGTCCTGTACCAGTTGTCAGCTTTGTGAAAATTTCCCTATGAATGGGCATAAGCTAAAAGAAAATTACACCCACTTCATTTTATCTTTTATCTCAGCCCATTTTAACTGTAATGGTTTGGATCTTTCAGATTCTCAGTGAATGATGATAATGGCCTAACAAAAATATGTATTCTTTGCCAGCCACAATTTTGCTAGTATATAATCTGTGGCAGGGTCATGTGTCGTCACTTAAAGAGATTGGCTAGAATTTTCTGAAACAGCAGTTCCCAAACTGTGGCCTCTTGAGTTATCACCGATGGGCCATAAAAACCAGCATGGCCCTGTGTGGCTGCCTGTGTTCTGTTTTCATTCAACAACATGCATTAAAAGAAAACTAAAACTACATGAAGAATTTTTAATTGTACATATTTTCATTAACTTTTGTCATAAATATGGCATTGCTTTATTCAGCTGCCAATAAAGCAGAAAATGATCTGCACCACTGGGAGAGGAGGCTGGTCACAACTCTGTTACGCTTTGAAATGTGCTTTATATTGTGAAAACAACCCTGAAAACTCACAATAGAAAGCAAATGGATCAAGACCTGCAACGATGTCATCCTATGAATTTCCACAACTGCAAAAAGAGGCCAAAATCTTTGAGATGTGCTGTATTCATGTTAAAATAATAGAGGCATAGTAGTTAGAGCCCAATGACTCATCCCAGTTTCAAAACTAATTATGGAGAGAGGGTTTGCCTGGGAGATGCCACTAGCATGTCCAACCAGCAATTAAAAACTAAGGAAGAAATCAAAAAGGCCAGGGAAAGCAAATCTTAGCACTAGAAGACAGCTCAGAAACAAGCAACAGTAAAAGACAAATGTAAAAAAAGGCTTTTAAAGCATACTGTATAATTAATTATATTTGTGCCTGTCAGTCACAATGTAGAGGACATCTCAAGAGGCAATGTCAAAAAAAGCTGTTGCTAACTTGTAAAAATACATTTGATATTTGCAGTTAGGCCACGCAGGGTCGTCTATATATATCTCAACGACAGATAACAGTATAAAGGTTGGATTGCAACCAACTGCAATTTTACTGGAATCTTACTGCAGTTATAAGAGTTGCCCAGGCCGTGAGCCCCTGTCACGCTGCAGATTTGGTACCTGGCTCTGATATTAAGAATATTGCTTCATTCAAAAGTTTCTTTTTGGCAAAATGTTGAGGCACATGTATGGGCCTGAGCACTTCATGGAATTATTTGTAAATGCTGGTTGCAAATACTGCTCTCTGAGCCACTGTAAGCAGGCTGTGTGACTCAGGAGTGAATGGGTACAGGGAGGTGTGATTAGATTTTAAGAGTTCTAATTAATGTTATGTTTGTTTGCTTGTCTGTTTGTTTAAAATGTGTCTACAAATTAAAAAGTTACAATAAGTATGGAGGATATCTAGGGAAATGCTACCTGAGTGTCGGTGTTTATTCAGTGAAGGACATGTATGTAGATTATTGCTCCATTTGCCATGTCCGATTGCCAGTCTCCATAGACATGGACAGAACAAAAATGAGTTAAAGAGGTTAAAAGTGGAACAAGGTATCTATTAACTATAGTGCTTGCATTTACTTGTGTAGAAGTGAATGTCACGCTTTGTGTGGCTTGTAAGGGAGCAGGATCTCTTTTTGGTGTGAAAGCACACATGGCTGAACATCGAGAGCACGTCCAGAGCTCAGACAGGAGGTCTAACCTGCGGACCAGACCATAAGGACATCCTAGAAAACAAACTTTTTTGCGAAGTACCTGTCATAATGTTTTTACTGCCTGGGTACCTGCCATAAGATCTACGCTGTGGACTCCACAGCTCATCTTTAAAACAAAAAAGACCTTTCAGGCTTTTTGTGGTAGAATCTGTGTGGGGACAGAGGTTGCGGTGAAGACTGGAGCACAAGGGGATGACCTGAAAACGCCTACGTGTCTTTCCATCTTTGGCCAACGCTGACCTTCAGACTGACATACCTGTGCCAGTGTGAACTGACTGTTGATGGGGCCATTCCCGGAGTGTTGGTGGCACAGACACCCCCCCTCGCAATCAGGATGTGCCTAGAACTGCAGTCTAAGCATTGGCATATGTTCAATAAGCCCAGCTTCTGGGCACTTCCGAGTAATCTGTAAGCTTCACGCTCATCTTCGTGTAAGACTGATACACCTGATCTGCAGTATTATCTCATATTCTGTGGCGATGCGCTATTTCTTCTTCTGTAGTGTATTCATTTGAATGTCACTATCCAGGATATCTGTGCAGCTCTGAGCTGCTTCGTTAACAAGACTGGAGTCTGCAGTCTGGAAACAAAGGGACAGGTTTCATCTGCATGCTGCACTTACAGAAATTTAGTAGTTAAAAGTAGAAACACATTGTTTTTTTCTAAAATGATAGTTTTCCTTAGTTGTCCAAGTGTTGTGCTTATTATTTATTTGCTGAATCCAGCTACTATGTTGGGTTTTTGCCAAGAGTGCACCTGCAGAAAATGACAGTATGAAAGTTTTACTTCATGTTTAAGTAAACTCTGAGGCAGCACATTCATAAAGTATTATTGCACTTAACTCAGTTGATTACCATCCACATGCCTTACAGAAGCAAATCATACCTGTAGTAATTGCCCAGATTATACTGTTTTTCATTGCCTGTGAGAGTAAAAATGACCAAGTGGCCAGTAACAAGCTGAGGAGTCAGGCACTCCTGGCTTCTTGTCCCTGCTTTGCCACTACCTGTTCCATAATCTAGGGCAAGTTGTTTAAACTGTGTTCATTTTGAATGAATTTAATTCATGTAAAACACTGGAATTGTACCAGGGTTGAATCTGACCCTCTGTCTCTCAGTTTCCACATCTGTAAGATGGGGAGAATATACCTTACCTACCTCGCAGGGTTGCTCTGAAGACTAGCTAATGTTTGTAAAGCACTTAAAAATGCAAAGACCCTCCTAGGTGCTAAGAAGAAATATTACTGAACTCCGGCAGAGAATGTTAATATTTTTCTGTAGCTCCTCATCTCACAGGGAGAACACCACGAACGTTTCTAGATCATGAACTCTTGGGACAGACCCTCATCATCGCCATACTCCGAGGAGGTTCACATCCTGTGTCCTTTGGAGCTGATGGCAAAATTTCCACTGGCTTCAGGTGGGGGCAATAAAGACCTAGGCAGTAGTAAACAGCCTGATTAAATGCTTAAGGGTCAGGAGTAAAGAGAAAACATACATGAGTTACGTACTCTTCAGAAATTCTCACTGGTGACTTGTACAGAGGGGCACTGTAATGCTGACATGAGGCCTCATTGTTCGTTTAGCCATGGATTGTATTCCAGTTACTGTGAAACAACGGAGTGGGATTTCCCATCGGTGTCTGTAAGACTATGGTTATGTCTCAAGTGCCATTGGGAATTTCAACCTACTTCAAGCTACTTCTTATCAGAATAAAAAGACCTTAAACGAATGAAGGTTTTAAATAAACATGTGTAATCATTTGGGAACATAAAATTATATTGATCAGACAAACAATTTTCTCTTTTCCCTTCTGGTTCCCCAAAATCAACATGGAGCCAGTCCTGTTCTTGAGCAGAAACTGAACTTGGATCTTCTTAGCACTTACGTGTAACTCTTCCTTTGCCGTGGAGCCCTGACTAATCATCCTGCTAACCCACTCTGCCCTTCTCCTGGAAGGACCGATATAAACAGCACCATTGAGTAGAGGACAATATTTTTAAGAGCTTTTATGACTGGCAGCAGTAGTAGAGACAAAAAAAAAAAAGACAACAAAGACATCAAAGAGTTTGAGTGGTTCGTTAAGTCAAAGCCTCTACCATTAGAAATTCGCCCTACCTGAGTATATTCCTAGCTTCTGTTAGACACCTGTAAGTCAGGGCTACACAACCAACACCCAATTTGCAGCTGAGACTTTACCCTCTTCTCCTCAGATGAGATGCAAGATGCTGAAGTGTCACATGCACTGAAAGACACAGACCTCCATTCAAGTTGTTCAGTGTCTTGGAGCTGGGTGTGGAATAAAGTTAAATTATTTTCACAACTTGCTTAGACAGATGCTGCTTCATTCCACCAAATTCAGTAAAAAATTCATGACTAAGACAAAGGAAGCAGGCTTTTGCTCAAAGTTCCGTGTTAGGAAACACCACCAGCAGCATTCTGCTTTCAGGACAATTGCTTCCTGGCCATACTCAGAACTTGGAGGATTCTGAAGTAGGGCTTCGCTATTTCATGTCAACGCCTTAGGAGTTGTGGTTGTAGCGGGGGGTTAATAGCATGGAGAAACAGTTTATAGCAAGTCAATTCTGTCTGCTAGAGATTCAAGCACGCTTTAGTAAGAGGTATCACATTTAAGGGTCTGTGCATGCAATGAACAAAAAGTGTGAATTTTGTTTGGTTCTGTTGGGAGGGTTTGAAAATTTACTCTTTGTACTCTTTTGGATGCTGACTACTGTATATGTAATGACTATGCATTTTTAGCAAAAAAAAGGTGTGATCTATAAATAAAGTTGTTTCTGAGTACATTTTTGCAGAAATGCATTTATAAAGTTTTTTCATTTCTTAATATAAATTACTGTGACACCTGTGGGATCAGAAATGTGTTGAATGTAGTTATCTTCAAACACAGATGTCGTTACCATAAGCACAATAACTTGTATAGTGGTGTTGGTATTTCTGAAAACACTATACTACAGAAAAGGCACTGTTGCCATTTTATTGGCTTTTATATTTTAAGGCAATAAAATAGCATCATTGCCTTTTTGGTTCTCTATTATCTATGCTAACTCATTAATCATAGGTATCCCAGTTATATTAAAATTCATTAATATGTATAAGGAGATCAGTGTTCTGCCTACAGTACTCACTGAAAAATCATGAAATTGGTAGCAACAGCTATGTCAAGTATCACAGAAAAATATTGACTGCAAAATGAAGAGGTCTATTTGGCATCAAATAAAGTCTCCCATTTGGCAGACTAGGAATGTTCCAAGTGGCAGAATATTGTTTGCAGTCCAAGTCGGGCACCAAAAAGCACTCAATGCACTGCAATTACATAAAGGATCTGCGTTAAGCCTTCTGTGTCAAAATTCAGCAGGTAATAATGCATCCCAACATAATTGCAGACACCCCCTGATACCACTAAAAGGCTGAACACGGTGGAAAACAGTAGAATCTTCTAGTTGAGGTTTGTAGAATTCCTTCAAAAGTTCTAAAATTCTTGAGAGCTCTTATTTGCGGAGTTTGTACATCCTATCTGAAATATGGTAATGACTTCAAGTATTTGATGAGCCCGGCAAAAACATCCGTTGCCACCTCACAAACAGATGCTTCAAAAGACTACCTCCTACAAATAAGCAAATGCTTTGAAGGACTGCATCCTCCTGTTAACATTAAAGGCCTTCCATAATGTTATCAGCAGGCTCTGGGTCTGACTGCTGGACACGAACATGCTGGAGGAGAACGTCATAAAACTGTTGGAGCCAGCGAGGATGGCAAAATACTGGCAGAATGGAAAGCAACAAAAGCCACTGCTAGGGCAGGTAATTTATTGAGGTCAGTACCTCAGCCTTCAGCTGAGATGGCTCCATAGCTGTTCTGATAACCAGCTGGAAATCTGAAGGCAATCTACATTTTGTTACCATGACATCACTTCTCTGACAAATAGCCCTAAGAGTCGGGACAGTGTCTTTGTGGAGGAACAAAGGGACATGTGATAAACAGCTTTAACCTTTAGGTTTTATTCTCTCATCATAGGATAATGTAAGGTTAGAAGAATTTGTGAGCAGCGATGAAACTCATTAAAAGTTAAAAAGCTGATAAAAATTAAGAGCAAAGCAGTATTAAAGCTAAGGCTAAATCTTGCTTTCAGTAATGAGAGCCTCTGGGGCAGATACTACAGACGCGCTCTTCTGCATCAGAACCCTCTATTACAAGGCATATTTCTTATCAAGAGTGGCAGTACACTTCTGTTAGAGGGGAGCTGGAAATACTTCTCTTGCCAGGGAGCACAGCCTTTGGGTATGTGATATATGCTTTACAGGAGAATGACAACAACAATATCACACAATCTTTTGGGAGAGTAAACAATTTTATAGAGTTGTCTAATTTGAGCCTCTTCTGCCCCCAAGATCTAATCCTCTTGTGTCGCTCCTGACTGATGAAATATGAAAATATAGTTTTCCTTCATTTTTGATGTTAAGCATACGTCTCATCTATTATCCTCTGTTTGCTAGGAAACATCTATTCTCTGTCACTCTCCTCTGTTGTCCTGAGGGATTGGGCAGCGCCACTTGTACAAGCAGAAAACCTTGAATTTTCCCTCTTTATATGCCGGATTCTCTGCATCCGCAGTCCTGGGGCTATGGAATTCAATCACTGGCACACAGTAGTGTCCCAAAATCTCAGCTTTCCTTTTTAGCAGCACTTGGAAAGACAACTATGAAATGTCAACGGGGTGGATAACATGCAGCAACATCTGAACCACTCAGAAATAATAAAAATCCTGAGCGAAAGGTAAAGAGGTCCCTGGGACAGCTTCCCTGACACCTTTGTGCTCACAGGCATTCTCTCTCTTATCTTCCCAAATTTAGCAAAGGCTCCTAAGCACATGCTTAACTTTAGTGTGAATATATGTTTATCTTTGTTCATTCACAGGGGTGAACTTTTCCTCGTGTTTAAGTGTGCTATAGAAGCAGAGCCCTAATGAGCTGACAGTGCCAGGGAAATGCTGCCAGCCAGAGTCTGGCACAGCAAATTCTGCCATTCAGCCCGAAGGCAGTGTCCTACCCTCCGGCACCCGAGACTCACATTCCCTCCCCTGCCTTAGTCCTTCAAAGCATTCTCCTTTCAGACCATTGTCTGAAAGATTTTAATATGAAACAAAGAGCGAAATACATATATAAAAGCTAGAAATGCACCAACTTAGTAATGAAATAAAACTGCAGATTTTCCAATTGTAGCAATTACAATAACAAAACATTGTTTCTTGGCGGCTGGTAGAAAACCGTAGCTTGGAATAAACAAATTTGGAACACCAATCAGACTCAATGAGCACTATAAAATACATTCACTAGCCAACCTGGTTTAAAAGAATGTTTATTTCGGTATTATATAGACTCAAAGATTAAACACAGAAGCCAAATATTCTGTGCAGAATACCTTTGTCCCCAGCAATAGAGCATGTTCCCTCAAACTGTAGGTATTCCACTCCAACAGAAGCATGCCATATCATTTATTTTAAAGTTCAGATGTACTTTGGACAATAAAAAATAATTCGACTTAACTGTTTCAGCAAAACATAGGGAATTGAGGGTATACAAGAGTGGAAAACCTGCACAAATGCAATATTCAGGTTGTATAATTAAGATCACATAAAGTCACAGCTAACTCAGCGCTAACACCTCAGAGGAGTATATGGCCAGCGTATGTTAGGATCTGCTTCTACTGAGATGATCAGTAACCCAAAGGATATAGTGAATTGAGATAACGAATGGAAAACTGTACATACCTCCATTACAGTTAAGCTGTGATGAGTATACTCCTGTATTCAGACATAAGGCTGAATTACTTACATGGTAAATGTGTCCAGACAGCAACACTTATAAAAAAGTTGGTAGTGCCCTGCATACTTTGGTTGAGGTCTCCAGCTGTTACCAACAAGACATTTTAGAAGTCTTCCTTATTAAAGGAAAAAAAAGGGAAAAATTAATCTCTTAAGATTTGTTGATTTTGACTTTGCTGGCAGACTCGTTACATAGATTTGCACAAAGCAAATGAACTGGTGGACTTACAAATATTACCAAGTGAAGTAATCACTGCTTTATCTTCTGAAAGTCACAGTGACTTTTCCGAGCAGGGTTACTGAAGACCCACAGTGAATCTGGCCATCTCACTTTTACAGCAGTTGTGGCTTGGAGCGCAAGTCCTCTGTGGAAAGTACTGGATGTTCACCTAGCAGTATCAAATGCAGTTTATCGATGCTTTTAAAGAACCCCAAGGAATGTTATTCGTTAGCCAAAAACGCACATATAGCCAACAAATATTTATGATTTTCAGGCTCTGGAAGTGTCATGATTTCTAGCTTCAGTGTCAGGGCAGAACTGCCAGGTATGTCCCAGACATGAGTGCCTTCCAGCTTACTACTCAACTTTGTTTTGAAAGCCATTTCAGTCACCCAATATCTCATGAATGAAACAATCTGCAACAAACAGGCTGGTAAATGAAGTCTCTAAGGTGAAAACTTCCCATGCGTACTAGAATAGATTAGTAGTAGTGAGGTTCCATTCACAAGTGATTCATGAGCTAAATTCACAAACAAGCACCAGACTCAATTCTCTTCCCTTTGCATTTTGCCTGGAGGGCACAAACAGGCTGTAGAGTAATTCTAGCTGGTAAAAAGCCCTCTGACCCTACTTATTGCCTAATCACATCACTCCAGTCCTGGCACAGAGGATGCAACAGGAATGTAGAGTGACACAGCACACCTCCTCTACGCTGCGCTAGTGCGTATGTGGCACATAGCCCCCCATGATCCCACTAGGGTTGTCCCCACACGCATGAGTAAAAGCAGCCTGAGAACCAGGCAATTACAGCCCTGCCTGCCTGCTGTGCCAAGTGAACCTCAGAACAAAGAGATTCAGGCCTGCTGCTCAGAAGGAAGTTTTGCAACATTAGTCTGTGCCCAGCAGACCTGTAGAGGACACTGAGGTCAACCAGCAGGAGTTTCCTACTCAAGGTTTGGTCTTACTCAGTTTTAAGAAAACAAACCTCAATTTTCAAACTCAGCCATCGGTGCTCTGAAATCTCAGCCTCTGATTGAATCCTTATATTTCAACAGCCTGAAATTAAAAAACAAAAACAACAACAACAAACAAACAAAAGAAATTATTCACATATATTGAAAAAATGTCAGCTAATTCAGATTTTTTTTTTTTATCTGCCCCAGTCAACGCACAGACCTGCACAGCAGCATAGTAGTGAGCGCGAAGATCAAAGGAAGTGTAGTGTAGCGCAGTGTCTATTTTAAAACGAAGCGGCTGCGGTGATTTGGGGGGGCTGGCCGGGCAGCGGGGCGGGCGGGCGGGCAGCAGAGCCGCCAGGAGGAGCGCGCAGACCGCTGCCGGGGCGCAGGGCTGTCCCTCCAGCCCGGGCGGTGAGAAGCTGTGTGGCTCCGGCAAGGACACATTTTTTCCATGGTAGCTAGCCGGTGTTTTTCTCATTCGCGGCGCTCGGAGGGGAGCAGAGGAGCACTCACCAGGCGCCTCCGCCCACCGCCCTGTTTGCCCTGGACGCTGCACAGCCCGGGAAAGCGCTGCCCTTTGTGGCTCCCCTCCGCTGGGCACGTCTCCTGCCCCCAGGGCTTATTTGGAAGGGATGCCCCATCCATATAATGCTTTAAGGGAGAAGCTGGCACAGAGAGCCTGATGGGCTGGCAAAAATAATGCCTTACAGGCAGCTGCTTGCTGATATAATCCCATATGAAAAGAAAAACTGTTTTGGAGGGGATGACGCTGCCCTCTTAGGCATTCCTGGAACTTAAACCGAGTGTGAGTCAGTCAGAGCAAGAGTATGTGTCTTGCCATTTTATTTTATTTAAATATATTGACTAAAATAAGTTCATTTTTTCCGTTTCCTTTACCATATACATACCCCAGCAGATACAGATTAGTGTACCTATTAGACTTACCTATCAGTTTAAAACTAACATGTGCTAAACAGGCAAAGAAACAAAACAGGCAATAGGTAAAAAAAATTTCTGAAAGTATCCCCTTATGCACAATTTCATCCTCTAAGTACCTGGAAGTCTGCAAGGTTGAGCATTTGAAAGTCCTCAGTTCAGAAAGAGCTCCTTCCTGGCCCAGAACCTTCTGTGAGGATTTCTCAGGACAAATTCAGGGCAAGTGAGTGGGACCAGCCCTGTTGAAGCCCGAGATAGCCATGGGGCACACACCTGGCTGGCAGAACGCCATGCTCGCCCTGCCACAGCCGACCTGTGGTCTCCTGGATGTGAACAGCTTTTTTATTCTGCCACTCAGTTTTCAGACTGGTCCATGTTAGTACAGCCTACCTACCATATTCCCAGATAACGTCAAACAATGCACATATATTTCATACTACAGTTTTCAACACCTAAAGCATTAAAAAGTCTTTCCTGAAATATTGCAGTCCTCTCTGGCTCTAACATTGAAATGTCAATTAAAGTATTATAACAGTGCTATGATTCAGTCCCTGCTTGCTAGTTAACTGGCCTTTTCCTCCTGCTCCAACTGCAGAGTGCACGTACTGTCCCCTGCTCATAGTTTCCCACTTGAACAGGAGCTGCTGGACTAGCTACGCTGCCTGTGAAGCAGAGCTGACACTCATCCCTCCTGCTCAGTGACAGACACAGACACTAGCTCTTGGCTTGCCATCACCTTCAGCTCTCCTGGGGAGCTCGATTCATTTTGGCCAGCAACACTTCACTCTCAACCTGCAGCCAAAGATCAGACAACACCTCTGAGAGAGCCGTGCTTTCCTGTTCGCTATTCAGCCTTTGAATAAGCCGGTTCTGGGCACAGGCACAAGCCAGCGCTGCCCTGAGGCTGTCGATGATCTCCACAGCCCTTGACAAAACTGGGATATGAGCGAGCCTGGTCCACTCCTTTCTCATTTAACACTGACATCTGGGAAAGTGTTTTGCAGTACAAGCTCCTGTGCAAGCCGCCCAATGACCCCTACATCTTGTTCTGGCACAAGCTGTGCAAGTCAGCAGATCTAGCATCTCATCAGAGTGTTTACGAATTTCTTTACTAGGCCATTTCCTTCCATTCAAAAGTGTTTTCCCCAGCTGTTTATTTCTTCACACTTTCTAACCCAACTTCACTATCTCATCACCTTCTCTTTACAAATTTGAAGCCTGAGGCCATATTTTTTTAGTTCTGACTGCTGCGGGGCAAGCTGAGCTCTGACAACTGCCTCGAATGTGGGTGGAAGTTCTCCAAGAAAAACCAAGGCGGAGCAGATAGTAACACTATCTGTGCCGTATACGGGGTGCTTCTCCCTGTGTCAATACCATACCCAGGCCCTGCCCGAGTCTCACTAACGTTGTGTGCTATATGCACTGCTGTCAGGCAGATAGGACATACAACTCACTTCCTAACTACCTGTGCCCTTGAGATAGTCTCCTCTTCCTGTCGGTTGTATTAGCACTAAAGAAGAGTAAATAATCCTACACCCCACCTGAGGTATGGTCAAAATGCGGCAACGTGCTATCATGCCTTTACATTCATCTGAATCTAATAATTACATAATGATCAATTTATTCTGACATACCACTGAAAACCGAATGTACTTATTTCCTCACGCAGTCTATCTATAGGTAAAGCTTTTCTGGATGTCTCAGACACGTTATATAAACTAAGTTTACACACCACCTATCTACATACAAAATATCCTCGAGAGTGAAATTCTAGACTCTGAAGAATTTGCTTTGGCAACAGCAAGATTTGTTGTGTCTTTTCTCAACAGATTTTGTTCTTAGGATATCAGTCATCATTTCTTGGTCAACAGATTTTGCATATCTCAACACAACTGATTGATTGACTTGCAAGTCTGATCAATGAGAATAGAGAGACCCGACCATATTTTCCATTAACAACTGTAGGGATTTACTCTCAACTAAGAGCATAAGAAATGTTCTGCAGTACGAGCCCCATCTTTTATGCTCAATGTCAAACATAACTGGCTTCTAATAATAGAACCATCACAATCTGTCCAGCTATTCCAGCCCTGGATCTGCCACAGGAAGCATCTCATTAGATTATCACTAATGAAGTAAACAAGCAGTGACTCTTTCTAGTGACATTGTAAGAACAGAAAAGTTTCATGTGTTGGGGAGTTTTTTCATCCACAACACTCTTCTAGAGAATTTAGCAGGGTGAGTTTCAGTGAAATATTTACAATTCCTCTTATGCACATTACCACAGCATGCACTGAACTCTGGGGTTTTCATAAGGCCCTTTATAAGTAGGAAGGACAACCATCTACAGGGTATGCTTATGCTAAGTCTCAAATTTCAGACCTCACTTACAATTGTGCAGTCAAAGATTTTTATTTTATGATGGGAATATAATGGAAGAAATAGAAATGTAATGGGGAAATAGAACTTTCTCCACATTATCCCTTAACTCAAAGAATTTTCTTGAAAATTCCCACATTCCTTTAGATTACTTGCATGCAGAGATCAAGTCTCGGAAGTATCAGTTGCTTTGGGACTAGCTGTTAGCAAAATAAAATAAAATAGTTTGAAGCTGTTGCTCAGCTTTGACTACAGCAGGTGATATTCCAGACTAATTCTCTGATCCAGCTGGCATTACAGTGCAGTGTTCTCACCAGTGCTCATTTGAACGGTTATCTTAAGCCTACACAGAATTCCTGTGACACCACAGACTTATGGGAGGAAGAAAAATTGATGCAGAGGTGCCAGGCTTCATGGCCCTCTGAGTTATATGCAAAACCTTCATCCTCCCATATCCTGCAGCTGCACAGCCACAGCTGTCAAAGGATCCCAGCCTCGTGCTTTCTGCTGTGCAGCCCCACCATCCCAGCCTTATAACCCCTACCACCAAGAGGGCAAGCTGAGGCAATGAGACCGGTTAAGCCCAGCACCCCTCAGCCACAGCACACAGTCAGGAGCAGAGCTGAAGAGAGTTAGGAAGTCATGGCTGAAAACCCAGATCAGAAACCCAAAGACAAGCAGCTACGAACCAAACGTGCAGAACGCAGAGAGTTCTACATCCGCACGCACCACCTGCGCATCAGAGACCTGGGCCAGGAGAGGAGTTTGTTTCCTGTGAGTACTTGGCCAGTGACAGCCAGTCTGAAGGATGCTGTAGCCGCAGCGAGGTGGTGGTTCACTACACTTATTTCCCAAGGCCAGGTGCCGTCTTCCCCTTAGCCCAAAGTCCGTTTCCTGGGCTGGGCTGGGTTTTGTGGAAGGTGCTATGGCACACAGAGCAGAGCAGCCAGAGGAACAGAGAAATGCTGCTTCCTCCAAAAATACATGCATCGCTACACTTGCTCACCGCGTTTCTGTACGTATTGAAGTGTCTGCAATTAGTTTTTTCCATATTTCAAATTGCAAAAGTAAAATACACTATATTCAGAATATACATATACAGTTGTGCCTCCATTTCTTCTCTGTAAGACTGGGTAAATTGTGCACCCCTACCTCAAGGAATTTAGTAAGGTAATGGAGAGGCATTGGAGCATTTTCAAAAGACAGCAATCAGAGTTGTGTACCAGTTTCCCACTGACTTTCAATAGGAATGTGGTGCTGGAAAAATGTATTAGCATCTAGTTTTATGACCACTGCAATTGCCTCAGTCTCTCTCTGACAGAATTTGTGGTTTCTTCCTAGAGAAAAGGGACTGAGATGCTGATCTGCCCAACAGGAAAGATGCCAGCAGATTCAGTAATTCTGCATTTCCTTGCTATGGCTTTAGAAGTATTAACACTTTTTAATTTGCTGTAATAATCTGAGTTTTGTTCATCTTTAGCTCAGAATCTGGACAGACATAGTGCTATGCCCTCCAAACTGTTTTTCTGGGTTGATATATTTCCACAGCACATCTCATTTTGTCTAAATCTTAATACAGATTCTGCACCAATTTTTACTTGCTCACCTGTTGTATTAGCTGCATATACCAGTTTCAAGGCAGTTCTTGTTGCTTAGTCATTCTCCCTCCATCTACCAGAGCCTATGTAATATTTAACTCCTTGGCTTTTGAATACTCATCACAATATCACTTGGTGGATTCCTACACTTCGCTGAGAGCTGCTTGTTCTTTCATAGTTTTAACACAAGACATATACATGTGGAAACCTGTTCTGTCCCTTCCATCTCTGAGTTTCAAGACAGAGACTTCTCTGCTTTTACAGAAGCTTTCCTTAAAAACTTTCTTTGAAAATATTTTATCTGAAAATCTATTTCTAAAGGTTAAAGGTCATGTATTGTTCTGCAGTCAATAATTTCTTTTCAGATGTCAGACAATACTATGCTTTAATTATACAGTCCCCTTAAAAACCTTCCACACTCTATGAAGTTTTTTTGTTTTCTGAAAGTCATTTTATTGGAAAAACATATGACTAACAAAAGGGATATGACTCTGTGGTTACTGTAACATGAATTATTACACTGTTTACAGCTGAGCTTTAAAAACAATTTTCAGACAGCTCTGGTTTTGATGACTAAAGCTTTAAACCTCTTATGTGTTTTTACTCCTTTCTTAGAGCCAGAGGTGGTGAATTTCTAATTCCTAACACCAGTTTTTATCAGGCCAGGCACAGGGGTCTGTAGGTCAGACAAATATGGTGAAACTCATTGCTTGGAAGACCTGAGAAAAGCTCCTATTTCAAGTTCCTTGTTTTGAGGGCTTAAATAAGTAGCTTCAATCAGACTTGAACAGCATACTGTAGTAACAGTGGCTCTCTTTACCTAGGGTACATTTATCGTGCAGCCAAATGTCACCCACCACAGGCCTCCAGATGTTCTTGGCGATGGGCTGTTTGTGCAATTGGGAGGGGGTGGACAGAGGGGGACCAGAGATGGTGTTTGTGCTATACCCTCCACTGCCTGCATCCAGTGTCCAACTGCGCAGAACCTGCCCATGGAACCCAACAGCCCAACTGGAAGCAAGCAGAGATTTGGGGGAGATTAAAGGCAGGCTGATCAACAAGGTGCCAGCACCAAGGTCTCTGAGCTTTGAGCTGGGGCACTCAGAGGTGACCGTCCCCCCAGCTCTGGACAAAACACCCCTCTTTGCTGTGAGCAATGAAGAGTTCTCGTCACACTTGTTACAGCTGCTCTAAAACCTCTGTATGGGATGTTGCCTGGGGCCAAACAAAGAAGCGATGCCTGTGTCCCCCACATCTACCTGCTAGCAGTAGTAGCTGTAGCACCACTGCAATAAAAGCCAGGCTGATAGAACCGATGCCTGACTTCAGCAGAGACTCACTGCTAGAAAACCCAGACCTCCTCAGTGCCACGGTCATAGGAATTTCACACCTAGAGCGGTTATTCAGGACCAGGTTTCACATATGCAGTGGCCGAAGAGGTGTCACAGGGACCTACCTTCTTAAAGTGCAAATTTTATCGCTATAACAACTTCCTACTAAGTACTGCTTGGCATATTCATCTTTTGGTCCAGATTTCATCGTTTTCCTTCTCTTTTATCCCATCATATATCTACTTCTGGTGTATGCTAGCCATCAGGAGAATTTTGGCTTAGGGGGCCACATTATACACAAATAAGTATAATACAAGTAATCAGTAAGTAATAAGTAATAATTAATCAGTAATCGGTAAGACACCATCTTTGTGTCAGTAACAATTTTAAGTGTCTACATGCAAAACGTCTCTCTAGGATTCAGACTTTAGCAAAATGCACATATTGAAAAAAATCACAGCAATGCACTGGAACTCACTTTTTGTGAGTTCTCTAATGCTAATGCATGTAAGAAAATGTTAGAAAAGTGTGTCACATCGTCTAATTCACAAATTGACATCAAGTGAGAGCAGTTCTTCTCAGCCTGCATGAAGCTTAAAGCTTGCTCCTTCTGTCTTAGCCCTGAATAAGGATTTGTTGCCTGAAATGTTGTCTTTTTAGCTGGTCCAATGAAAACTCATCTGTGCCTAAGAACCTTGCCTTGCTTGATGTCTTCAGCAATCACACTGCAAAAATATTACTGCAGGAGCTTCATACAGCTGTGACTATTCAACCAGCAGGCAGGTCTCAAGAGTTCTTTATTCCTGTCAGACACAAACCATTATAGAGCAGCATTCTCCAAGAGACAGATCTGCTTGTGGGACATATAAATACTGTTTTTCCTTCCATTGATGTCAATAGGAGCAAGGATAGAGGTATGATGTTATGAGATGCTAAGATCTTAAAATATGCTCTGAATGATTTCTATTTTAAGAGTTGTTTTGCTTTGGAGGATGAAAGGTCTGTTCACTTAATATGAGGAACAAGGCCTGTCTCAGAGATGTGGAAGAACATCTATTCATCCAAAAGCTTAGTTATTTCAGGAATAATCTGTAAATTATTTTAAGAGTTTGTTTAAACTGTTGTTAACTATACCTGGCAGATTTCTGGTGAATGCATTATCATTTCTTCAGCCTTCTTCATTCCAGCAAGGAAATTTTTGGGGGGACGGGACTTGTCAGTTCTCCTGTTGACACTGTTCTACTTTGTATAAATAATTACACATTCACTAGGACTGAGACTAACACCCCCACCCTTCCCAAGAGTGTTACCGAACCTCCAAAACTAGAGCATTGTTTTTTTCTCTCAAGAACTGGCTCCATGAATATTAAAGTATATTGAACAAAGCGGGACTGTTCCACTCAAAGAGGATGGTGGTCAGGTCACTGTTGTGAGACAGAAACCTAATGAGGAGAGGGAGAGGGAGAGGGAGAGGGAGAGGGAGAGGGAGAGGGAGAGGGAGAGGGAGAGGGAGAGGGAGAGGGAGAGGGAGAGGGAGAGGGAGAGGGAGAGGGAGAGGGAGAGGAGAGGAGAGGGAGAGGAGGGGAGGGGAGGGGAGGGGAGGGGAGGGGAGGGGAGGGGAGGGGAGGGGAGGAGAGGAGAGGAGAGGAGAGGAGAGGAGAGGAGAGGAGAGGAGAGGAGAGGAGAGGAGAGGAGAGGAGAGGAGAGGAGAGGAGAGGAGAGGAGAGGAGAGGAGAGGAGAGGAGAGGAGAGGAGAGGAGAGGAGAGGAGAGGAGAGGAGAGGAGAGGAGAGTTCCTCTCAAACACAGGTAGGAATTAGATTTTGTGACGCATTTACTGACTTCTTCAGGAACGCTAATACGATCTTCTCTTTCTCTGTAGAATTTACACATCAATTTATGTAACGATTTTGACAAGCATTTATATAAAAATACATTTTTAGCATTAAATGTAATAGTTTGTACCAAATGAAACTGAGTTTAGGGACTTAATTTCATTTAGAAATATGAAAAGATCATATTCAGCTCCTGGGTACTGAGATTTTCTTTCCTGTCCAAGTATTCAGCCAATTATTAGCCCAAACTAACTTAGAAAGTCTGTCCAAATAGTATCTTGTTTACCAGTATGGGCTCCACAAATTCTATGCCTTCTGTCTTAGTCTAATCAGAGTTCAGGTAGGAAATCATTGCTTTCTGCTTTAAAAACTGTGAATTGTACCTGTTGTCATAGAGCAAGGGGCTTCTGTGAAAGACAGGGTAACTTGGGAATTCACAGCCTGGAAAAACTACATTTCCATCAACTGGAAAACATTCAATTCATCTACTGAAGAAATATGCAAAAGCCAGGTTACTCTGATGCCCTCTTGCTGTTTAAGGTAGAGATCATAGTATCTACTTCCATCTATTCCCGTGGATACTGAGGGGCTTATAGGAATTATTTTTAATAGTAACTCTTTCTTGCAACAATTCAGTAAGCTGTTATCTAACGGACGGCCAACCTCACATTGGACAGATAGTTAAAGTCTGTTTGGTTTGACAGTTCTATGTTTCTCTTTTCTGGACTTAAAAGCTGTATGTGAAAAGTCCAAAAAAGAGACTATTTTATCCCAGAACCAAGTGTTGGAGTTTGTTGGTCAGTTTTGTTTGTTTGTTTTACAAACTTTAACAATTCATTTTTAACAAACAATACAGGTTTTCTATTTTCAGTTGTGTTTTGTATACCTGTGCTTCTAATAACTACTGAGCTTGCATTCGCATTTTGATGGTGTTTAGACCGACTTTATCTTTTCTAGGGATATGCATGACTTTAATATGGCCCACGGTTTAACAAATAGATTACTATTTTGAGGTTAATTCAAACACCAAACCAAAACAGACAAAGTGGGATTTGGAGTGGAATGGACTGCTGAACTATCCAAATTTGAATAGCAGATTTAACCCCTGATTCTCATATTAATGCAAAGTATTGAAGAATTCTGAAATGGAGTCAAATTGTCAAAATAAACTTTGAACACAACAAGGATGCAGCATGATCAAAAGTCCTGTTCAAAAAAACTTTGTGTTTGCATCAGACCTCTGATCATTTTTTTATAGCTATAAACTTTTGGGTATAAGTCTTGCATTAGAGCTTGGCTGGGAAAGTATGCTGGAGTCTTCTACTACATTACAGAAAACACAGGAGTGATACTACAGCTATAAATTCATAAATTAACAATCCAGGGCAGGTCAGAGACGTAGTAGTGCTTCAGAAGACACACTGAGCTTAGAATCCACTTAGTTTAATTCGGTGTATTTGAATTTCATTTACATTTAAAGCAGATAATTGAATAATGGTATTTAAGAAGAGACTCTGGAGTTAATAATGCTAGAAAACTATTAAGGAATCCACAGAAGCACACTTCCACCTGGGTAAAAGCTGCAGCCATGAGAGGGTGATAACCAAGAGACAGGCCAGCAAACATTCTAGGCATATTTAGAATGTTGTCAGGCAGAGAGAAGTGTCAGCAGAGTTTAAGAGCCCAAGAACCAAGAGCTTTGAAAACTCAGCTGGAAAGCTGAATATAGAGATGTTGTGCTGGATAGACAGTATAATAATTACGATCTATTGGTTGCACTTATAACTCAGGCTCCGTATAAAACTGTTCCTCTCATTGCCTTTCAAGGATCTATATACCTAGCATCACACATCTGCATCCATACCTATTTACAGCAAAGAATTCTTTACTATTTGATATTGCACAGAATAATTATTATCAGTGCACTGCAGTACATCTGGAAATATGACGGAATGCTGGCTCAGCATACCTCAGGCAAAGTACTGCACCTCTTAAAGAATGATGGCATACATAAAGCAGGAGCACAAGAGCCTGATTAGCCTTGCATACACGCTGAAAGCCAGGCAGATTTTTTTTTTTAAGTGAAAAGGAGTTACCGTGCTACAGCTCTCCAACCATAGAACAGGTAGCGATAGAAATGTAATAAATACTTACCAATCCTTGCAAAGGTCTCTGATTCATGTATTCATGTTCTCTGATTCATGAATGTATAGCACATTCAAAGGTGCTATACATGTGCCAGAAAACATTACGTGGTGGAGGCAGGCATTCTTGATTCCTGTCCTGCAAGGATTAAGAAGAAACTTGACTGTAAACTCAAGAATGAGCCCAAAGACCAGGCTTAGAATCTGGAATGACTTTCTCCTCTCAAAGTACCCTTTCAATAAGTGAGTTGAAGCATTTAAACATAAAGACTCTTTCAAAACAGTTGCCTGTGCTCAACTGTCCACTTCCAAACTGAAGTTTAGTTTAGGAGTACTGAAATTAAATTACAATATTACTGACTCAGCCTGGCCTTTATTTTCTTTGGTGGATATGGGAAAAACCAAAATAGTCGGAGGCTCCTGAAAAGATTAAAACAAGTAACTCCTGGAATACAAAAAGTATAAATTGATGCTTGATTCCGGCCTTGCACTTTTGATTCCTAAAGTACTAAAGGACTGTTGCTGAGTTAGAACTGCATAGAAGTTTCTTGCAATTGTTCCCATGCAACACTAAAAACACTGAAGCATTCTTATACCAAGTATATGTCTAATATCCACCTGTAATGCTGTTTCTCTAATGCTTTTCCAGTGTTTAGATTACTTTTGTGATATAATTTATAAACAAAACTGCCACTATCTGAAAGTCTCTGGATTTGGCTCCTCAAATTTCCATATAGGTTCCATCCATTTTTTACAACTTTTGGCCTTGATACTTTAGCAATTTAATGACCTGTAGTATTTTGCCCATAGCAAGAAGCACTTCTCTAGTGTTCAAACGTGTTGCTCTGTTGCTGAAACTGATACTGACAATGTTATTTTTTTACAGATTAAGTAATGATGACTCTCTGAAAATCATTACCCAGCAACACAATAGATCCCAGATGTGTTTAAAAAAACACAATATTAGGCTAAACTCCAAATTCTGGCCCGGAACGCATGTGTGCATCTCCCAGGGCAGTAACTCAGCATTTAGAAAAAGTAAACATACCATTGTAACACACACGGCGGACAGCTGAGTTCCAGCCACAGTGAAATAATCTGGCCCCAGTTTTGCATTCCACGAGCCCTGTACTCTGATGGGAGGAGGCCATAGGGACTGACTGTCATTCCCCCGCTTAGAACTGCCCAGCCCTTGTACAATTTATCGTTGCACAGGAACAGTCCAAATTTACATCAGTGGTGCAACACCATCCTCTTGCCTAGGACTCTATGCTCCAAAGACTGAATAAGGACAACAGAAGGCATAGCATAAACAACAAGAAGAATCCAGTAAGTCCTTTTGTATCATCAGTATGATGTTGTACCTGGCAGAAAATGGCTGGATCAAGATGTTCCCTCCCAAATACTTCAGCTCTCTCGACTTGATCTAATATGCCTGTTGAAGAAAGGGTATTTTCCCTGTTCTGGATTTTCATCTTTGAGGATGGAAGTCCTTCAGATGTAGACTTCCCCACTTTATCATTCAGATGTAGCTGTTGAGCTGCTTGGTTAAGTTAGGGCCTCCTATTCAAGTCAAGAAAACAAGTGCAGGAATGATTACATCTGACGGTAATTTCCTTGTATTCTCCTATCTGCACAGGTGATCATATCATTTGCACATTTTGTAAAGAGTTCATTCATCATTGTGCCCTTCCCATACAGTTTATAGTATTTTGGAAACAGATAGTGAATTTTCTTATCAGCAGAAGTAGAAAAACAGTATTTTAGTTGGCTGAACTAAAGTTGTTTACAACTCTTTTCTTCCTAAGATCATATGCATTAAATAGATCAGACCAAATTGCTCTCCTTTTCATGCATAGCCTTATAAACAAGAGTAGTAGAGGGAAATTCAGGAAAAGCAATGAGATGAAGAGGCATGAAATAAGAGGCATGAAATATTTTCTCACGGGGCTTAGTTGTGTTCTGATTTCCAATCTGTGTTGCCAGTAACAGTAAACTAATTATAACACGTGCAACTGCACCATGAGACTTAGGTCCCAGGTATCACCTGTGCAATAGCAGTATGACAGCATAACACATTTGATGCTCTTTAAAAATATCTCTATTTTTCATTCAGAAGATGGGGGCGGGGGGGGGGGATACTGAAGCTGGGTGCCTTAATACAAACCTAGTTATTTGTAGAGGATGTAAAACTTCATCTTCCTGGAACAAAAGAGGATTAAAAAGAGAATTAAAGCACACACACAAAGAATGGAAGCTTCTTTGTTCATGGTTCCAGTTTTCTTTTTGACAGCGTTCTTCCCAAAAGCTCTCTCTAAGCCTGAAAGACATTTCTCTGGAGCACCTTTGATGCCTTTTCCAACTTTTCTTTCTTTGCTTCTGCACATCAGTACCTGACAAAGTCTCTCACTGCACAGTCACAACTTCTGAGTGGATTCACGTGTGCCTTTACCTTACGCCTCCAGTGTCACTTGCAGCCAAGGGAAGGGAAGATGGCTGCGATCATCACCAGCTTGTTAGCACCACCCCGTGTGTCATGTAACACAGCAGTGACTCCACGCTCTCACTCACTCTCTTCATTCAGGTCAGAGCTGAGCTTAAAAGTATCTGGCGGTGGTGGTGGTTTTGGAGGGGGGAGGATGCTGTTGTGCTGTAGATTGTTCAAAATATCATCTCTTTTCATTTCTCAGTCTGTAAAACGCTCTAAGTCTCCAGAAATTTATTCATATACAGACATGAGCTAGTCTTGTCTTTATCCGCCGACAATGGATCCAAGAATGGATATTTTTTATATATCCCTCATAAAAGTAATTCTATTTTGTATCCAGAAAGAGACAGTCTATTTTTTTCCATTTTAGTGACATAATTTCCTAACTCCTCTCGTATTTCCTTCCCTGAGCACAAGCATTAATTAATGGTCTCATGTTTCTTTCCCACATCCGCCAAAGCAAAGGGAACCTGCTTTAGAATTTTCTTTCATAACGTTATCAGCTTGAATACATGCTGATTTAGATTACATCGAGCCTGGGATAATGACTGACTGGGTAGCTGATCTGCTTTGGCGTTTACAGCCCCCTAGATAAGAACAGCATTTACTGACACTTGATGATGCCCTGCCCCGTGCCGGGCTTGGAAGCTGTCCTGCAGAGACTGATGTGCTTTGCTCCCCTCCATCGCTGCTGCATCCCTGAGCCATAGGAACCTCGGGGGTTCTGCCTTCTACTCCATGGTTTATGTTCCTCTTCCTTTCATGTACTGAGTATTTTCCTCGGACCAATGTGTTTAAAATGCACTATTAGGGAGATAGCTCTTGCTTTAAAAGATTCTTTTAGAATCCGTTTGTCTGATCGGTACTTTAGCAATTTCTCCACCTGCTGTGTGATATGGCCCTTGTGAGTGCTTGCTCTTGGGTAATAGCCCTGGGCTATTTCACCGGAAATGTTGGAACAATCCTTTAGACGGCTTGTACTGCGATGGAGTACCTGTTCACAACATTATGAATGTTTCAAGCATCCTGCTTCATAGCAGACATTCTGGTTAATAATTATTAGATTTCTTTGGTTACAGGAATATTTGCAATTTAGCAGTAGTTGTCCGATTTATCATGTTTATATTATGATGAAAAACAATTCAATTAATGATAAATCAGCACCATTCTCCTTAATATTTTCTTATGCTGGCAAGTAAGCAACTGGCTTTGAACAACAGAGGGTGAAACATTTTTTAAAAAGAATAACTAGGATACGAGCTTGTATTCCCATAAAGAGAAGAGGCAAGTAGAAACTGATGTCAGAATTGCCCAAACTGACAAATGGAAGGACCAGAAGGTAATTTAGAAAAGCCACACTGAAAAACTGTACCTCTTTTATGATTGATGCATCACATCTGCTCTCTGCTAAATGATAATATGAATTATGTTGTTTTGCAACTGTATTAAATATGTTATTACCTGAGGTAAAGCCAGCAAAGAGGGGGAAAAAAAGATATTAATTAAGGAATATAAGCTCAGTTCCTAAGAAGTCCCTGAATTCCTAAGAAGGTGTGGGAATACTGTCAATACTGCATCTGCACTTGGTATCTCAGTATCAAAAGAAAGCAAGGGAGGGGGAGGTCTATGACTCATCACAGACATTTTTCATATAAAGCCAGAAACCACATTGTCATTTGATAAATGAACCGAGAGTGAAGCTTGACATACAAAAAGAGAGAAGAGTGGGAATTCCAGCCTGGGGAAGGGTGGAGGCTCTGCAAGTTTTCCAGTGACAACTCGTGTGGTTTTTTTATTTCTATAAAGTAGCGGATTCAATTAAAGGCGTAACATGGACAAATCCTTGGCTTACAGACCAGAGCAAATTTGGGAATCCTAGGAACTGGGTGGGTACATCAGTCTGTAAGAGTCATTTTAGGTGCTAAGTTTATCAAGAAAATAGGGATACGTCCTCTCTATTGCATGTTGTCCAGTACTGTTCTGAAAGGGGACAACTCGCAATTCCAGGAAATATCAAAATTCTTTTGGAAGTGAAAATATCAAGCTTTTGGCACTTAAGACCACACTGAGAGAGTTGGGGTTGTTTAGCCTGGAGAAAAAAAGCTCTGGGGAGACCTTACTGGGGCCTTTCAATACTTAAAAGGGACTTACAAGAAAGATGGGGACAGGCATCTAAATAGGGCCTGTAGCAATAGGACAAGGGGTAATGGTTTTGAACTAGAAGACAATAGATTTAGACTAGATACAAGGAAAGAAAATTTACAACAAGGGTGGTAACACACTGGCACAGGTTGCCCAGAGAAGCAGTAGATACCCCATGCCTGGAACCATTCAAAGTCAGGTTGGAGGGGGCTCTGAGCAATCTGATCTCGTTGAAGATGTCCCTGCTTATTGCAGGGGGGTTGGACTAGATGACCTTTAAAGGTCCCTTCCAACCCAAACTATTCTAAGATTCAAATAAAATAAAGAGTTGTTGCTGATATCATTTACATAAATTTAAATTCAACTAATTTCACAGTGTCAGCCGAACAGGACTTGTGCAGAAACACTAAGAGAGCACTACATCTTTTTGTCATGGTACAAGAGATTTTGTACAGATGACTCTTCATAGAAGAAAATAAGATTTGGTGAGAAGCCTGAAAGCTGGAGCATAAAGATTAAGAAACTAAGCTTTTGGGGAGGGAGTCATTTTCAGTCAGACCAGCGGGCCATTCTGGCTGCTGCACAGTAATATCATTATTAAATTTGTCACAGGAAGATGGGAGGGATGCATGGAGGGACACATGGAAGAGCAGGACCACCTGCAATCCATTTGCACCATCATTTACACAGTCTTTTCAAAGAATATCTCAGTGACAGACTGTCAGGGCTACATTTCAGGTAGAGGTTTCCCCTTTCCACTTCAGCAGTTGTCTCATTTTCAGGCAGACAAGGTCACACTTGCCAGACATTCATTAGGAAATTTGTCTCTTGTTAGCTTTGTGTACAAAATAGCTTTCTTCAATGACTGTTAGGGAGCAGCACTCATCCCTGGACCACTAGCATCAGTAGCTTAGCCTGGGAGAGCTAGCAGCAGCCGATGGGAGAAGAGGGGTCACTCAAGCTGGGCATTTCTGCCAGACCACTACAGGAGGCAATGTCACCCTAGGACAGCGGGCATTTTTTATAATTACTATTGCACTGGCTCTGTAGTTTGAATGTTAAATAGTTTATCACTAAAGATTCATCATTTCAAGCCTGTAGATGCTGCACCTTAGGCACACTTGTAACAGAAAATAGGTTTTGTTCTACCTTCAAAAAGAAACTACGTTAGCAAAGAAAGGAAAGTTACTTGTGTTGCAAAGTCAACTGTCAGAAGTTAGACATTTTTTGTGCACAGTAATACAGACTCTTTGCTTATGCAACTCCATACTATTTTTGTCACATAACCTATGCATCATTTATGCAAAGAATACATACACAAGGCAGCATAATTAAGATTGCATGAGATACTGTAAATCTGCCATCTTTTGGGTTTGAGCTTAAAACCTGTATAGCTTAATTTATATCCATTTCCTACATACAGTTCCTAACTGTGCATGTCATAGTTTTAACCCATGAAGACAGGGACTCTAAAAGATGCTGATCAAGCATCTTGAAGAATCAGCTTCCTGACTTCAAAAATGAAGTATCATCAACTTATGAAAGTCTTTATTTTATTTTGTTCCCTGCATCAGCAGGGGATTGGGCTTGGTGAAGAAGAAAAGTCACTCCCATTTCTGTGTTCCTGACAGATATTAATTTAGCTTAAGATTAATGTCAATGCTAATACCTTTATTCATGGGTAACCGCTTACCAGCCTTTTACTTTTCTGTCCCTTCTGCAGCCACTGATGGAAACCAGCCAGATGTCTCTGGTTTAGTTCATGGGTGAATTCTCTCTAGCAACATAATTTACATTTGGTAAATACAGTTTAATTTAGATTGAGTGCCTTGTTTGTAGTTTGTAATTTAGGGTGTGTTCCTGGATAGCCAGTGCTGTGTTCCGAATACGGCAAAGGTGCAGGCGTCTGGCTGCACGTGCTTTCCCAGCAGCCTGCGCTCTGCCTTGATTTGCGCATCAGCCTGGAATTTTACCTTCGCTGCACAGATCTGTAGATATTCTTGGGTGTAATAAAGAAACTGTAGATCACATTAACTGTTCAGAAGTTTAAAACTGTCTTTAGAAGAGGCTAAAAGTCTGCACCAACCGCATGTAAAAAGAGTCCTTGCACAGGTAACCCATGGGAACTAACAGCCTTTGACGGTGGTTTTGCATGGAGCCAGCTCTTCAGTGGATATATACAGCCTGAAATACTTGTTTTTAAATAGTGGGTCTCATCTAGACTTCAAAAATGTTCACAATCAAAGAGGAGCAGCAGGGAACGCGTGTGTCTGTGGTGTGAGGATTACACAACTCTCTGTATTGCGTTTGCATGGCAAGGTTTTGGTAGCCAGGGGGCTACAGAGGTGGCTTCTATGAGAAGCTGCTAGAAGCTTCCCCCATGTTCGATAGAGCCAATGGCAGACGGCTCCAAGATGGATCTGCTGCTGGCCAAACCTTAACCCATCAGCAACAGTGGTAGTGCCCCTGGGACAACATATTTAAGAAGGAGGAAAAAAACCCCTACACAACAGCAATTGCAGCCAGAGAGAGGAGCGAGATTATATGAGAGCAACGACTCTGCAGACACCAAGGTCAGTGAAGGAAGAGGGGAAGGAGGTGCTCCAGGCAACAGAGAAAAGCCTGCAGCCCGTGGTGAGACCATAGTGAGCCAGGCTGTCCCCCTGCAGTCCCTGGAGGTTAACGGTGGAGCAGATGTCCACCTGTGGAGGACTCCATGCCAGAGTAGGTGGATGCTCAAAGGAGGTTGTGACCCCGTGGAAAGCCTGCCGTGGAGCAGGCTCCTGGCAGGACCTGTGGCCCTGTGGAAAGAGGAGCCCATGCTGGAGCAGGTTTGCTGGCAGGACTTGTGACCCCGTGGGGTCCCACACTGGAACAGTCCATTCCTGAAGGACAGCACCTCCTGGAAAGGACACACGCTGGAGCAGTTCCTGAAGAACTGTAGCCCATGGGAAGGACTCACGTTGGAGAAGTTTGTGGAGAACTGTCCCCGGTGCCACTTGCAGGGAGGAAGTAGAGAATTCAAGAGTAAAGTTAAGCCCAGGAAAAAGAGAGGGGTGGGGGGAAGGTGTTTTAAGATTTAGGTTTTATTTTCTCATAATCCTACTCTGATTTGATTGGTAAAAAATTAAATTAATTTTTCCCCAAGTCAGGTCTGGTTTTCCTGCAACAGTAATGGGTGGGTCATCTCCCTGTTCTTATCTCGACCCACGAGGCTTTCGTTATATTTTCTCTCCCCTATCCAGCTGAGGAGGGGACTGACAGAGCAGCTTTGGTGGGCACCTGGCATCTAGCCAGGGTCAACCCACCACAGTCATCTACATTGACTTCTGTATCTAGCAATTTTTGTGAACATTACACTACCTTCATGACTGAAATCAGTACACCTAGTGGTAGTGGTCAAACTTTTGTCTGCTAATCAGCATCCTGTTAGTCATAGAGTAAGTAAATGTCTCCTTTTTAGCTTTCTTATTTCCCATTTCTGTCACTTCGAATCAGTTCAAAACACAGCTGCAAATATTATCTCTGCTTTGACCATGTTACAATCTTCTGTTTCCACAGCCCCCTTTGTGTGGACTGGGGCTCCCTCCCCCAGTCATTCACCAAAGCTTTGCCTACACGTGTCCTGCTCCTTCCTCCAGCCCCGCTGGGGGATGTGGTGCTGCCGACACATGTGCACCTCTTGCAAGAACCTGGGCCTCTGCAGAACCCACGCACACCTCAGCCTCTGCTCTTTGCTGTCTTCCATTGCCTCTGTGCACACGGGAACGCTGCTGGCACCCCTTAGTTACCAGCCGTCTTGCAGGCTGCCTCCAAAGATCTGGAATGTCCCATGGCAGCCGCACCTCTCCCACACAAATCCCCTTGGAAATTTATCAAGCATGGATCCAGGTTTTTCTACTGCGTTCTTCATCCAGCACTGCAGAGAGTACAGGTATTACATCAGCTAAATTGCAGCATCCTCTTTCTGTTTAATCCTCAAAGCATCCTCTCTAATCCACAGCACTTTGTTAAAGCTTTGGGAGTGGGACTGCCCTTCTTTGTGTTTTGCAAGAATAGTAACATTTAAGTGCTTAATAAATAAGCTAAAACCAAGATAATAGAGTTATATTCTGCCTTGCATGCAGCAGATTCTCTGTTTAGTTCCTCCAGTCTTTGCTTCTATTGGCTGTACCTGAACGACTTTACTACAGACTTACCTTCTTCTCCTGCAAGAGGTGTACACGGGGAGAAGCAAGAAGAGGGGCAAGCTCTTCTTAAAACAATCCTTAAAAGATAAATTTTCATTTATCAACATGATAATCGGTATGTCATCATCCAACAGCACTAACAACGGGGTTTCAGTTAACAGTTTTTAAAATACCAAGTTTTCTTGTGTCCAATAAGAATACTGACTTAACTTTTCATTTCTTTTCTCAGTCGAACAACTTTGGCCCAAATCCTACACACACACAAGTATTGAGTTCATTACTGTGCGCTCTGCCACAGCCCTTTAAAGAGTATCTTTCATAGCCAGAGTGAAAAGGCTACTAAAATGAGTCAAGATTACCAATTGGTAAACAAAACGAAGCATTCTCAGTTTACTTTAGAATTTAAATAAAGAAGAAATTTTAAAGTAGCGTTACTATTTTCTGAGCATTGGCGAAGCTGCACACGACTGCACCAACGCTGACACTGAGTTCATTCATGGCCGGGACAAACACCTCCACTGTGCCACCTGAGGACAGGAGGCTGCGGGGTTCGGGGCCACCCCGCTGCGCGCCCCTTCAGCCCCTGCGGGCGCAAAATACGCGGCGCCGGGGGCGCCCCCGGGGCCCGAGGCTGCAGCGCCACCGCCCTCCTCCCCCGGGAGACCCCGGGGCGGGGCTGGGCACACCCGGAGGAAGGGGCAGCCGGGAGCGCCCGACGCTCCGCGGCCGCGCAGCACCGCGCCGCGCCCCGCGGAGGGAGGGAGGGAGGGAGGGGGACGGGCGGCACTGCCCCTGCCCGGCACTGCCCTGCCCCGGGGGCGGGGGGCCGCGGAAGCCTTTGCCTCCTCCCCCGGCCCCGGCGCACACGGGAGGAGCAGGCGGCAGCCGGAGGAGCGGCCCCAGCCCTGCCCCAGCCGCCGCCGCCGCCCGGAGATGCCGCCCGCCGCCCCGCGGCCGCCGCCGCTGCTCCCGCTGCTGCTGCTGGCGGCGACAGCGCGCCCCGCCGCCCCGCCGCACAGGTACCGCGCCTCCCCCCCGCCTCTCCCTCCGCGCCCGCGCAGCGCCGCCACGCGCTTCTCCCTCCCTCCCTCCGCCGGAGCGGCGCCCGCCGCGCGGCCCTGCGGTGTGCGGACGCCTCCGCTGCCCCCGGGCAGCAGCCGCGGGTGTTTCGTAGCACCGCGCAGCATCCGAGGGCGGCGCGGGAGGGGGCTTTTCCCACCGAAACTGCCCCCTGCGAGAGCGGCAGCCCCGTGTAACACAACAAGTAACGTAACAACATTATAATACAATATGGTATAATACATCATAGAAGGGTTCAGGTTGGAAGGGACCTTAAAGATCATCTAGTTCCAAATAATATTATATAGGATATAATAATAAATATACAAGGTAAGATATGATATATATATCCCAGTATCTATAGTTCAGTAGGGTGTTCACTCACCCTCCTCAGCAAGGCTGTGGTTCCACGCGGGGGTTCTCCAGGGCCCCCCCGTGCCCCCGCAGCCCAGCCCAGGGTGGCCGGAGCAGGGAGCGGACACCTGACGTTTTTTAGCCCTCCATGTCCTCGCACCGGTAACGTCAGGACAGACGATTCATCACCCGACTGGAGTAGTGGGACTTGTGCACGTGGTGGATTGTGCTCCTGTGGTGTAGAAAACTTACATAGCGACTTACTTATTAAGTATCTAAATTCAAAGCATAGAATGGAATTAAAAGTTACTTTTATTACTGTGCTATTTTTAACTACTATTATATATACTATAAAAAGTAATTACTACTGACTTCCTGATAATTTTTTTTCATTATAATAGCAATTTGCAATGATGTATCACACCACCACACCTTACGAATTAAAAAAGGAAGGAAGGATAAGTCTGTAAACACAGATTTAAGGTCCAAGTAGTTAAACTTTCTCTGCACCTAAGCTTGCGCGTTAAATTGCACATTCTATGTCAGTAATGAAATTGTGTAAGTAATGAAACAAATGTTTAAAGTTAGCAATGTTTTTAAGTATTTAAGTTGTGTTTTTAAGTATAAGACAGTCCGTGCCTCTTTACTATTATATAAAGAATAAATGAAATATATTTAAAAATTAAGCACTATTTTTCCTATTATTCTCAGGCCTACATTTGCATGTGGAGGAGTTGTATCTGGAGAGTCAGGGTTTATTGGGAGTGAAGGATTTCCTGGAGTCTACCCTCCAAACAGCAAATGTACTTGGAAAATCACAGTAAGAATTTTTAATATCACAAAATCAGTGCTGCAGACAATGAAGAGCTGTTTGTTGTTAATGCCAGTGTTTTATATGGGATAACTTATGTGCAACAATGAAGTCGGTAACTCAGAGCAGTTCAACTATCTGGAGCTTTTTAGGGTTTCTGTAATGTGATAATAGTGGCTGAAATAGAGCTGACCTCGCCTAATGTCAGAAGCAAATTTTCATTGACTTCCATAGATACACCTCTAATTGTTTTAATTTAACCGGCTTGAAAGCCAACATTTACCCTTTCAGTGATTGCAGAAAGCAATAGCTAGGTAGATCAAATTGGATTAAAGCTTTGAGGTGTAGGTAATGAAAACCAAAATTTGTTGGCAAGAAGACACAGAAAAACTTTCAAGCAAAAACAAAAAATTCAGGCAGGTTTGCTTGTGGTGTGCTAATAACAGTGTTCTGCCAGCCAGGACATCTGGAGTATGTCATACAGCAGGCTGAGAAAGCCATAGGAAAGCGTTGTTACAGTTGTAAATGACTGTGCAAAAGCATGCGGTACAATTGATATTTTGATGCGGAAGTGGGACTGTAGGGCAGAGGCATGGTATTCATGGAGAGCAAATGCCATTAAACAACTAGGACTAAACGCTTCAGTGCTGGATGTGTCCTTATCCAGAGACTCAGAGAAAGGCATTGGAATGAATGATTACTTTTCCTCACATCTGCACCAATTAAGCCCTCCAAGATTTCCCACCGAATTTCCTCTCCATTTCATAGGCACAGTTCACTAAGAATTCCTGCGACATTCAGGCCTAGACTATGGGCTTTACAGAAAAAAGAAAAAAGCAGCATAAAAAAGCATAAGAAAATAAACGAGTCTGTGTGTTGACGGGATCACTAAAGACAAGTTCAGTTCGGAGACTGTTGCAGGTTAGGTGTTGGCAGTAGAACGGGATGGCACAGGATAATTGTCTCCTGCTACTATAGAGATGCTGACGCAAAGCAGGAGACATTGATCTGTTTACGGTGTTCGGTTAAAACGACTCTCGTACCAAACGAGTGATGTAATTTTAATCATTTTATCTGAAGGATACCAGTGAATCTGAAACAGTTGCTTTCTGCTCTTTTATGTTGCATTGTTATTATTAGGACCAAGCTAGAGGTTACCTTTAATCTGTGACTGACTTTATCTAGAAGAGTATGATGTGAAATACAGCGTATGCTCATAAACAAACTTGCTTCCTGCTGTCGAGGGGCTGAGATTACAGCAATTAGCGTGGCCCACCTTACAATCTGAAGAGCAGATGCAAATTGCGTTTGGAATCATACACCTATGCCTTACATAAAAGGGAAAAAAACCCTCCAAAGCTAGCTTACCAATATTTAACTCAGTATCACATCTTCAAACATTCAACACTGAATTTGGAGGGAAATAATAATTTTGATTATAACAGCATAAAGTTTTTATGATTAAAAAATGCAAATTACAGGCAGCACTGTAGAAGCAACTGAAGAAGCAATTACTGAAGTATCCCATGGACCTGCCCTTCATCATATATTGGGGGTAGAGGGAGAAGAGAACAACTGATTGTGTTTAAAAAGTCCGTACAGAGTGGTTTCATTGCAGACTTAATGTGGCTGTTGCCGACAAGATGCGAGCATCCCTGTTAGCCTGAACATTGTGAACAGCGTTACCACAAAGCTGTAGCAGAGCCGTGTCTGCACTCAGGCCTTATTGACCATGGGAGGAACTCGATGGCTTCTGGCATTTCATCATCATCCTGACTCCCACTTTCCTGCTGTGCTGCCGTTCACTCCTGCTTTTCGACTGCTGCATACCCATCCTCTGTAGCTCACCCAAAGCCAGAGTTAGGCTGCACAACTGTAGTGGTCCAGGCTTTCTTGTGCCCCACCACATTTAACCCCTGTTAGACAAGAGGGGTCTTGCTTGTCTTGGTTCACTAAGCCAAGCCAATTTTTTTCCCCCCATCAACTGTGTAGAACACCCTGTCTTTCGGATGTGCAAGAAGGATGTAGGGAAGGCAAGGACTACAAAACTTGCCAGAAGAAGCCTGCAGCCTCTTCAAAAAGAGGATGATTTACCTAACTGAGGGAAAGTGGTACACTCAAGGGTCTGGTTCACCTGAATTTGTACAACAAAGTCCTTTCACCAGATACTGCTGAGGCTCAGAATAGCTTGCAGTAGCACCCAAGTAAGAAAGGCAGTTACACTGCCATGAAGAAATATGCGTTAGGCTTCCTCATTTAGCATCTGATCGCAGAAGATGACTAAGACTTTTTGCCTGTCCGTTCTAGCCAAGGGCTGTGAACACCTTCCTGAAAACACTCTGCCTAATGCAGGATCTGACAAGTCTGCAAGACTGGAAGAGACATTGATTCCTTTTGCATCTGGGTCACGAGAGGCACGAAGCTGCTGTTTTCGCAACTACAGGATCTCGTCCTCTGTAGAAGAAATAAATCCGCAGAGAGGCAGAGTGACAGCTAATTCATTCTTTAGAAGAAAATAGGTTTAGAAAACAGAATCACAGAATCTTAGTGGTTGGAAGGGACCTCTGAGATCATTGAGTCCAACCACAACGTTATAGGTAATACAGGTAAAGCAATGTAGCGTTCAGGTATCAGCTGAAATCTTTCCAACTGGTTTGCTAAAGCTAGAAGAGTCTCTCTAGCTCAATTATGGTTCAGTTATTTCAAGAGACTGGGACTTTTTCAGCTGGCTAAAGAAAACAGCTTTTCTATTCTAAGAGCTCTAAGAAGTGTTCAGCACATGCTTGTGGTTATATTACAACCTTGGCAGACTACCCAGCAGCTTTTAGCTGGCTTTGCTAAGAAGTCATTTCTACGGCTATTTCCTTTCCTATAGTAGAGTATATAGCTTTATCTAAAATATGTCATATACATTTACTTTTAATACTCTCTAATCCTTCTTGGCCGTCACCTCCCATGAACGTGTCACATAGTCCAAGAATCTGGACTGCTGTTCTGTGTTTTTCTGGCAGACCGCGTAGTTCCCATAAAACTTTTAACAGCTTTATGTGCAACAATAATACTGAAGACTGTCAGAGTTACGTAAGGTTATATTTTTATAGGTTCAGGAGCCATGTTCCAGCAGGTTTGCTGACAATAAGCAAGGTTTGAAAAATTTACTTATCATCAGGGGAGTTGGGAACCTGCCCCAGGGGAGTGGGATATTTTAAATCATTTTCTCTACATTTTAAGCATTCATTTTCCCATATCATTGTGAAACTGCCCTTCCAGTAAAGAACAGATCTTTACACGTGGCTGTATTACCAGAAAAGAAACAGCTGAACAGAATCTAGTGCCTTTGTCAGGGAGAGCAAGCTAATACGAATTTCTAAAAAACTTGTTCCTTTGTGGCTGGAGAGGATGGAGCTAGGGAACAAGTGACTAGGCAGGAACGGTGGTTCTTCCCAGCATGTAACTCCAGATACCTTTTAACATTAATTTTCAGTAGAGAGAAATAATATGTTTGGCTTGCAGGTAGCTGATGTATTTTTCAAGTCTACCTAGGCTGCTATGGCAAAACATAAAATCACCATTTTAGTGTTAAACATATACACCAAAATATATTAAATCCATATACAATATAGGTTTAAAAAATAGGCAAAATATTTTCTCAGAAAGCTAGCACTTATGGGTTTTCCCCACCAAAAAAAAGATTATTTTCAAAGCAAATAATCTAAACCAAGTAATTTTGAGAAGTATGACAGTTTGGGAATCCTCCCCAGAAACGGAGAGGGGCACAGTGATGAAGAGGGCTTTGTGTCCAGTCAGAACAACAACAGAAAAACAGCTTAACTACTTTAAATGTAAGTGAACTTTGATTAACAGTATATGAAATGCCTGCAACGATTGGTAACCAAAAAAAAAAATAAATCTAGGAACCTTATTTTGTGGTGGGTTGTATATATAATATAATCATGCTCTTTTGAGAGAGGTTAATAGTCTATGGCTATGATTTGAGGGAATTATGCTCTAGAAAAAGTCCCCCTAAAAATTCAGGGAGTGCAATTTTCCTCTAGCCTTCAATAGGAGTAAGGCATCGCTTCACAGGAGTTCAGCGTCATAATTTCTGATCCTAAAGAAGTTCACAGAGTTAAAGGAAGAAGGGAAGCAAAGGGCAAGTATGGGTCAGTCACCCTCAGCGTGACAAGGAGAGGCAGAAGCTAAAGTGCCTCTGGTGTTGAAAGATACCAGCTGGATGGATAAAACAGAAAAATAAGGCACACCCTGCAGGGGAAGCATCACATACTCTTCCTTTGACTCCTCCCCTCCCTCTCTCTCTCTCTCTTTTTTTTTTTTTTTTTTTTTTTTTTAAGAGCTGCAATTCCTTCCAGTTCTTCTTCTGAGGTATCCCATCATCTTACTGCATCAGCAGACTCGGATGTGGCTCAAAGTAAACAACAATACTGAGTCATGCTGGCCCTTGCTTTCTCCCCTGTGTGTCTCATGGAGCAATATTTTAGTATCCTAGGATAAATATTGGCAGATTTTAGCACATTAGTTTTCAACATTTAAAAAAGGGAAATGGTAGAAATAAAATAAAAGTATTGTTTTGTGAAGACGCCTGTGTTTAGGGTGGGATTCCTTGGGAGTAGCTGCAAACTGGAGCGGCTGCAGTCTTGCATGTCATCTGGTCAGACCACAAACTTATAGTTAATTTAACATGCTGGAACAAATTTGATATTTTTGTGAATAATGAAAAATATTATTTTAATAAGCAATGACATTATTTTGTAAAGTAATGGCAGGAAGCAGTGACTGTGACTAAGGGTCCCAGTTCACATATTTCTGTAAATGACTGATCTCCCCAAATTCAGCTAAATGTGAGCAAAGATTATTCTGACAACTAAAAACTGGAGTAGGCTCCTTGTTAAACATTCATGACCAGGTGGCTGAGTTTTCCCTACACATTTTCTTACAAGCTGTCATGAAACAAAACTTGGAAACTCAGTACATCTATGGGGAGCAGTCTTGACTGAGATCAAGTAGACTGAAGTAATAGAAGCTAGAGAGATTAAAAACTATAATGAAATATAATTCGATAATGTGGTGTAGTATCGCATAACATAGTGGTGGAGAGAGGAGAAGGAAGCATACCACGGTGCACTGAATTACTTACCTCATGAAACAGAAAAGCCAAGCCCGAGTGAATGGTTGGCTGGCAGTTCGGGGTTTGGCTGCTTTGCCAGCGTCCTCTCCTCCTGAGCACGGGGCAGTCCCAGGTCCCAGTTCCCTGTGCCCCGCTTGGGGCGGCACAAGAGTACGAAATTCTTGAGGGTAGGACTGGGCGCTGTGAGGCCGGTGGGAGCAGCACAGCGCTGGTTCAATGTGCTCGTGGATCAGAGCTGTCAGTGAGCACCCATCAGCATCACTGAGGGATAACTGCTTGGCTAAATCTGAATGCATTTCTACCAGGACAGCAAAAAGACCTTTTCTTACCCCAGAACCAGCCACCTCTCACATTTCAACTTCCTTCTTCAAACTCGGGGAGGGAGTAGGTGTCTTCAAAGAAGCAATTCAAGCTGAGAAAGTAGGGAAAAATCTATAAGTACTGACAAAACCATTTAATCTAATATGATAGAGCCACTTGTGCTCAGCATTCAGAAACAGTGGAAGAGAAAGGGGAAACTTCTTTAAGGTGGGTAAGTTGTAGCAAAGCTGTAAGACACGGCAGTGGAAAATGTTGGACAACCTTAACCATAGGCTTAACAGCTCAGTCTGTTTTAAAACGTGATAACCTTTAAAGTTTATTTAGATCCTGTTGTACCAGTTGTTCAAACTTACAAATAACGAGCATTCCACCCCAAAAGAGTATATATTAATTTATATACATACTTCTGGAAAAAAGGCTGCTTAAATTTAACTGCCTAAATCTGATTTTATCTGACTACCTTCACAGCCAGCATTTTTGAACTGATTTGTCTGGTCACATAGAGTTTGTAGTACAGCCATAAATAACATTCAGGTCTTCTGACAGGAATACCAAATTCCTTTTAGCTCCTTTTCTGTTAAAATGACCATGTCTTAATGCTTCTTAGTGACTCAGACCAGAAGAGAAGCGAATGCAATAATAAGAGATTTAGTTATGAGAGCAGTGATTCAAGGAGTCATACTGCTTTCATGGGATATCTTACAATATGACTAGGCAGCTGTATTTGCCTTATGCTGACTAAATATACATGTGGGTTCTTTTCTGATACCAGCTATAGGGCTTGCTCCTTTCCGTAGCGTGAGTTTTAAACCTGACATCTGGCTTTAAAGTTTTCTAAAACATAGTCATTGTGCTTTGGAATTTCTGGGTAAGAGTAGATGAGTTTTGTGGTTTTCATGTAGTAGTACTAGTAGTAGTGATGTACGTCAGCACAGGGGAACTGAATGCATTTTTGAGAGAACTTTGAAGCAGGATTAAAGGAAAATACTCTGAAATGCTACCTCAGGGAGAGGAACTGCAGTGGGGCTGGTCAGCCAGTGTGTATGTGGGGCCCAGGCAGTTGAAAACAGCTCCTGGCAAAAGTCTGTCCTTCTGCAGCATCAGTATCAGCACCAGACATAAAAGCAGCCGCCAGAGTGAGTAACCTTCACATATCTACAGCACATTTTTCACTACATCTACAGCTGCTGCGTGTATTAGTAACTTCTGTGGGTTAAGTGGTCGCTTCCATCTATAGCACTTCCATCTATATCTGACAAGGCATTTTTAACCGTTGAAACTCATGGAATTCAAACACTGTTTGACAATTTCATATAGGAACAGTTTAGTTGGAGTTTATCTCAAACTGGTGTTTTAAAATGAGTCACTGGTAAGGAAGGAAAAAAATTCATGAACTCTTAAAAGAAAGTGGCTTAAATATGGACTTACTGCAGATATATTAAGTGTGTGTTATATGTTTAAAGCAGAAAACAATAGCAGTGTCTCAGTAAAATAGAACAGCTGCAATTATTTTAATAGGTAGCCACTCTGCCAGGCTATGAATTGAATGCAGATAATTCCACTCTGCCTGCCTGGGGTCCCTCTATACTTTAAAATACTGTTTTCCTTCTTCCTGTCCTGTTATATTTAAAGCATTGAGTGCTTTGTTAGAATAGTTTTTAACTTCTCAGTATGCTGCTTATTCTCTTAAAAGCTTGCAACTCTATCCCAGGAAACATTCTCCTCCTTGTAAACTATTATGCTCTCTTAATTTACATCATTCTCAGTACTCTTGCCTCTTTTGCAATGTCCACAGATGCAGACATGTAAGAAGATTTGCCCTGTTTTATGTTTCCTCAGATGTTTCAGAAAACAAAACTCTTTTCTGTATTGAGGACACCCACTAATGGTTCTTTTGAACTCTCTGTTTATACTTTGACATATTCTTTCCAAATATAATTCTTTCACTGCAGCCATCAAGCTAAACGTACCACTCCAATAGCTCAATATTAGGGTTAGCTCAATATTAGCATTAGCCATTAAGTTTGCAGTTTTATTTATAAATGTAAGTTGTGTGTCTGTAAATAAAAAAAAATAATCCTTCAAACGATGAAACTTTATGACACAAATCAGCACGATAAGAGAGGCCATTTCAGTTGCTCAAAATTGTAAATTGCTTGTTCCATTTTTTTTTTTTTTAAACCATATTAATCTCATCCTCCTCACCTTGGTGGCAGGGAGCTGCATGGCTGATTGCATACTTTCAGCAGAAAATAAGAGAAACATGCCAAGCTGAACTGGGTGGTGATGGTATGTAATCAACTATGTGAGCCTGGCTAGACGATACTGGGGATCAGGAGGAAGATAATGACAACAGAGGTGGCCAGAGCTTTGTTTTTATGATTCGTTCAATACAACTTTAAAAACCACTCTGCCTGGAGTATAGTTGACAAAAAGAGCTTACCTGGTGAGAAGTGAAGGATATGCAAATATGCAAATAGTGGGATCAGATAAATGTGTGGTATCAGTCACACTTCAAGATATATCTCTCCCTCCTTCCTTTCCTCTCTCTCTGCAGGTCCCAGAAGGAAAAGTGGTGGTTCTTTCTTTTAGATATTTAGACCTGGAAAGTGACAACTTGTGCCGCTATGATTTTGTGGATATATACAACGGCCATGCCAATGGACAACGCATCGGCAGGTTCTGTGGTACTGTGAAACCAGGTGCCCTTGTATCCAACAGCAATAAAATGTTGGTGCAGATGACTTCAGATGCTAATACTGCTGGAAGTGGATTCATTGCAAAGTTTTCTGCAGCAGAACCACATGAAAGAGGTAATTAACAATTATGTACGTGCTGAAGACAAATATAACCATACAACTCTATGGAGGGTCATATTAATGCTTAAAAAGATGTGATGCCAGAGATATTGGGGATTGTGCTGTTCAGCGCATTCATTAATTATTTTACATAGCAAACAGCAAAGTATAACTGTTTAACCATCATAGTTAATCAAAGTAGTAAAGAGAAGGGCTAACTATTGTAAGAGTTTGCGGAAGAACTGCACCTAGTAGCAGTATGGTAATGGTTAGTCAATAAAATGGCAGATGAAATTCCATCTAGATAACTGTTGCAAATAAGGAGAAAACACCCTAACTTTATGTACAGTACAGTGGGCTCTGAATTGACTGTTACTGCTTAGGAATGAGATCTTAGGTTTAAAATAGATAATTTATGAAAACAATAGTCGAGCATCAATCCAGCGCTCTATAGGTATCAAAAAACCCCCAAGCTTAATAATTATTTGAAAAGGGAATAAAGACAAAACAACAACAAAAATTTATTCCACTACAAATCTCTAATGCTGAATTAATACTGCGTGCCATTCTGATGTTCCCATCTCAGAACAGGATATAATAAAACTATTAGAAGCAATCAGAGACAAGAAGTATGATAGAGTTAAGGAACATCTTCTACACAAAGACCAGCTGCACAGCGTGGACCTCTTCATGCTGGAAAAGAGAAGGTCAAGGGGAGTGTAGGAGAAGGGCTGTGAAGCCATGATGGGTACAGAAGAAGCGAATGGGGACCACAGTCACTGTCCTTCTAATACAAAACCCAGACGAGCAAGTGGCTGCAAAGGAAAGGAGCGGGTGATTTTTCTCAGTGAGCTGTTGAGTGGTGGAGGGCCGTGCCAGGGCACATTGTGGACTCTCAGCTTCTACACTGGTTTAAAAACAATTAGAAAAACATAGGAAAGAAAAATTTGTTAGGTATTATTAAACATAAAGGCATTGTCTTGTGCTTGGGAAGGCCACGAACTGCAAGAGGCTGGGAGGTTAGGGGATAAATTAAACATTTATCACCCTGCTGAGGGACTCTTCTTCAAGGCTTTTGCTATCAGCACCATACCAAACTAGACAGGCTGTTGGGCAGAGGCAGTGCAGGTGATGGGTAATTTATTAGTCCTTCCAGGTGTATCCCTGTACTAATAACTTCTTGAAAGATATATTAAACATCTATGATGTGACAGAGTTAATAATAAAGAACGTTCATAATCTTATTATAAATAAGGATTACATACCTGATACAGATTTGTAATTTGGGACTGGGAGGAGCTGATATGGAGGAACCCGCCTCTCTGTCAGGCTCTCCACAGGCCGCAGTTCCTTCAGGAGCACCCGTCAGCCGCGGCACAGCACCCTGGGGCTGTGGAGGTGCTGCTCCAGCACTGCTGGCTCGTCCTCCTCCGCCCCTGGTGTTCGCAGGAATGCTTCTCACGATTTTTTTACCCCTCTCTTCCTCTACGTCTGGCATTTTCTTTGGGAATATGTTTTCCCAGAGGTGCCACCAGCTGAGCCGAAGGGCTCAGCCGTGTCCTCCGTGGGGCTGTGGCAGAGGTGGCTGGAACCACCTGGGACCGGCCACGTCTCCCTCAGCGAGGCCTCTGCCGTAAGACAAACGCGTGAGGTGGGTTACCTGCCTCCCTGTGCCCTCTGGTCAGCATGGTGCCTGTACTTGCAGGGGACCAGTACTGTGGGGGACGACTGGAGAAGCCGTCAGGGTCCTTCCAAACGCCCAACTGGCCAGAGCGAGACTACCCAGCGGGAGTCACCTGCTCCTGGCACATCGTCGCCCCGAAGAACCAGGTAAGGCGCTGCCATCGCCCCGCTGGCACGGCCCAGCTTCCATGGCCGCAGGGACTAACATCTCAGCAACAGCCTCTCGCACGGCACGCTGCCGGCCTTGGCACTGAAACAACAAAAATGCTGCCTGCCTGAAATGTAAAGTTGGGTAAAGCCGTGTAAAGCGAGGAGTGCAGGCGCCCCTGCGTCCCAGCGATACCCGCCGTCCTCTCATGTACTGCCTGGCTCATTCCAGTAGCTCCTGTGCTCTCTCAGCATGGTGTGTCCCCTTCTGTGCATTGATACATTCCCCTAAATTAAACGTTTTAAAGCATCTGTGACTGGTGAGGCTTTTAGAATAGATTTTTTTGAAGATTATTTTGTTAATTAACAAAACATCATGCAAATTAAGTTTTAAGGTGATCATCTCAGGACGAAACATGATGATGTCTGATGCTAGGCGTAAGTCTAACAACACTTGTAGCATTTTCAGTGTTGCTGCAGTTTGTTATTGAGGTACTCTGGCAGAGATGGTTGAATTTATTAAAAGCAGAAATTATTTTATTCTGCTTACAGACAGGGATTGTATTCAGATGTGTCCCACACAGGGATTTTCAATGTACATTTCATAAAGTTTGGTTTATTTCACATTTTGAAGGCTCCATCTCATAACATGCTTGCTTAATTAGCCAGATGCCATCAGAGCATATGTTAGCACTTCATTAAGACGTGAAGAGATGTGACGGCAGACCAAGAGAGCTCGCTGGCCACTGTTTGCCACACACGGCAAACACAAGTGTGTTCCCTATACTGCAGGGCTAATCTCAATCCTAGCTTCACATTTTCTGGTTGTTGCTGAGCCACCTGCTCTGTACCTTGGCAGGGGGTCTACAATGACTGAATGTTTTGCTCAACGAGCATATTTGGTAGGTTGCTTTTCTTACCCGTGTCCAGCTTTTTAAATTCCTCTACATGTAAAGATGACTTTCCTCTTAATCTTGTGCTCATGACCATAATCCTCCAAATAAAAAAGCTGCCCCAGATAAATATATTCTTCAGATCTTTCATACTTTCCATTTACCAAGATATTTTCTCCCTTGAACTGAAACAGTATGACAGCTTAGTCTTTCCTGTACTCCTCTTAATCCACATTCCTTGCTTGCTAGATACAGGTCATTTAACAATCCTATAGATAGGCAGTGATTTTTAAAACCTTATCTGTAAACTGCAGATTACTTCATTTTTTTACAAATATCTCTAGATAAGCCTAAAAACTCTTCCTAAGCTTGTAGAGAAGATTTAAGAAAGGCTATATAAGCATAAAAATAATGGCGTTATATCCCTTGCCTTTTGAAGATCCTGCTCCATAAATCTATAAGTTTCTGAATGTATATTTTTCGTGTACTGCAATAGTGGTTGTTTGCATGCAAATGAGGCAAATTTTGACAGTGACAAAAAACATTTTTGAGGAAGTAGTGAATAAGCATCTCTCTCCAAGCGCACATGAAAAGCTGCTCACACTTCCATTTGCCAAAGTTCAGGTGCCGTTGTCTGTACTTCCCTTTCACAAGTTTGTGAGCAATAAAACAAGGCACTCTTTTGCTTCTAATACAAACCAGTAATTACTTAATTTATTACAGAAGATGGAGGAGCTTCTCAGGATGCTGAAGAGCTTCTATTCTATCATTAAATACTTGTTATTTGTGCAAAGTGCACTTATGAACAATAGTAAAGTAGATATTATGGCCTGCTGCTTTGCCTGCACATGGAAGAATTTAGTATTTTTGCTCCCAGTTGCATTACTTCTTTCTATACCATCTTTTTCGATCACAAGTGTATTATTCAGATGGGTACTTCCACTTAAAGCGCATTTCTTCATCATGACAACACGGTTTTTGAAACAAGCCCGTTACTCATCTCTGAAACCAAGTCCCCCTGGGTTACTCATACTTTATGGGAAACTAAATGATGCCTTACACATCTGAATAGTGCAAAAGCATATCCAGGCAAAGCTAAGACAGGCTGCCATTACTATGAACATAGAATAAGATCCTTTTTACTATGGCAGTAAATCAGATAAAGTGTATGCGACGTACAAACGACTTCTTTTTCTCTGTACAGTCTTAAAAGATTTAATGTCATCTTTGTTTGAGACAGACCTTTAGAGAGAAATCCTGCATATCTACAATCAACACAATTCAGTGTTGTCATTCAAGCCTCATTTGTGCTATTTATGGGAAGGTGATTTAAATACTGTTGTGCTTCATATAAAGAAGCAACCTAAATGCATGTGTTACCTCTGTTTCAATCGTGCAGTTGTGTTGCGTTTTCCTTCCTTGCTACACAAACTGACAGAATCATATGGCAGGACTTCATTTCAGAGTCGTAAATACTGTTTCTGTTTTCTTGTCTTGTTTTTCTTTCTTAAGCAGAAGTCCATAAATACAAGTCATGTTGAGATAACAGCGATGGTACTGGAAGTACCACATGCATAAAGTTCTCACTTGTGACTTGTAAAGCCCCAACATTTATGGAAATGGTGCATGGCACCACAATTCCTTTAACTACTGACTTTCTCTTGGTTTTAGTCTTGCTATTTACTAATTTTCTTTCTATCAATATTTTTGTCTCTGACCTTTTTATTCCTGCATCAAGTAAACAGCATTGTCAACCACAGTGATTCAAACCCCGCTCTTAATGAAGTCAGTGAAATGGCTCTTACCAACTTTTTTTACCCTTGCTTTTTCTTTAGTATATCTTGAATGATACAATGACACTAAAAGCACCTTTTCTGTGGTTGGGGTTTATTTATTTGTTACAGTTATTTTAAAGGCAGCGTAACACCTAACACCTACTATCCTGTTTTCATCCACTTGTAAAAATAACTTTATCAGAAGCTACTTGCATATGCAATATTGCATTTGAGAACAAAATGTTTTATAGAATATTAGAGTCATATGTTGAACTATTGGAGAGAAATCACACGGATTAAAATACTTTACTCCACAATTAGGCGCATTATGGACTTTTCCTTTATGGAAAGAAAAATCAATTAGTACATCTGAAGAGGTCACTTACTATAAAAAGCACTAATAAATTCTACATATCAAAACCTTAATGAGTTATTTACACTTTACCTGCAGCTAATAGAGTTAAAGTTTGAGAAGTTTGACGTGGAGAGAGACAACTACTGCAGATACGATTATGTCGCAGTGTTTAATGGTGGGGAAATCAATGATGCTAAAAGAATTGGGAAGTACTGCGGAGACAGTCCACCAGCGTAAGTAACCTTCTTGAATTACGAACTTCACTACCACGGTGTGTCATTTTGCTAACAGTTCTGTACTAGGCTTCTGAAAGATTTTTATTCTTTTTTAAATTAAATAATGACATTTTCTACCTCCAGTTGAACTTCCAGGAGTTGCTTAGTATCTTGTCTCTCCCTAGGTTTTCCCTCTTCTCCCTCCCTCTGTGACTAGCTCTGGCTCCAACCCGTGTTCTGTCCTGTCCCTCAAACCTCTTTAGAGCACTGTCTAATAACACCAATACTAATGCTGTTGATACTGGTGTAACACCAATATTAATGGTAGCCGAACACTAACATCACTTAATACGTGTTTTGGTTATAGATACTGAAGTACAAGGATCCAGCTGAACTCTGTAGCCCCTTGGCTCGTTACTCACTTTATCTGACTCATTTTCCCCTCAGCCACTTCCCTTCCGCTGGTTCCCTGGCTGCTTCTTGCATCGCTGCTTACCATCGCTTCCGTCTGTGCCAAAGCACGTTCTCTCACGGCACAGACTGCTTTCCTGCGTGCACTGGGCAGAACAGCAGGCTTTCACCAGCTTTGCTATCAAATTGCTGCCCCTAAACCTCCTCAACAAGCCCCCCCAACCACAACTCCCCCATCCCCCAAAAAACAACCCATACCAAGCCTCCCACACCCCCAAAAACCACCCCCAGCCCAGCCAATGTCACTGTAACTATATCATCAGGTCTAGCAAGAGTAGATTGTAATTATTCCCCCAAAAGTGTAAAGTTTTTCGGGTGAGGCTAGCAATTTTTAGCTCTCCTTTCCCATTGTTCCTCTTCCATCAGGCTTCTTAAAGCTGAGTAGCTTTAGAAGATGAAGAGGATGCATTGTGTTTCAAAAAATACAAGCTATTAAAAAAAAATAAATTCATGGAGGTGTGTGATGAGACTTACATCTCAGAAGTGGCAGCTACAGTGCAATTAATTGTGGTGCAGAGGGAGGAGGTGGATGGCTCAGTCTTTCTAAGCACAGCTTGCTAGGCTGAGATTTACTGTGGGGGGTTTTTTTGTGTTTTTCATTTGGTGGGGTTTTTAGGGTTATGTAGTATACCCTCAGGAGACGAGAGGGGAGGCAGACATTCTGTAGGACTCTAAAAATAAAGAGTCTTTTAAAAGATTTTTCTTATCCATGCAGCAGCTAGGCAGTAGCATGACAGTGTTAGAAATAGAGTGAGCTTAGGCCTACAGAAATTTATTAGAAATTTGGCAAGAATTTATTTAAGGGTAGGGTTGCACCTGCAATATATTAACTTCAGTTTCCTTCAGCCACCTTAAGCTTTTGGTCTGGAGTTAAACTTTTTTTATTTTGGATGTTTTTTTTTTCCCCAGTTTGAAGCTTTTTATCTAAAGACATTTCTTTTCAGGCTTAGATTAATTTATTTGCAGGCACTCTTCTTGTAGTAAAGTTTAAAAAGCTGCTCTATAAAAAAAGATACCAACAACATAGAGTCTTACAGGTAAGATTCTTCTTTAAGTGATAGGTAATTCAGGCCACTAAAATGATACAAGAGGCTAAATTGTAGCTGTAGTTACATGCATAATCACTTCCTTGTTTTCATGAAAAACCTGACTAACAAAAGTAAACTATCTTTCCATATTGCCTCCAACCCAAAGACTGTGAGATGGAGGGAGACTATGCAAGGCAGAGTTAGTATTAGTATTGAGTCCTCAAGACAAGGAGGCGGGTTAGAAATCTCAGACCTTCACTTCCACCTCTTTGCCAAATGACAGTCAGAATTTCTCTATTTTTGCCTCACATAGGTATTCATGGCAAAGTGGTTTCATACTTCATAGCTTAGAGTTTTACCCGGAAACTAAGATGAATTGTTTCCTTGCAGTGCTGTGGCACTTGGAGGGACTGCAGATGGACTGAACAGGTCTCCAAATGGGTGATATGTTTCTTTGACCTGAATTTTGTGAGGATCTCTATATATTAGATAAAAAAATTAACCATCATCTGAAGTAAAAACACCCTCCCAAAAAGAATTATATTGCAAGCACTCCTCCCTCTTTAGACAGAATAAAAAAAGAGACCAGCAGATGACAGAAGTTAGTTACATTACTTAATACTTTATCACCAGGTAGACAGGTATTCCACTGATGAGCATAGCATGAGAACCTCCTCGTGACTTTGCAGATCCATCCCTTACAACTCAACTGTTACTGTAGAACAGTAAGGTATTTACCTTCAAGCTACTGTAAAAAAACCCCAAAACTTAACAGAATCTCGTATTAGAAACACTTACCTAGTGATGTTCCGTACAAACACCTTCAGTTCCTACCATAAGTGTTTTGTTGTGTGCAAGTTGGATCCAAAGGGCTGGAGCAAATGGACTTGCTTCCTAGTTGAACAGAGCTTAAGCCAGAAGCTTAATGATGAGAGTCTAGTTTGACTCACTCTATATTGTAAGTTGTGACATTTCAGACCTTTTCCAACTGAGGTAAGAACTGAACTCCACAAGAACTCGTCCTTCCCTTGGTTCTCAGAAGGCAGCGGTGAACAACACTCCTTACAGATGAGGCTGGGGGCCTCCAGTCCCTGGGACTTAGCTGCCTTTCTCTTTCCAGCTAAAACCCAGCCCAGCTGTGCCAGTACGTTTTGCACTGTCAGGATCTGGTCTTGGCTGACAGGCCAGTGCTAAAGGAAGAGGTGCCAGTGAGTCCCAGAGAAGCAACCAGGAGTAGCTTTGTAAACTGCCTCTCAACTGTGGCTCGGCGTCTATCCCCACAGCATATCAAAGCTGTAAATTGGTCTGCGAAACACTAGTGGGCTTCAAAATGCAGACATTTTAGTATGGACTTTGTGCAACAGGCAAATAAGGGCAGAAGACTGGGCTCAGACCCAGGCCACATAGCTTAGAGATGAGATTTCCTGTTACAGAATGTTAGAAGTGTCTGAAAGCCAGTTTTAGGATAGCATTGCTTCCTAACCGGAGATCCAATATAGAGCTTGAACACAGTCGCTTTCCCTTGCAGAGCTGTATATAGGCAGCTTATATATCCAGTGAAAGGGGGAAAATATGGCTCCTGGGGATTTTCCATTATATTTGCAGAATTCCTATAAAAATTTATCAGCTGGGTTCAGAAAAACAGTCAGGCCAAGACCAATGGTGTAAAAGAACCAGAAATCATGGTGTGTAAACTGAATTGTGAAGCAAGCCTTCTATAAAGAGTATCGGTTGTGTGTCTGACACTAATTATGCAAGGTGGAACTCATTAACCAGCAGATACAGATAATGTAACATGGCGTTCTGTAACAGAAACAGTATACATCAGAAGTACGAGTAAAGCGGATGCCTTGAACTCATTTGGTCATTTGGTGGTTGGAGAGATGAATTCAGATCCAACTGCAAACCAGCAAACAAACAGCGTAACCACATACCCGATTCCTAAATACAACTACTATATATGTAAATGAATGATATGCATAATAATCACAATTTATTACGAGAACCAATTACCCAAAAAAACCCCTTGCCTCTCAGAAAAAAAGCGTTTTTTTAAAAGACAGGATACGCAGCAGGTCAGATTTTTCAGAGCTGCTGTTGCAGCCCTGGTGTTCAGGAAGCAGAACAAAGCTCTCGGGCAGCTGATGATCAAGTGCCCTCCTACAGCGTAATCTGTGCAGCTACCATGGCATCTGTGCATCTATGGAATTCCAGACAACCAGGCACTTACTTTCGGTCAGGTCAGACTCAGCCACCAGAGTAAACTGATTTCTGAAACACCTGCCAAAAAAGTGGGAGATGATCACAAGTTCTTACTTCAAAGGCCTGATTGAAGAACTCCTGCTCATGAGCTCTGTCAGACTGCCTGGGAAGAAACAACACAGTCATTTTAGTAAAACTACAACTTAAAACCACTTTCTGTTTTCTTCCCTCTCCTCACCAAGATTGTTTTGCCCCTATATTTGTTTTTCTTCCTCTTTTCAGAAACTGTGGTTTTGCTTGAAAAATTTTTGTTAATAATTATTAATGAATACTGAGACAAGGTCTATGGAAAGCCCAAAAGAATGAGAGAAGTGCTGCTTTGGCTAGACTCGCGTTCCGTGCGATTTTCTCCAACAGTAGCCTTGAATGAAGTCTCATGTACTACGTCCACATCCAGAGGCAGTCAGTGTCATAGTAGGGACTACGCAGGTTAAGAACTGGAACTAATACACTGAACAGTGCTTGTTCATGACGTTTCAGATCCTAAGAAAATAACTCCTTTAGCTCTTCAAGGCCTTGGTAATTGAATATCCGATCACTGACAAAAACTAAGCCCACAGAAATAATAACCCAAAAGATCTTATTTTTGAGGTTTTTTTCCAAAGAATTACAGAAATCTATTTTAAGGCATTCCAAATGTGTAATAAGTTTTTTCATTAAACAAAAACAAATTAAAAAACCCCACATTTACTTACCTCCACTACATACCGAGTATTTGTTTAATATATTTTCCCACTGTGTTAATCTAGCCCCTTCCATTCCATCGAAATGAAGCCTGCAATGAAGTCACACAGAAGAATTTAAAGATACTCATTGACACCACCTTCAGGAATCAGAGGTTTAGACGATTCATCAGAATGAGTTTCATAACACCAGTGTCTAACATGCTAGCAAAGAAACATGCACTGCAGTATTAGTCTGGGGGCAGATACTGCATTCAGAACAATAATTCAAGTGAAGCGCACTCTTTTTTTTTTTTTTTTAAGAATGCTGTTAATGCTTTTTGTCTTTGACATTCAAAACAATGAAAATATTTTAAATTTTTTTTTCCTATTTCAGGCCTATTCTCTCTGAGAGAAATGAGTTGCTTGTTCAGTTTCTGTCTGATTTAAGCTTAACAGCTGATGGTTTTATTGGCCATTATAAATTTAGACCAAAAAAGTTACCCACAACTACAGTTCTGCCTACTACTACAACAGTCCCTGCTACTTCAAGTAAGTTTTACTACCTTTAATTTTATTTCTTAGAAAAATAAATTATACCAGGACAAGGAGAGAGTTACGGAAAAGTGTAGTAGAAAGTATATTAAAAATGACAGGTTTATGGTTTATTAGTATTTCAAATGTTGACAGAATGAATTAACATGAATATACTCAAGGGAGTATCTTAATATACTCAAGGGAGAATCTTAATATACTCAAGGGAGAATCTACTTAACATTATTAAAAGAAATCTGTCCAGGCGAGAGTTCAGTGTAACAGTAACTCACTCCAGCTGAGAGAATTTTCCTCTCTCTTCTCAATTTTTGACAGTTAATTAACAAATTTCATAGAAGAATAGATGACCAAAATTCTGTTATATAAGAAGTTCTAATTATTTCAGGAAATAGTTTTATTTAAAGAAACTCCTTCTTCTGTATAAGTTAATATGTAAAAATCTCAGCATATTTTTCTTCATATAGTTATTAAGATCAAGCAAAATTGCTATGGAAGCCACCTGAGCCCTCTTCAGATTCTGTCGACATCCTGACAACATGACACTCTCCTAGAATTATTTTTATCTTAAAAAATTCAGGGATTGGAACTTAAAGAAATGTGTCACACTAAAAATACGTTTCCTTTTATATTTAAGACTAGACAGCATATACAAAAGATTAGAGGATTTCTCTGAAGGTATTGCCAAAACTACCTCATTACTGAGATATTGAAGGGATAAATTCTTACAATTTCTATAACCTGAGTGAGAAAGATTTAAGATATAGTTACAGCAGAAAACCAAATTATTTATGATGTTTTTGCAACACATAACCTGATTTGTACTTAAAACACTTCAAAAGTCAGGACAGCCATGGCCTGTCAGCAGGAAACTAAGAAGCTGTGGTGCTTAAATACTGATAATGAAAGGTATTTAAAATAGATGAAAATAAATATTATAAAAATGAAATCATAATGAACTGTAAATCATTCTGATGTGACTGCTACTCTAATAATGAATAATTCAGCTCTTCTTCACTATAAAGCACTTCTTAACGAAGTTGTTAGTTGAAACACTTGGTCTCAACTAATCCAGGCTGTCTGATACCTGACGCTGGATCTGCGTTCAGGGTTTTGCCATTGAGTTTTGCTCTGTGAGCTGTTTGGGTGTGCACATGCAAAAGAGGTGTACTTTAATTAATTCTGAATCGACTTGTATGACAACGTCAGTGTTAGAAAATAAAACCAGTGCAAAGTCATCCGAGAGAGGACAACAGAGGGCAGGTGTTCAAAAGGACTTGTCAGGCCGACAGAAATAAGAAGTCCTTTCAATGTCTGATCAATTATGCATGGTGTAGAGATTTCTGATCTTAAAAACAAACCAAAGCACACCAAACCTCTACAGTTAGGTCAAATTTCTGATCAGTCATTTGCATTCAGAAGTGTCCAGTTGAAATAGACCTAGCTTATTATCTTGCAAGTCAGATCTGTTCAAACTTGCACAGAACTCCAGGCATTAATAAAATATTTAGCTTTGGTAGGCACTTTCAAGACCTCAGTCTCCATCTTACATAAAAATATTAGTATTTGAAGAAATAAATAAATGTTACATAATACATTAATAAAATCAAGATTAATCCAGTACATATGGTTAAGGATTTTATTTTCTTATTTCAGTGGATCAAGTCATGCATTTGTCTGTCAATATGGCTACATGTAAAATGGTAGTCAACTAAACTTTTAATTCAGATCTTCTCCAGTTCATATTTTGGTAAAGTACCTTACTTGTCTGTACAAACAGGCAGCTTCTACTGACAAATCATAGCAAAGTTAGTCACCAACCAAAATTTACTAAACTCAAAAGTAAAACTTGAAGTGTTAGTACACAAAGAAAAAAAACAAACCTGAGAGGACCAAATGAGTATTTTGTAATGCATAATCCCAGTTTTAAATTTAGAAAAATCAGAGGACCTCAATAAATTTTTCGCAGCTACCATACTGGCCTGCACCTGTGACTCATCTGCCCGCTACATTTCTTAATCTTCCTACTACGGACACTGAATTGAAAGACTCGAGGAACATTAAATCCTTCGGTTTTGGTGTGCTGCATATAGCGCTGAGATAGGACTTGCCTGACCTAGCAACTGACACTGTGAGACACGAAAACTAATTAAGTGGCATGGCACCCCGCCAAGCGCTAACTGTAATTTAAAATAACAATTTGAAAAATTATCACTTAGTTCAAAGTTCTAGGAGATGAATATACCATATTATTTCTACATTGTATTCTACAAAGAAGTCACTTTATAAAAAGCAACTCAGCATAAAATTAAAAATACTTTTAGAAATACACACTGGTAGGAAAGAACTGTGCAGGCACATCAAGGCAGTGGAAGCGATGGCAGCGGGAGTTTCACTCCCATCACCGTGTAGATCTGACTGTACGACTGAGGCTACGTCATGTAGAATATGACTAGGTACACCTCCATAGACGTAATAACTTGCACTTTTCCTTGTGGGAGGCATTTAACTTTCTAAAGAGTCTCACTGAATACCAATCATGTGAAGATTTAAAAAAAAAAAAAGAACAAACAAACCCAAAACAGTGAAAAATATGGGATACCATATTTAAAGTTTGAATCTGAAAGGCAAAATAATGAGTATGCAGATCTTCTGACAGTCATGGCGTAACACTGAAGACAAAGTCATTTTAATGCCATTCAGATGAACCTCAGAAACTTGCAAATTTAGAAAAAGAATCAGTCTATTCAATTAAAAGAGAAGTACAAGTGTAAATTACTGATTGGAAAATTAGTCCTAAATTCTTTTTCAGAAAGTATAGGCTGGATAAAACTTCTGCAAAACACACCATTCTAAAGAAAGGAAAAAAACCATAAAGACATTCTTCATAACTAATTCAGTTTTTCCTGGAAATCAAGTCTATGTAGGGGTTTGGCATTTTTTAATCTGTCGGTCTCAACTCCGCATTTCCAATAAACATGATGTCATTGACCAATTCCAAACAAATATGAAAAGGACATAAAAGCCTTAAAAATACTGCATCTCAAGACATTATGTAGAAAGGCTTAGCTGAGTAAAGTACAGAGACTATTAACATCCACCCAAGGAGGAAGAAAACCCCGAAGTGTATATTCACTTGTTTATAAACAAGGCATTCCATTTCAGAAAGGAAATGTCCAACCCTAATATTAAAGAGATACTTCAAACACTATGTTGTGTTTCAAAATGCCAGCAGTAAAAATTATACAGTACTACATGTCATGAAGATATGTGAAAAATTCAGCAAAAAAAGTCAGGAATTTGAACTCTGATCTCTTCCATCACAGTACAGTAATTTCAGATAAAAGGCCATCCCCTTCCTCTGCAGTGTTACCGTAATATAATGTTAGGATACTTTAAGTGCACTACTAGGGCTGTATGACAACAGGCAACAACACTAAATAAGTTAAATATGTAAGATCATACTGCAATAAAATGTAAATTTTCTGTAACATCCCATTCTAACGTAGCTGAGATGCGAAAAGACGATGATTGGAGGCGATGGCAGAGAAAACGAATATTGTTATCGTGGTGTTCAACCCTTGCAATGCCAGATCTAGCTAATGTATACATCAGGATTATTCATATTTCTTCTTTTTTCTTAAACGTACTGCTTTGCATTTGTATCAGGTACTTCATTTCTATTTCAATTTACTTTTTTCTCTTCAAAAAGTTGTGAAACCCACAGTTGCCCTGTGCCAGCAGAAGTGTAAGAGGAGTGGGACTCTCGAAAGCAATTATTGTTCAAGCAACTTCGGTAAGGCAGCAAAGTTTGTTTCTTTTTAACTATTCACTTGGCACTGTGTTTTTAGACTCATAAGAATTTTACCAGATGTAGTTCTGAGCTATCATTAATATATAGGCCATGTTTTTATACCATTTTACGTGTGTATCGAACATTATTGTGTTTTACTCAATACTTTCTTGGAGATATTCCAAAATAGGCACTGCATATACGTCTGAAACAAACATACCTTCTCAAGCTGAAAAGCAAGACAACCCACTACAGGGAAGTACAGAGTCAATCACTGTATTGTCATCTCATTTGTTTGTAACCAGCCAATACACATTTTGTGCTGTGCCTGCTGAGTATTCCACAATTCAGTTTATAGACTTCCAAAATACTTTTAAAAGAAATAGGAAGTCATGGAAGCTGACAAGCCCTGCTTTCTGTATGCAGACACAATTCACTCAGGAAAAGCGGTATTTGCTGTATATTTGGATGGCATTGTCACTGCTGATTTATTCAGTTATGTCTCAGAGTATCTTCCCATATTAATACTAGAGGCTTTTTTAAGCCCCTGGAACATGCCTTTGATGGGACAACGTTTCCACCACCTCCACCCCCCCTTTTATTTGTTTGTTTTAATCTAACTCTCTCTAATTTTCTAGCTAATCCCATGAGATTAGAGGCAATCTGCTGTTTCAGGAAAGCGGGGGCAGCTTTTCACTAGATAAACAGTTGAGGGCTGTGGCTGTGCCCTAAAGCAGAATGGAGTCGCTGCAGCACGACCCCGTACCACTCTTGACCACCAGCCTGCTTTAATTTGCAACCAGTATAGGCTGGCCCAGCACCAGAAGAAGCTGGTAGAAAATAAATACATAAATAAATGGTCTCCTCTTACTGACCACGCCTCAGCTCTTGTGGCTGATGGCAAATGAGACTACATAGAACTTGTTCTTTTTCCTTTAGCATCAGGATAATACATCACATTCACTCTCACCTTTGTCAAATACTTGAAATTTTTCAGTCGTTTCCATGGCAGGAGTTAAGAGTAAGAATATTTTATATGCTACTGTGAATGCAAGTGTATCCTAAGGTAATAACAGAAAGTGTGCTGTTTGTAGAATATGATTTATTCCAAGCTTATTTGCTGACTTTATGAATTTAGAAAAGAAAAGCTGTTTCTCTTTCATCATGCATTTCATTTTTATTGTTTCTAGAAATACAAGTGCAACACCCAGTGTTTTAACATCTGCAGTTCTCTTTTGCTTGAACTTGAACATTCCCATTTAATTAAAAGCTCTTGATTAAAGGAAGATAATGTCCAAATTTACAAACGCCTAACCCAAAATGTGGATTATGCAGATTTGTAAAATAAATCCAGCTGGTCATACTGGATAACTGAAGATCTAGTTGATCCTAAGATAGAATAACTTATTTACAAAAGGTGAATCGAGAAGAAAAAAATTGCTAATACCATTTACTGTTTCCCTTTTGATAAATTAAGATGGCCTACAAGTTAATCTAGTCATCCTAGGGAAAAAAATGGTATCTTTATTTTCATACTGAGAGGTCTTTGGGAGATACGGTGGTCTAATCTGTAGTCTAAATTTAGCTGAAATCAGCAAATTTGTATCAGTATCAGGCCTCCGCGAGATCAAAATCTAGCTCCCAGGTCATTAACTATTCCCTGCTACTCATTTGAGAGTGTCAGTGCTGGCAATTCAGCTTTTAGCTAGAACGTTTTCACTTCAACTTCTCCAACTGTTTTAAAATTAGTCATTAAAAGTAGTATAAAATTGTACCGTTTAATTGCAATTATAAAAACCTAGAACTGGGCTTGCAAAAGACTGATACATTCTAGAAACAGTTTTATATTTGGTGCCACCAAAACTTGTCAGTAGTGAGTTATCTATTACAGGTGATACCCACGCTTTTAGGAACTGTTTCCAGTATTGTTTGTTTCCTCATTATGGACTATTATACTTAGTCAGTTTTCATGATGCCTCAAAATTTATGTCTAAAAATAATAAAAATGTGTCAAATGTCTTTTCTTCTAGTAATAACTGGAACTGTGATCACAGCAATAACGCGGGCTGGCAGTCTGCATGCAACAATATCAACCATTAATGTATATAAGGAGGGAAATTTAGCAATTCAGCAAGCTGGCAAGAGTATGAGTGCCAAGATTATTGTTGTATGTAAGCAGTGTCCTCTCATCAGAAGAGGTAAGTACAAAAAAAACGTTTTGTGTGTTTAAAAAAGACAACAGTTTTGAAAACTGCTATTTGAAATATGACCACAAAAATCAGTAAAATTACAGTAATTTCTATAATGAACCACTAATATTATAAACAATTTAAGATAAAAATAACTTGTTATCCAGGTTTGTATTGCATTTTTCAGTTTTACTTATAAAGGATTAGACTCACTTAGGGCAAAGGAGTTTGAAAAGGTTTTCTTTTTTTTTTTTTTTAAACCCACATGATATAAAGTAAAATCTGATTTGGTTCTCTCAATTGACGGTCAGTTAGATTTTGCTTTTGGGTGTATGTATTTTGGAGCTAGTTTTCATACACAGTTATTTAGAAGGGAAAAACAAAAGCACGCTAAACCTAGAAGAGCAGTAGGTCACAGCAAATGACAAAAATCAACATGTTTACCTGCTGCTTCGCTCCTGTATGTATTTACATCTTTACTGTAGAAACACTAGTAGTGTTAAGCCCAATCTATATCTGCAAACAGCCAGTACTTCTATAGCTATCTTAAACAGTATTATACAGAGTACATCAAAAAAGATAATTTCCAGTTAAATCTAACAAGGTTACCTATATGGTGGTATAAGAAATACTGAGACTATGTTTCATTGAAGTAACTACATAAAAAATAAAATAGTTTTCAGCTCTGCCTCCTGAGTAAGCAGGTAGAACAGGAGAACATAAATGGAACCATGGCAGGAAACAGTCAAAATAATTTAATAAGCATCAAAAAAACCCTGATAACATTCAGGATACTACCGGTATTTAAGCACATTAATTCAAAGTGGGCAGTACCAAAGTGAAAAATCCTTGTTAGAAATGAGCTTTTGCTTTTACCTTTAGTTCTCTGGAAACTAGACACCTGTCTGGGAAACAATAATATCCTTGGTGGAACAAATTGTTCCCTTTTAGGCAGAAAATCCTGCTGGCTCCAAACCACACACTTCTGTTTCTCTTCCTAAATCGCTATGAATTATTGAATAGCCATTACTTAATATCTAAACTTTTCTACTTATACCCCTATAACACAACTCCTTCCAGCCTTGCAAACCCCTAACCCTTCTAAGCCATAAAAACATCCAAATCCATCTGATTTCTCCAAAGCAAGGGCTTATCACACATTAAGCCCACCTCGCTTGCCTGACTGCCTCTCTATATATCTAAAAAACGTTTATGTCTTTGGGGGAGGAAAAGGGAATGAAAAGACTCAAGTGCATTATCCTACAAGCTAAGCAAATGAGAAAATATTCAAAATGAATGAGACGCATTCCACTTCGGGTGTTACTAGCTAAGTTATCCAGTGTTTATGTTGCATTTCTGATGTCTTTCAGATGGTCTACATTTAATGAATATCTCCTATATATTTAATTACGTAGTAGATGCTTAGCTATAAATCTACTTGATTTTTACATAACTACTTTATCGCGTAACAAGCACGGCAAAGGTGGGTAAGGAAGTATAGGCTTTAGATAGGAAGGGAAAAAAAAGTGTTAGAAGGCATCGGTAACAGACTGCAAATGAATAGAGACCACAGATGAAGAACTATACTTACCAAATTACGTCCCCAAGTTCTGTCTTGTAATCACACACTCTCCTTTGTAGGTTTAAACTACATCATCATGGGCCAGGTAGAAGAAGACGGTAGAGGAAAAGTCTTTCCCAACAGCTTTGTCATGAGTTTTAAGACTAAGAACTCAAAGATCCTAAATGCCTTGAAAAACAAAACATGTTAAAACTAAACTCTGCAGCTGCATTCTATCATCTCTCTTGAAAAATAATTTTCACTTAGTATAAATCATGAAAATACAACTGACTGTCAACACGCTCAACGGTTCTTCCACCCACCTAAGCACACCCTGGCACAAAGTGGTATCCAGTACACGGACCTACCAAGACGAGAACAGATCCTCCTAAGTCTTAAAGCTGAAGATTTGCAGCACAGCCATCTGATCTCAAACATACCAAATTCCAGTTACTTGGAAGCTGTTAATTTATAATTGTCCAATTTTTTTAAGGAGTTGTGTATGTAAAATAAGAATTCTAAGTGCAATATTTATAGTAACTCATTTTAACTTAGCTTTTTTTCTAAAGTTGTTCTATTACATGGATTCCTGCATTATTATCTGTGCTTAATAAAGGTATTTTAAGATTAAATCATACACCAACTAGTTATTCATTATGTATAAAGTGGGACAGGCTAAAGCTAGAAACTCTTTTTTGATCATTTACGTGCTTTTGATGCTTGGGGTCTTGCATAGCATGACTGACACTACACTTCCTTGCTGATTAAGGGCCTGATTTTTCTTCCATTGAAGTCAGTGAAACATTGATTTGAGTAGGAACTGGATTTACTCTTCAAAGAATCAGACAACCGTAAAACAGCACCATGCTTTTCTCTGCTGACGAATACATTCTAGTTAGAAAATGTCACTATTGAGTTCCATCAGGTAATTAGGGAGGAGAAAGGTAAGAATTAATTTAGTGATGGCAAAGTACACATGCAAATAGTTTAAATTTTTGTCTCTACTGTGAAAGGACAGACAATACAGCAATGCCCAGTTTGGAACCAGTAGTGTAAATAGTAGCATATCTCTCTAATTCATTTCATTCCTATATACAAAAGGTTGAACACGTAGCTATTTTGAGAATAAAGGAAGGAAAAGACTGGAAGCAGTCAGGCAATATTATAACATTAAGAGATCTTTGTCAGGTCTGTCTGTTGTATACAGTTATTTGTTACTCTGAAACTGAAAATCTATAACCAAAGATGAACAGAAACAGATTATAAGTAAAGATTAACACTGAGAACTTGAAGAACATTTTGTTCAAAAGCAGATATAAAATACACGCTTTTGAAACTGGGTAAAACTTGAACGCTAATGAAAATGACGTGGATGGAACAAAATCGAAGATCCCTTTAAGTACTTGTTTTCCTCATATATAAATACCATTGCAGAGTTCTGTAACCATGGGTGGGAAACGGTGATGAAATACACAGTCCTTACTGCTTAGTTCAGTAGCAAAATGTTATTAATTCTCGTAGGTAATCCCAAGAGGTGCTGCCAGAGTGCAACTCAGCAGCACAGCAGCGTCTGTCCCGAAGCCCGAGCTGGCAGCAAGGCAGGAGACAAAGAATCAGTGGGAGGCACAAAGGTAGAGAAAGGCTGTGCTGGCAGCTCAGTGGAACAGCTCAGTGTTGTAACGACACTGTACAGCTTGCCAGGCCTTTGCCTTGCTGACTCAACCAAACCATTTCTCTATGGAAACAGCAGCAACATTTGTTTGCAAAGCAGACGTCATTTATGTAATTTGAAAAATTTTAAATTTTAATTTTCCAGTATTGATTCCTATGCAGATTGAGGGGTTTTATGCACAGTGCTCTCCGCATTTCTCAGCGGCAGCCTGGGGAGAAGCTATGTGGAAATCGTGCTCGGAACTGTCTTGAACTACAATAATCTATTTTTATTTATGATGACATGACCATCTGTCACGCAACTTTTTTCAGTGAGGCGAGAAGAGTCTGGCAGCCTGCTCCTCCTCTCCCAAATGGTAGGTAGGCAAAGCTCCTGTCTGCTCTTCTCAACACTCCCTTTAGACCAGTTTCTTTCTCAAATCAAAGCACTGACAGCAGTAGCCCTGCAACAGGAAACAGGAGCCAGTACTTAAAGAAACATGGAGCAGTGACATTTTTCTCAAGTAAGAATCAGTTGCAAGACACAGGTAACAACTATTACAAGTTTTTAAAAGCAGATGTAGTGACTGCAAACTTCAGACATTTAAAATCCAACCTGCAAACAAACAGCATCAAAATTATCTAACCATAGTACAATTTCTGAAATCATTTCAACAGCAACAATAATCAAAACAATAGTTTAGCAAGAGCATAAAGGAAGCAGACTTTCGGTAATGAATAGTTTTGACCTTTCTGCTGCCAGTGGAGGTTGCATGAAAATTTCCATCCATCTCCATGATTTTTCATTCATCAAGGCAAAGTTAGCTGTAAGACAAAACACACATTAACATGAAAGGAAAAAGATCAACATTTTTCAGTAGTCTCAAAAAACCCACTTAATCCTTTCATGACTTGCACTAAAATTTGTGCAAAGATATTCTGAATTCTACAGCCAAGTAAACTCCAGCTTCTCCAAACTCTTCTTTCTTTTGACATCCCAGTTTAAAGAAGTATCACAAACACCTAAAATTGTCTTTCTGCATGTCCAGCACTGTTCTGTGAGTGCGCATAAGGGAGATCTCAGAGCCCTACCGTCTGCAGACTGCTTCTGGAACAGCCAGTATTAAATTGTCAAATAAGAAAGCAATAGCATGTTTAATACATGTGAACTAGGAAAATCCAAACGATATGACAAGATTGAGTAAATAGTACCAAGCACCCTGTATCAGTTAGTAGCCAAGTAGATAGGAAGACTGCAACAGCTTTCAACCAAGGCAGAGATGCAGAGTGTCATACAACTGAGGTACTACAGAGAACAAACTTCTCTCTCTCTGCTATCTGTCACTTTACAGGTAGGTATTTCAGGGACAAATAAAAACTCTACAACCTCCAGATCCAATCCCACCGATGTCAAAGTGCCTTGAAATAAGTCAGTTCTTCCTAAGGACATGTCTACACTGTAGAAGAACACAGTGCCAGGTGACAATGACCGAATGGCTCTGATTAACATACCAAAAGCAATTAGAAATAGCAACATTAGCAAACTGCTACATCCAGGTAAACACATCCAGCTTCCTAGAAGAACTAATCCCCTTGAGCCAAGTGCCAGGCAGCTAACACTGCATCTAGAATCCAATCTACCTTGTTTGGAACTAGCTCAGGTGTCACTTCATGGCACTGCATGAAGCCATTTAAACTAACTTCACAGGATAGTTCCACAAGGAAAGAAGGTAATAACACATTGCTACCAGCTACCTTCCTTAAACTTATTATCGTAACATAACAAAGAACTTACTTCCAGTATGGCACCTGATACAATGCGTTTCAAATGCAACTAATATTAATACAACCATATTTTTCAAGGAGCTTTTATTTTTCTGCTTCCGTTCTTGGATATACATAGCATACACAGCACATAGTTCTTATGTTGGTGTTTTATTCAAACATGAGATCTGAGTCCAAATACAAAATTCAGTGATGCTTTTTGCTTTGAACACAAGAGGTTAGCTTCTTATTCACATGAAAAGCCAACAGACTTATCAGAATATGTCTGGAAGCAAAGTATTAAACCCTAGTTCAGATATACATAATTTCATAGTACAGAAAATATATTACCTTTACAAGAAAGAGTTTTATAAGAATTCCTTCAAAAGAGTAAACATTCATGTAAGCCTCTACTCTATCAACCTACCAAAATCAACTGTAGTCAAAGACCACTATGGCTACCTGCGCCTTCTGGACATAAGACCATTTTAGAAGAGCACCATCATAACAGTAAAATTGTCAATCAATCCTTTAGCTGTCATAAATATACTTGTTTCATAATTAAAAATACAGGAATCTCACATTTCTCAATTATAATTTGTCAACTTGAATTATATATAAGCATATAAAGCCATATAGGACCCTCTAGCACACAAAATCCACGAAGCCCTTACTGTCCATTGTAAGCAAAGTCAAATCACATGTGGTTTTCACAAAACATAGTATTCCTGACATACAAGAAAAATGTTTAGCTTGGCAACAACTGTGGTGAAAAAGAAAAAAGAAAGACGAGTTTAAAAGTAGGAGATGTAGAACCTGTCTAAAGCAGGTCCTTCTAAACTACATCTGTCCAATGACCAAATACAATATATGTTCTCACAGAAAGAAGTGTACAGTGTTTCACAGGAATTGTTCAGCATTGCAAACAGTAGCACTCGTGTGCTCCACCTCATTTTTGTTAAATCACAGGTTTTAATAATTCAAATAATTTATTGTCCAGATTTTAAAACCCCAAGATATTGAACATTAAAAGTTCACAGGTTAGTTTTAAAATTCTGTTCCCAATCTTAACACGTATAGTAAAACGTACTTTTGAGGCACGGCTGAAAATCCAAGCAGGAACTGATTGTCTTACATGTAACCATAAACATTCAATAAATGGTTGGTCTATTTTGAGTTCAAAATGTCAATGTTCCTACGAAAAGAAAGTGTCTTGATGATTTGATTTTTTTGTATTCTGTAAATGTGAGTATAAAGCCAATGTTAACATATAAAACTTGGCACTAGAACTGCCTCTTTCAGAGCCATACAGTCTTTGCATGCACTGTAACCTACAGTCAAACACAATTTCCAACTGTGCCGGAAATTTTCTATTATTCTATATCTGACTTTTCTATTAAAAATAAACATAGGCTGGATATTTGTTTTAAAAAGCCTATCTTCTCCCACAACTTGAAAAACAAGTATCAAAAAGGAACGAACAGCAAAAATAGAAGAAATAAACACATTGTGCTAGTTATGAAGCTCTGACACCTGACAGCCGCTATCTGAGGAACACTAAAAAAATTCCTATGTACAAATTTTATATACACACTAAGATGAAAAGCTTAAGAAAATTACTATATCTGGTTTTGCATTTATTACCACCACTTCCGCATCTAACTGCAACTCATGCAAACGCATTTTCAAATGGCATATTGTGCAATAACCTTCTTTTCTATTTGGTCTGGCAACAGAATTAGGTCAACACTTTCACCTACGGGTATCTAAAAGTACACACTTTTCATTTAAAAGTTAGGCCTTAGTTTCTTGGATAAAACATAGCATATTTAGAAGTTCGAAAGCCAAGCAGGTCTCTCATTTCATTTCGGAATTTTGACAAGTCTTGCCGCAGTTCATTTAAGTTTTCCACAGTTGCCTGATCCGTGCTTTGCATCTTCTGCCTCATGGAAGTCAAGTAACGGTGGACTAAGCAACACATCACCTTTTGATAATTCTCATCTCTCTTTTGCTTCAGATTTCTCCATTCCTTTAAACAAACATTACACACTTACTACAGAAAAGTGATTTTTGAGCCCTAAAGCTCAATTATACAGAGAATAAATATAAGCAAAATAACAAAGCTATTTTATAGATACATCCTGATGTGCACAAACGTACAATGCATGTAAATCGCCAGCAAAATTTAAATTAAATTATGATCTGCTGTACCAGCAAAACTGAAGATTTTTGATCTACCTGTCTTGGTAATCGTCCTGTAACCAATTAAGAGTTCCATAATCCTGAATGTTTCTCAGTGCACATTCCATAAAGTCTTTGAATTTAGTTTATTTAATACTATTTTTGTCAGCAAGAAGACGCAAAATTAACGTGCAAAATTACAGGGTACAATAAAAATATTTATTTAACAAAAAAATATCCCTCCCCCCAGCAATGAGAGGCTTCAGTGATCATTTTTGGTTATTTATTCTGACACTTCTCTAATACATTTAAAACCAATTACCTTCCCCAAAGAATACTGTAACCTCACCATTTTTGAGATTAGCACATACTTCCTTGAGGTTTCTGAGAGTTTTCAATCAAAGCATTTTTTCCAGACTATTTCTGGGGGAATTAGGGGTTGGAGGGAAGGGAAATGAAATTCCCAAAAGTGAAAGTTAATAGAATCTTACTTAAGTTGAAATAGGTAACACTTACTTATATTTGGATGCAACACACATTATTCTATAGTTCCTATTTATCCTAGCGGCACTCACCATGCGACAGGCAGCTTCATGCCACAATTTGCTGATTCATTTTAACAAGCAGCACCTTTCCAGCTTCAGAGCCTACGGCTTTCCCAATCAGTTCTTACCTTTAGGCTGTTCTGACGTTTCACTTTGCCACTTGATGTATGAGAGCAGATCCATTTACTGAGACTGTTGAAAAGATAACAGATAGTCTTGGGAGAGGGAATAACATTGAAAGGTGGAGGTAGTGTGCATTTGTCATCAAAGTAGCTAAGCCAAAGCTTGGCACGAGCAAACTTCCATTCTTTATCTTCATGATTCTAAAGCATGAGAAACATTAACAGAGATCAGAAGCAAAAATATTAGCAGTCTATTTCATAAGTTTTATTTTCTCATACCTTAAAAACTGACCATTATTTAACTTTGATTACATAGTATTTTAATATAGATATTATATAGTATTTTAATAAATTTGTTTTAATATACTAATATAAAATAATTAAAATACAAAACATATCTCTCCGATTCACTACATACTCTAGAGTAAATACGAAATCTAGATATGAGGGTATAAACCCCCTATCAAATGCCCAAGGGCCACACCTTATCAAGAATAGCATCTTGACTTGAACAGCCACTGTATCAAGAAAGTCTTCAATTCCTAGAAGGCCAAAGCCTTGCACATGTTCAACATGCAAAGAACCCGTTTTATTTGGATCAAAGTAATTTAAAAGTTTGTATTTGAAGGAAAGACTCCCCTTGTGAGCTCAGAGACAGAGTTCACCCGTGGAGGTCTGTAGATTAGTCTGCATGCTGTAGGAAGAAATTTGTATAACGTCCAAAGATGCAGATAGCAATTATTGGTAATTAATCAGAAAGCACTTACTGCTATCAGCTGAAAACTTTTGTGAAGCATTGCCACAAGGAGTTTAGTTAATACTATCACAACCACCACATTGTAGGTACCAACAATAACAGCACCCACAAAAGACTGTAATTCTTCACCATAGCTAAAACGTGTGACAAAGATTGCTACGTGTGCCAGGGAGAACATGTACCAGAACAGAGCAAAACATGTGCCAATAAACCTACAAAAAGAAGAAAAAAAAAAACTGGTTAGGTAAAGCAAACATTTAAAGTTAGTTTACTTAATGTAAACTCAAGTTCAATGAAAAATTCCAGTTGTTTCATTACTAGGAATTAAGGACTAGAACAATTCAGCTATTTCATAGATATCAAACTCACGAATGGAATGTGTCATTGCTCTGTTGTTCACAGAAAATCCCCGCACAGTCCTTTTCTCCATTTACAGTAAATCCTTTATCATAAAGTTGTGTCAATCCAATTGTGAATGAGAACAAGACAAGAAGAAACATGCCCAGAAATTTTCCAAAATCTTGTAGCATCTGCCCCATTGAAATCTGTGAAATAGATTTATTTCCAATCTTAGTAAAACATGTAGTTATTTTTGTTTGTATTCTATCCTTCAGCCTATCATCAAGAGAAATATATCTATTTACATTTTAAACGTTTAACTAAAAATTTAATATGCCAAACAGACCTCGGAAACAGGGGTTACCCTTGTATCATTTTTCAATGAAAAATTCTAGATGTTCAAAAGAAGAATAAAGTAGTTTTATTGTCACCTGATAAGTTTATATCTTTCAATTAACCATAAGCAATAGTATGTACACCTTACTCTTTATTTGTAATAGCAATGGTAATAAGGAACTCACAAGTCAATAATAAAAGCAGAAAATGAAATGCATTTGAGCATAAATACCATCATAGAAATTTAAGAAAACACTTAATAAGGACACTGAATTAATGAAACCATTTGGAATCATAATTCATCACTAATAAAAAATTAGTAGACCAAAGCCCATCTGCAGAACGCAGAATAAATTTATTGTATGTTTTATGTAAGATTCTAAATTTATAAAACGTGTGTGTAAGCACATAAAAATTGAAGGGTGTGAAGTATAGAAGATGTGACACTAAATTCAGATCATTGGCTTCCATTTCAAAATATCCTATACAGAAGCTTGCAACAGTACAAATACAGCATCTTTAAAAAAAAATAAAAATAAAAAATGCTTGTGCATTTTTCCAGTGCAGATTTTTCCAAAGCCCTTGACTTGCTTTTCTTGTAAGCACAATATATTATTATAAAGAATGCAAATATATAAAACGGCTTCAGGTAAATTTAATCCTCCATGTAAACCGGTGTGTGGAAAGCCAAATCCTACATGAATTGCAATCTGTACCAAATCATAGTCCAGAATTGTATGACTGATCAGGTTTTGCAAACAGAAGTTTACTGGGAGATAAGTGCCAGCTCCTGCTCCCTCCCACACTGCTGGAAACTCACTGAGTAGCCCTGTTGCACAGCACATTCTCTCTGATTCTTTGCAGTTTGCCACAGACATGGAGAATCTGCAACTGCTGGCAGAGCTATGCAGTAATTACATTGTTTGGTCAAAGGATGAATGTCATCCCCATCATACTGTTTCATCACACCTATCCTTTTTTTAAAAAAAAAAAAAAAACAAACAAAAAAAACCAAACCCAAACAAACAACAACAAAATATTTACCTGGTCACAGGCAAGAGAGACACAAAACAGATGAAACAGAAATGCACAAAAAGTGCAAACCACCCAGAACTATTTTGTTTGGAATAGAGTGTAACAACACAGCCCAAATACCAGTTGCTTTCTTCATATAGTCATGCTATTCCTTTCAGAGTATTTAGAATTTCTAAGCATTTAAAATCTAACGATCTAATCTAGGGGAATATTCTATTTTCAGTTAATAATAAAAACCCATCACATAGCCAACTTACAAATCGGTATTAAAATAGGTTTTATTAATCGGTAAGTAAAGTAACTGAATGCTTAAAAATAACTTTAATTGCCAAGAGAACATAGTAGCTGCCTTGCCCCCGCCCCCACACTGTTGGGTTTCCATGCCATATTTGATTACCACCATTTGAACTTTGTGACCTACTTTCAGAAAATACTGTAAGAGTTGTCGCACAAGATGTACTGGCCAACAGTAATAACATAAGCTTCAGTGTGCCACTGAATGGCATGACTGTTGACTGTTTTTATTTACTTGGAAAATTTCATAACATAGCCTCCTAATAAAAAACTTGTGAAAGATCTAGTACATACCTAAATATGCACATTAAACAGTGAATCTCTTTAAAATGTGGAGAGACTTCAACCAATTTGTATAACAAGCCTAACGCTTACTGCAACATCAAGACTTTAGTACTTTTTTCAAAGTATGCAAGTACATTTCCATTTAAAAATGTATAAAAGAAAAAAAAATAATTAACAGCAACATAGTCACAGCTAGGGAGAAAAGGGTAAAAAGTAAAATAAACAGAAGCCTGAAAGGAGAAACAGGCATCTTCCAATAATATTAAAGTGGTTACAAGAACTATGAATATTCTTTTTAAAGCATTTTTTACAATGATTTTTAAAAGGCCAATTTAACTAGTGATTATTTTTCTTTCCAAAGAAGGACTGTTCTGTATGAAACAAAAACATTCTAAAAGATAATTATTCGCGCAGCAAGATTAAGTACTCTAACTCATTAAAATGAGCTGAACCTTCAAGATGGAGGTTTTCAGTTAGATCCTACAGCCTTGTTAAAAGAGCTAGTGATCTGAGCCAAAATTATTTAGTTCAGAACATCCTTTGGTATAGCTCTAGTTGCAGAGAAAGAGATTTTAAAAAAAAATACTGCTTCAAATATTTATTCAGCCTTTATGCTTAGTTTCTGATAATGTTTCTTGCAGGATCTTTTCAGATCATCCTCTTGCCATAAAACTCTTAAACTAGTCCTGTTCATAAGAAGAGAGGACAAAGCACTGATTTGACCTATTAGGACGAATTCCATCAGTATAATCGCTAGATGACCACCCTATTTATTCCAAGTGTCTTTTTATTCAACAGACACTTGCAAACCCAGTGATGGTGTTGTCAGACAGCTATATTAACTAAATCCTACCACTATCAGGGGGAAAATAAATAAATATAAAAAAAAAAATCAACAGTACAAGAGAGCAGAGACTTGTCTGATCTGATTTCTTATCAAATCTCCCAGGAAGGAAGGCCAGAGAAGCTGGAAGTATACCTATGCAAAGCTTTTTTCAGTAAGCTATGCCTTCAATAACAGGTGCTTTAGTTTGTAAGGGCTTTTCACCGGCAAAGTAAAAAAAATAAAAATCAGACAGTGCCGAGGACTCAAGCTGAACAGAAAAACCACAGAAGGGAAAAAAAAATGTTGCTAGTGGAATAAGAGGTGACCTCTACTCACAGTAATTTTTTTAGAAGGAACCTTTCTTCCTTCTTTTCATCTAAAAAGGATTGAGGGAGGTAATTGCATCCTAAATGTGATGTCTAACAATAGTCCAGGCTCCCACCCCTGCCCTCAAAGGTACTTGACCTTCTGTATAGTGTCATATTGCACCCTCGGGTCCACTCGGTTTATCTGACGTTTATCACGATGAATAGCACCAAGCCTAAGACGAGAGGGCCTGTGCTAAAAAATGAAACCAACTAACAAAGGTTAGAAATTGTTGTGGTCTGGATTGTTCCAGCATTACAACATGGAATCACGGAATTTTTCAGAGTTGGAAGGGACCTCTAGAGATCATCTAGTCCAACTCCCCTGCTAAAGCAGGATTGCCTAGAGCACATCCCTCAGGGCTGCATCCAGGTGGGTCTTGAAAGTCTCCAGAGAAGGGGACTCCACAACCTCCCTGGGCAGCCTGTTCCAGTGCTCTGTCACCCTCACCGCAAAGAAGTTTTTTCTCATATTTGATCTTTGACAAAACTGTTAATGCCTCTCCCTACCATCTTCCAGATGAATGAATTAAATGTTTTACATAAGTAAAACGTGTTTATAACTGTCATTATTAGTCACTGGAAGGCTCCAGCAAATTCCAAGTAAGAAGAAACCTATTCTCCCTTCTTATAACTGGCTATAAACAGATGACTATTTCAATACTCGAGAGATTTATATTTTTCAAACCAAAGCAATCTGCACAATTCAACTCAACATGCAACTTCAGTGAGATCACAGATGTAAAAAGAAAGGTTTTTGATTACTCTTGCTACACTCCTCCCTCTATCTTTTAGAGATAATAAGTTAGGATGATTATTTGCATAGAACTACATAGGAAGAACCTGATCCTTATGGTTTTCAAACTGCAGACACTTATGCTGTATGTTAAGCTAATAACAGATGAAAACTAAAAGAGAGCACGGGTACAGTTACCATGGAAAAAATATTATAAGAAAGTGAACTACACTACATCTTTGTTCTTTTCCTTACCTTTTTCCATCTAAATCAGTATGTTTTTACATAATAGATTAAAAACCCAAACTTCAATTAAATATTACTTCTACTTTTTACTTCTATGACTTTCTTACTTCAATTTTTTCTTTTTCTCTTTTCAATAAGACTCTTTGCTGCAAATTAAGATTAAGTGTAATATTTTCTCAAGCAGTAGTGATATTCACCTGGAGTGGTCCCAGAATAGAGCTGGTTGTGTACATGAAGAAGAGACGCAGGTAACTAAGAACATTAGCGAAAGCAAAAAGACCTTCTGCCACTAGGGTAGGATGGAATGCATCCCAGTCCTTCCTTTCAGCATAATTGTGAAACTGCAGTATAAAAAGGACAAACTGAGATCAATGACACTATAAATACAGAAACGCACCCATCCAGCGTTCCCTACTTCTGCCTCCAAAACAGGCAATAACATAAAATAAATTAACACATACAATTCATAGATGACTTATCTCTTTCAGATATCTCACTCTTTTTAGACAAAAGCATTTTAAAAGCCATTCCAAGGGGTGTCAGAAATCAGATGATTTAAATTCGACACCTAACTCGGCCACTCACTTGCTCAGCAAACCATATATGCCTCTGTTCTGCCTTCCCTTCTACCGTTTTGCACTACTTGTTGAAACAGGGACTTGCGTACTTTATAAACACATGCATTGTCTAGCGTAATAGGCCTCAGTCAAAAACATTAAAATGCTGCAAAGAAAACTAACGCACACGTGCAATTGCAATGTGGTGACAGCTGGTTTTAACCAGTTTTATAAAGATTTAGAAATACTTAGGACCTGGTGTTCCTTCAGTGGATTTTATGAATAAACACACACTTAAGTATATCCACTAAGTATGATTCAACTATTCATGGAACATCCACAGATCCCTAACTTTCAGCTTGACTGAAAACATTCTGCATTTACATCACCAGCTTCTGCTGTCTCAAAATGGACATCCAAAAACTAAGGAACTCAAAGCTGCTTTAAAATAACTTGCCTGAAAGCGTGCTGCACAAATATGGCAAGAAAAAGGGATAATCATGTTTTTATACATTCCAATTGCATGTGTACAAATCCTTCTGCTACATAGACTCTTCCTTTATTTCGTACAGCTTCACTGCCTACAATATAGACCTAAACCATGAAACAAGCTTTTTTATTTGGTTTTCTAAATAATTTATAAACTATAAAAATAGGACAGGAGTCTTGCACGTTCAAAAAGGTTATAATTTAAATTAGTAGCAAAGGGCTCTTATCTCAGCAAAGGAACTACTACTACAAATATGTGCCAGTTGCAAAGCAAATGGTTGGGAAGGCAGCCCAACGTGGCATCCTCTCTCTATTTTTTCCAAGAAACGGAGCTTTCTTTTCCAAATGATTACCAGCTTCTGAATCAATGCAAGGATAGGGAAACATGCCAAACACCAAGTTGGAAAGAACTGAACCAGTTTATTTCCCTCCCAACTGCCAGACAGCTGTCAACTCACAGTTTGCAATTCAAAATAATGATGCTACTGCACTGGCTTGAATTTTGCTAAAAAATTCCTTTTCAATAGGTCTGGCAGCTTGCCATATGCTGTATGGCTAATGACACATGCAACAGAATAGGAATGATCATTTTCAAAACTTTTATCTTCCATCAAATCCAGATGGCTTTTCACAGAGAAAAGACAAGGGTCCTCTTCGGTCTCAGGGCTTTTTTCCTTACCACAAAAAAAAAAAAAAAAAAAAAAAGCCCACGCCACTAATGTTATACACTAATGTTATACACTTAACTACAACATACTACTACTAACATACCACGTGTAACATATCATCACATATTTTGCAGCAGTGTACTAAAATTATATTTGCCTGGTCAGTCCCAGAGGAGCTTTGGATCTATGAAGATGGATGCTCACCTTGTTATGGGCAACCACTTTGAGAGCAAAAGTTGCCAAATACAGGGAATTCATGACAAAACTAAGCTGATTACGGGATTCTTCTAAGAAGTCTTCCAAACCATCATACCAGAGTCTTTTAACATCTGACCACACCATTCCTGCAGCAAAAAAAAAAGAAGACAGGGAAGTCAAGCCATTGCACTGAATAGATATTCTTCTACAACTAGAGCACTTTTGACTGGCTTTTTTAAATGATATTTTAGCAAAGTGAAAGAAGTGGAGTAATCAAGTAAATTTACTAAAAGCACTGCATTGGATTACAAGCATTTATCATAAGGCAACGGGATGTTTAACCTTTTCAAGCCTCCTTTCCAACTAAGAAACACATTCTCCAATAAAAAAAGAGCACGAGAGGAAATGTATAGGACAAAAAATTTGGTCAGGAAAAGGTCAAATTTAAATAAAGGTGGAAGGCTAGAATACAAATGCTTTTTCTTAATGAAAAGTATTCACCTTTACCCAAAAGCACTATAGAAAGCATTACATTACTATATGAAGTATCAAGTATTTTTTGGAAGTGTGTAGGTATTACAAAATTTATTTTAAAGAATAATCAGCTCAGTAACTGCTACTGAAAAGATTAGAAAAAAAATTAGAAACTTCTCCTACCCTAACTGATATTAAATAATATTAGCAGAGAAAAGAGACCATGACTTAAGATTGCAAAAAGCAGAAGTTTAACTTAGAGCAACAAACATTTGAATATTCAAGATCTTGATAGTAAAATTAATACCATTGATAATCATGTCTGGCTATACAGAAAAATACAGTTGCTGAGAATTTTATTAACTGAGTGTCTCTTACAGACTTGACATTTTTATAAAACTGCTAGATGAAATATAATGGCACCTTTGATTTCTACGAATAATCAGTTATTTAATTTTTTTTTCAGTACTTCAAATGTACGCTAATATATTTAGGACAAGAAAAGCAGCATGTGTATAAATGGTTCTTAAAAACTGTTAAAAGTTGGTTCAGCTTTTAGAACTTTGCACTTCTCTAATGCTTTGTCCCAGGAAGAGCAAGATCCAGTGAATGGAAAAAAAAAAATATATCTGGTACTTATGCATGACTTTATTTGTTCGGTCAGCTATTATGCCTTCCAATGTTGGAAGTGCTGTGCACTGTTTGTTAGAATACACATAAATATCTCTTCTTCCTGGTTATTAAGAAAATATTTCTAAACCAGAACCCCTCTGCCCTTCTGTGTGATCACCATGTATTGTACACTAAATTTGTTACAGAATCAGTAAAAGGAGTTGGAGAATTAGAAGAAGCTACAATTGCTCTTATTTACACGCAAAAGAATTTGAGTTCTGTTGCTTTATTTTTGCTGGGGAAGACACTTGTATGATTGAGGCTCAATAACTTTGAAAAGAGAATTACTGGATTCATTATTTTGAAAGTTAATCTAGTAGAACACAAAACTAGCTGCTAATTTTAAGTGTTAGAAATTCTGCTGTGGCCATTTTGACATTGATTTTTAGAAGGTATTTTAATGGGACTATGGAAGACAATAATGTAGATAAATCCTTCTTACTTGGTTGTCTTTATTGCAGCTGATTTTGTCGCACCTTTTCTACATTCTTTTCAACTTACTGAATATTTGTAAGAACACAGTATAATATGTGATTACAAAACAGGCATTTAGGCTATAAATGCTATTACTATTTAAAAAAATCTTAAGATTCAATAACATCAAAAATAACCTGATTTTAATGATTTATGTTACTTATAGGTCAGTTTTCAATCCTATCTGAAATCCACATGTTAAAATACTACATGAAGAAAATAAAATGTTTCTATGGCCTTTCATTAAAATTTCCAAGACCACTTAATGACACCTACACCTAATTAGATTTGATGGAACAAAAGAATTTATAAAATCAGACATCAAATCTCAAAACAAAGGAGGGGTCTGTAACACTGACTCATGTGCTACACTTAAAGCTTTCAAGTTTCTTTTAAGACCTGCATGCGTTTGTGTGTGGGGTACTGGGTATTTGTAAAATCTGCATGAACTACTCAACAGTTTTAATACAGCTAAACAATGAAAGGAACCACCATTACAAAAAAAAAAACCCTAAAATAAAATACCCACAACTACTTAGATAAAAACTGTGATGTTTTCAACTATACCACTTCTTTTTAAAAGTCCAATCAACCAAATGATACATATCTAATTATCTTACAGTAAGGTAAAAGTTTCCATTAATTTATCTACACAATTTTAATGCAAAAAGGAACACATACCAACCAAAAATATGTTAAAAGATTTTATGAATTTCCAACTGAAACAAAAGTTCATGAGTACTCAACAAAAATTGTACCTGTGCTCCCTCTACTGCATCAGCCAGAATTAACATAGGTCCTTTCAGGTACAGTTATGATAATGACATACAAAACCGGAAAGTTATAATATGGGAAAGTTATACTTGTTTCTGTGTTTTAAAACAAGGAGGAGGTAAAAATGCACACTTTCAATTTATTAGACTAAGATACACATACAAGACAAACATACATAACATATACTTTTTTCTTTAAACAATATGCCAACTCTGCAACAAGTACAAATTGTATTATTAATTACTTTTCAAATCAAGCATTACAGAATTGGTCATGAAATATCGAGTTGTTACTTATTGTTGATGGCAATTCTGTATATATTCAAAGTCCTGTCCCTGAGCTGAACAGAATGCTATAAAAATTCACGTTTACAACTATGGAAGAGATTTTGCAGAACCCTAAATTTTAGCAATTGTTTAAAGTTGGATTAGTTGAACAAAAATGTACAGAATCCTCCTGTTCTACCTAGCTAGAGCATATTCAAATAGAAATGAAAACAGTGTAGGAATTGATTTAATGTAACTACATGCTTACTCCAACTACTTACAACCCAGAAAAATAATAATTAACTTGCATACAATGCACAAATACTTTTAATCCACTTTATGATTACATAAAGATCTTAGCTAGATTTTCAAAGAAACAATAACTTCACTAGTACACATTCAGATTCTAGCATAATTCCATATATGGACACACAAGTAATTAAGAAGCTTAGATCATTCCTACTACTTTTTTATAGAATTCATAGAATCATAGAATATCCTGAGTGGGAAGGGACCCACAAGGATGATCAAGTTCAACTGCTGACTCCACACAGGGCAACCTAAAAGTTAAACCAAATGTCTAAGAACATTGTCCACACGCTTCTTGTAAGAGAGAGCTGGAAGATATTAAAAGTTTTGTGGATTATTGGCTGACAAAAAAACAAAACAAGTTTGACTCACAATGATTAAACCACCTACATACTAAATAATACTACCTATTTATGAAAAGTTATTGAAAAAAATCTACAGCGATGCCTGAATTAATTTTATTCCTCCACTTAGCACCAAAGAAAATGAGTCAATGACAGTCTCTTATCTGTTACAAAACTGTTAATCTGAGAAACACACGCTTGCTTTGCCTTCATGTTATTTTTCTTTCTTTTCTTTTTTTTTTTAAGATCAGAATTTTAAATTACCTAGGATGATACAAAGCTTTTACACGAATTTGTTATTGCACAACTGAATCTCACTTGTGCATCACTCTCAATGCTACCAGCCCTTCTGAAGAAAAATTCACATTCCTCCTCTGTTAGATCCTACAACATTCTGTTTCTGATACTTCACTTTCTGTGATAACTAGAGATTGTTCTAATATTTCACATCCTTCCTCAAAACGTGTGTGGTTGGTTGGTTGGTTGTTTTTTTTTTTCCAGTAACACTATCCTCCAAAGAGTGAACTTTGGTCAAGCAATGAGTAACATGTTAATTTCATAAGAAGGTAGTACAAATCATTGTTCTATCAACATCAGCAATTGTCATCCAATCTACTTAAATAATACCTACCAATTAGCCATATTATCAGAAGATAGTCTATTCTCTCAAGGGCTGGTCCCATTGTATTCTTCTTATTCTCATTGTAGACAAGGGAGTACAAATTAAGTAATAATAGAAATGTGAAATATGAAGCTCCGTGAATAATAAACTTCATAAAAGGAGTGTGAATTATTCGACCTACTCGAGATTTAGGAGCTAACAAGTAACACAGAGATAGAACCGGCCAGAAAATGCCAACCATCAAAACGGTCAAAATTTTCTTGCATGTGTGCTTGCGTCGATAGCCTGCCATCTGTCCAAACCATACAGTGTTTAGAAACTGCTGGCAGTTAGACTGAGCAACAAACTGGGAGGAAAAAAAAAGAAAAAAGAAACAAAAGATCAGTCTCAGGTTTCTTAAGACAGATTACTCATTTGCATTATTAAAATTCATTTTCAAACTATGTGCAGTCACCAATAAACAGGAAAAGGCAAGAATATAAAGTTGAAATAATTATCTCATAAGAGAAGAAAAGTGCTATTGACCCATTATGATTAAAAACATCCATTATTTTAATTTCCTTCTAAAGCCTGAAACTAAACCTGAATTACACATACTAGACTTTTAATGGTTTTCAGGTTAAGAATGAATTTGATTTCTAATTATTTAGAAATCTAGCATATAAATAACCTCAGTTTAATTGTCTGTTAGAAAATACAGTGATCTTATGTGAAGAATAAGATACTGTTATTGTAAAATACTATCCATGCTGTAAAACACAACACCTTGTAAAATGAGGACTAAAGTGGCCAAGCAGTTTTATACATCTCAGTTCTTAAAATCATTATGGCTCTATTCAGCAGCGTTAATCTTAAATCAGAGTAAATTACGTTGTATAAGTCCCTCAAAAGAAGATAATTTTTGTCTGAAGGTTACATAGATTATGCAAAGGTAGTTTCAAATTTCAGGTGCTTATTTGCATGGAGTTACAAAAGAATATATTTCACTAGAAGATGGTCTGGCATTTAATTTAAAAAAATATCAACAAAAAGAACCTTGATGATGTTATCACATTTCAAAAAACATCACAAAAATTTGTCTGTATAGCTAACTTGCCAGGAATAAAACATATTCTGCAAAGATACTTTCCTCATACCACCAAAAAATGTTGTTATTCTCCAACCCGTGGTAAAAACAAGCTATGCTCAAAACCAGAACATTTGAGATACTTCAGTACGCTTGTTTAACACATACCAGAAATGTGTAAGTGCTGGTTCTAGGACATTGCATAACTATGGCTTATGACTTTTAAACATTATGTATTTTAACAGTTTCACAAACAGTTTAGGCCTAGATATGTAAAACAGACAGAATTTATAATGCCTTCTGCAAATGCTAACTGAAAATGGATTTTGCACGGAATGGAAACTTTCTCTCTGGCCCCGGTTCTTACACCAGAATCCCACAAATGCCCATTTGCCTTCTCGTACAGCAAAACCAGAGTTATAATTTGTCAACGGATAAAGACAACTATGACCTACTGCACAAAATAAGTTCCATACTGACAGCATAAAAAAGTGCTACTATTCTGGAACAGAGATGCTATTCAGTTTAACAAGTCTAACATAATTGCAAATAGCACAGACAAGGCCTGAGACAAAGCTGAACAGGTAATGACACGTGGGAAGATGATAAATCATGTATGGCACCTAAGGATCCACTCTTTCCTAGGCAAGGATTTAATGAGGATCTGAACAAATAATTACCACTACAAGAACTGTTCATAAAAGAGCAGTAGTCTATACTCCAATACAGAAAATACTACATTCTTCTCCACAGTGAATACTGAAGAAACAGCATCTTGCAGTATCATTTCCCTGTTTCACATGCAGATGTTCTGAATATTACCATCTCTTCCATAACTCTTGCAAATTTATTTCCATTTCTATGTCTAGAGGCAAAACAACAAATTAAATGAATTACTAGCAAAATAAGATATGGAAAGCCTATCAAATTACTGCAAAGACTGACCTCTTTTTGATTATACTTGATTGCAAGTTTTAAGCGACTTAAGTTCATCCTCTCTTCCAACAATCCTCGCTTGTCTACAGGTTCATCGCTAGATGTGTGATTCAGAATAACTTCCAGCTCCCGTGAATTCCGTGCTTGAGCAAGCAAATCTTTAGCAAAGGTTTTGCACTGTTGAGCTAGCTCCTCATAATCATTTCTGAAAGACACAGAAACAGCACGTTCTATTACACTGCTAACATATTTTCTATTAAATCACCAACTATCCATTTTTGGTTGGGATTGTTATGTTATGCTAAGACAAATGAAAAAAACAAAACAAACAAACCAACAGTCATATGTCAAGATCCAAGCATTCTGAGTAGGTGTCGCCATGTAACATGACAATTACACTTCAGTTTAGTCTGCAATTCCACTACGTAGAGAAAAATTGAGTAACAGACTTACAGTATACAAACTCCTACCTTATAACTTCCATATAAAGAGTTAAAGCTTAGAACTATTTCCAGAAAATAAGAAAGTGTAGTAGTCACAAAACACGACACTGGTAATTAATCATTTGGACTTTCCACTTGGAAATGAAGTTGTTTGGAGTATTGCTTTATTCCCATCATCTAAAAATTAAAGTCTATTCACTGAATACTATTTATTAATATATCAAACATTAAGAAAAGAAACGACACTATTTGCTTGTCTCACCTGGCACACAGTGCCTGTTAGTGCCAAGTTGTGTCACCAAAATGCAACAGAAAGAAAAAGAAATAAAATCAGCTACAAAACCAGAAAGCTCATGTGTTGTTTGGGAAAGTAGAATTTTACCCCATATGAACATTTGCTTTCATATTCTCACAAAAAAATACATGCTTTTGTGCTGCTAAGTTTCAAAATGTAGAAACCTGCATAGTTTAAACATAAAATTATACTGAACATTTGTTCATTAAACAGGGCATTTTCAGCACAAAATCACACACATATGGATATTATATACACACACACACGCTGTTCAGGGTCTTATAATATAAGGAGCATAATTAAGAAATGATACCCAAAACAACTTCCAACACAGGTCAGGTCAGTATAAACAACGTGTTGCATACGTCTACCCTAATGTGGGGAAAAAAAAAAGTGCAGAGTACTAATGAGATATTGATATGATAATAGGTGTGCGATCCTGAAATAAGTCAGCATTTAGCATCATTTCTAATTATTTTTCCACAATAGAGCTGAAATTTGAACAGCTGGTGCCACTATACACATTGAACTGTCTACACCTAAAAGGATTTAAAGTAATTAAACTGTCAAAGTGATTGCTAATGAAGAATAAATTATGTTGTATAACTTGTTATTATGTCTAATTATCAGTTTAAACATTCCAATTACAAAAAAAATTAAGAATAAACCTTTTCTAAAGCATACACATTTCTATACATGTAAATTCATAAAAGTATTAAAGTTGGTTTGTGTTTTCAATTCCTACCTGAATTCAACCTCAACAAGGCTTAATTCTTTCAAGTCCGCACTGAGTTCAAAAGCTCGCAGGATCGGATCCTCCTCTGTCAACATGATTAAAGCAGGACTGGCCAAACACCGATAAATGTCAAGACGAAACCTGCGACAAAAGAATAGCAAGCAAAATGAAGAGGTTTCATTTGATTAGCAGTTTCAAATCAAAACCTACTCCAAAGGTTTGCATAAAACAGTCATCTGAAAGACAAAACAATTGGGTTTCTTAGAATCAGACACTACAAGCATTAAATGCGATATGTCATGGAAAACACTGTCCTTCATACACTTAGAATCACTGCTATTCTAAGTATCAAAAATTGGTCAAGCTGGTTCCCTCCTGTTTTCCTCACTGCTTCAGCTACATCAGCAGAAGGCCATCAGTTAAGGTAACATTATTGGTAAAATTTTGACATTTTAAGTGTTACACAGTAGCTCCTGTGGTTCTTCAAGTGGAAATAAGAAAGGCAAATAAAGCATTTAAGGGAAGCTTCTATTTTAACAAACTAAATTAAAAACAGTAGGGAGCTTCAATGTGCAATACAAAAAAAAAAAAACAAACAAAACACAGGGAAAGCATCTGAAGGGATGTTTTCCTCTTGCAAAGGGAAGTTCACTCATGAACACTGAAACAAAGGCTGTCAGCAGTTCTATTTTAAACCAAGAGCTGTTACCTCAAATGTTTCTATTGTTTGTTTGCTTGAGATACCCTGACACCTCTTCTCATACTGAAGATAATGACAAGGGTTATCAGACAGATGTTGCAATTACAGGTACCAGAATGTGGCCTGTAGTAGCTGAATACCAGTAACAATTACCCTTTCACTTCCCTTATTTTTCAGTCCTTTGGGTACATACTGAAGTAATTATGTAATAACTAGTTGTATATTGTAAATGCAGTCCACTTATCTTTGAGCTCTGTGATTTTTCACCCCAGCTCTCACATATTAAATTGTATTCAACCCTCAAATATCTTGTCAGGTTAATCAGACAAAATATTGTCAAGACTGGTAAAACCCTCTCTTTATTTGAACCTTTATTAAAAAGCTTTCTACTTTCAAAAATATTGAAGGAAAAAAAAAGAAAAAAATTGTCTTTAGTTTGCATCATCAATCCATGCTACAAAAATACTTTTGGAAACAGGATACAGAATTATCCACCTCCTCATTATGGCTCAAAAAACCGCCAAGTATTAACTAACTTAAGAAAAATTTTATTTGCATAGTTCCTATGCTCCCAAGCCAAAGATAGACAGGATGTTTGACACACAACTGGTAGAAAGGAAAGGCACTGAGCTTAATATGCGCAGGGACTAAAAATATAAAACCAAAATTAAAAAAAAAGCCACTGCCTCCCAGCAGCCTTTTCAAGCACAAACCATCCCCAAGAACTACCATCTTTCACAATTAAAGTCTACAACATATTAAACGAATCCACTCATAAACGTCACCTTAAAGAGAAAAAGGAAATATACTGAATCTGACCCAAGCGATACCAGAGAATTAAGACAAGATTTTTTTTTTATTATTATTGTCTATGACTGGTAAGTCTTACCTGGAATGTCGTAGACTATCTTTTTTGTTCTTTGCAGTACACAGTGTGCATTCACAGCCTACAGCATGAGGTTTGGGTAATGATATGTCTTGCTTTAATAGCATGGTGAGAATTTCATAGTTGTTACGATGAGCAGCTAAAATGACAGGTGCCACATCCATAGTTGTTGAGTACTCTGGGTTCTGAATACGTTCCATTAGTTTCTGGAATAAAATGTAGGAAGTGCTAAATTTATTACATAGAGTTCTACTACAGTGTGTACGTGTAAGGGTTTTTTGACTGTTCAACGATGAGTCTGTCCTTCAAAATATTTTCCTATGTTTCACAACGTGAAAAAAAAGGAAAAATTTGTAACAACATTCAAAATCTCACAGATAAATACTGGAAGAAAAAAAATGGGCACAGAAATGTTTCTGGTTTATTTACATAGAAAATGTGATATTCAGTGCCCACCTTCTCCAATATACATGCATGATATTAAAAAGTGTATTTTGCTCTAGTCTGAGAAAAAATTATTATATTTACTATCTAAGTGCAGAAATAATATCCTGACTGTACCATCCTCTGTTACACAACACTTTATTCCTTCTCTCCCTCCACCTCTACTTGTGAACTTTTAAAAGTTCTTTGGTACTCAAGCATTGCGAAGGTAAACTTTAGGGGTTTTTCAAGGTTTCAAGGACTATAGATTTGCTTTAAAAATCTACGAAGCTTCAATACATGAATATACCCGTTACATGTCAAGGCTGCTAATTACCTTGCAGACAGTCTACGAGAAAAGACTTATAAGCACTCTATTATTTTTTTTTCTCTTCTGCACTAACTAGGCATCTGTTAGCCTTTGGTATGTATAAAGCCACTGAATTCCTTAGACAGTAAAGCAAAATAATGTATCCTACCCTTTAAGAAAAAAGAGGCTATAAAAATAATCCCTAATGTCCAGATTCTATCACCTTACAGATACACAATTTCATTTAAGACCATTGTTCTAAATACTAGTTACCCTGAATGCAATAGCACAGACCCCCACTCCCCAACCAAAAATCAAGGATTAAGAACACTCAACTACAATGGTTGGTCTGGAGGATCTTTTTGGCCGGTGATTAAGGAGAATGTCAACAGCTCCCACCACTTCCGAGTCAATAGCCACCAAAAGTGCATCTGATGACTAAGGAAAGAAAAGAAGTCATATGTGAAAACAGCAGTAACTAAAACAGCGTAAAGAGTCAATCCGAAGCCAAACTGCATTTTTATTATTTTTTTCTTTTAATCAACGATATTCTGTATTATCACCGTGCACATGATCAGGATAGAAATTCAGGTTGTCATTCTAGGAGTTAGCATAGCATTACTGACAATTTGTTTTATTGCACAAACAGCAGAAGAACCAATCGCAGAAATTACTTTCAAGCAAAGATGATGCAGGATACTTGCAAAAATCAATTATAAGGGACAGTTTACCACGTTACTAAAAACGTTAAAAGCAAGTGTCTGTGTAACACAACTTGTGCGTATGGGATACTCCAGCCCCGCATTCATAGTTCTGCGGTAAAGCTAGGAACATAAGCTTTTTTTCCTGGACTGGTAACTACTTCTGAAACTTCTCTTAAGTTGAGCTAAGCAGCTTTTCATTTTCCCTACAGTTGATATTATTCTTTTCATTCACTTGAGAAAATTCAAATTTTTTCTTTAAAAATAAAAGGAAGAGACACAGCTTTTATTATCACCACTAAAAAGGAGGTCCAGGGAGGAGAAAGCTTGTTGTTTTTTTCCCATCCAATATCAAACAACCTAACAAAAGACACTAGTTTTCCCTGTTTACATACTTAAGCCATCATAGCTACAACTCTCCCAGAAACGGCAGAGATGTTGCATATAGTTAAGGAAGTGTTATTGGTATGAAACGGCCTCTGCCATCAAGCACAGATCAAGTTTAACAAGAAAGCACTGCAGAAACACATGCTTGCCTAAACTTGAAATTATCTAATATAATGTGCATTTTTCTAACTGTGCTACCATTTTAAAAGTTATTAGACTCCACGGCCAAAGAGATCGCTGCATTCTATACTTCTAATATGATGCATTTTAACTATATACTGTTTATTTTGCTTGAAGATAATGTATACATTATCTCTGCAACAGAAATAACATTTAAAATAAAATTCAGACTCGTTAATATTACTGAAAATGTTACTATACATTTGCCATGCCAATTAAATCCCACTAGAAAAGTACTTTAGTAAGAAGAAAACATTTTGACAATTACTAAACGGAGAAAGAACTGAGCTGCTTATGAAGACACATTTTATTTCCCTCCAAATTCTGACAGAGAAGATACATAAAGAGTAGAATACACAGATTGATCACTACACTGAAAAATTTCAGTAACTTATGTGTTGTATACCTGGCAGCCATAATCCAAAAGAAGCTGTAGTATGTCCAAGTTTTCATTTTCAATGGTTATGGTAACAGCATTTCGTCCAAGCACATCCACACAATTTATGTTCATTTCGCCCGAACTGTTTTCCTCTAAGAGTTTCTTAACCATGTAATAGTCACCTGCACAAATAATGTATGAATGTCACTTATGTATTATCATAAAGCACTAAAAGCATGCAAACGTTTTAAGTATGAGCTACTATCAATCAAAGATGACAACATTCCATAGCTGACAACAGACACTGAATATGTCAGACAATCAAGTCGTCGAGATACATAAGCATTCTCTCATCAGGGAAGAAACTAAAGATATTTCGGGAGGCCTGTCTCAGGAAAGCACTAAGATAGGTACTTTAATCCACCCCTTTAGTTCCAGTCCTAAAAACAAACACACACAAAAGTACTCTTCAAGACTGGGGCAACAGCTCATACATAACCTGTGAGACACAGGAAATGTTACGTTCAACTACATCAGAGGTTTCTCAGTTCAAAAACGCCATAAGCTTAGAGAAGCCCTCTCTACAATGCTACAAACAGGTTTGCATCTTCCCTGAGCAGAAGCCGTGTTAGCCTTCTCTGTATCACTCCAATTTTAGCTATATATCATCAAAGCAGGTGTGACATGATGCTGCAATGTTATAAAATTCAAGCTAGCAAGTTTGATGAGCAAGGAAAGCTAACTACAGTGAGATGTACGTAAGCTATATTTTCCTATTTGACCGAAGTATAAACACACCAGGCTGCCCTGCTTCTCCTGTTTAATTGATTCTTCTTGCCAAAGACAAAAGCATTGAAATTATTTTTGTTTCTAGGGTAACAAATTATTTTGCAACATAGAAGACCAAGACAAAGACAGACCGTAGCGTAGAATACTTAAGTATACGTAGAATACGTACAGTAGAATATATACAGAGTCTATAAGACTACTAAACCAGCTGTTATATACATTTTTTTTCTTTTTTTTTTTTTAAAAAAACATTTTTCATTGTGCATCCTTTTAGCTCCCTGAGCCTCTGTTTACACTTAGAGAGAGAGCTGTGTGGCTCAGTCTATCTTCAGGACAGACCACCAGCAGCACGGCTGTCTAACAGCAAGAGAGCACCAGCACAAACCTCCCCGGCTGCTGGGTAACGTCACCCAGAAACACTCCTACGGCTGGGAACTAACCTAAACACACGGCCAGCTCTGCCCGTACGCACACCAGCTTCTGCAGCCGTCCTCATGTCCTAAAGCACACGTAACCATTCGGTGCGTGATTAAAGGCCTGCCTTTGAGTCCAACACTTCAGAAGTGTTAACATAATTTTGATTTAAGACTGTTTCTCTACTTAAGGGTAACTAAATATATTCCTAAAGTAAGTAGCGTATTTTAGAAAGGAAAATCTCTTTCTATCCACGATCACGGGGGCAAATCACAGGAAACTCACTCGTTTGGGGGATGCCTAGATAAGCCCCCTGTTTCACAACAACTATATACTCACAGACTCTTTAACAGTGACCGAAGCACATATCTTAGAAACTCCTCCGACACAAACCGACCCCCTCACAAACGCAGGAGGAGCTGCCCAACGCCCCCCTTCCCGGCGCCCGGCGGCTCCTCAGGCGGCCGCTGAGGCGAGGCCGGCCGCCGCCGTGCCCCACGGCCGCCGCCGCGCCCCCCCGGTGCGCAGGATTCACCGCGGCCCCCGCCCAAGCCGCCGGGCCGGGGTTCGGGCCCTCGGACCGAGCGGCCGAGGCCTCCTCTCCTCGAGGGCGCGGCAGGCGGGGCCGGGCCGGGCCGCGCCGGGCGGCGGGGCCGGTACCTTTGTCGCAGGCCAGCAGGAAGAGCTTCTCGTCCAGGGTGGTCTCCTCCTTCACCTGCCGCACGTCCTTCAGCGCCAGCAGCTTGTTCGGCGAGGCCGAGGCGGACGGGTCCGCGCTCTGGTACAAGGCGGCCATGGCGCCGGCTCCGCCAGGCCCATCAGAGCGCGGGCGGGGCGGTGGCGCGGCGCGGCGCGACCCCCGGTGCCCGCTGCCACCCCGGAGGGCGCAGGGCGGCCACCCCCGGCGCTGTCAGCGCCGCGGGCCGGCAGGGCAGGGCAGGGCGGAGGGCCACCGCTCCCCGCCGCACTGCGCAGGCTCCGATGGCGGCGTCTCCACGGCGAGGGGCAACGGGGAGGAGCGCCGCTGGGCGCTGGGGCGACCCACCGGCCGAGGACGCAGTCCCGCCACAGGCGTCTGCCGCTCCCCCCGCAATTCACCTCCCCCCAGACAGCGTCTGGGGGCCGGGGTCGGGCGGGCACGGGGCCCGCGCCCGTCAGCAGCGGTGAGGGGAGCTCGTCCGCTCCCCGCGCGGTGGGGCGTCGAGAAGACGGACCGCAGCGCATCGCCAGCACCTGGCTACTGGTTGTCCCCATTCCTGCCTTTCCCCTTGAATCTGACTTTCTCCTAGCTGCTACTCTCTGCTGCCAGAAGTGTCCGCTTACAGCGCCAACTTCCAAACACCTGTTAGAACATCTTTCATTTGCTTTCCTCTTCTGTGACTACTTCTAGAAACCATATCTATTTGTTTTCCTGTTTTCATATTAAAATCACGTGCCATCTTGTCCTTAAACTTCAAAAAGCCATTTATATGTTACAGGAGCTACCAGGCACAAACTGATTTTTTGTATGCTATACAAGAATTTACCACTGATTTCCTTAGCCTATGTTTGGAGTATGTGGAAGCACACAACAAGTCCATAGCTTTAGTGACTTCAGCTGAGCTGTAAGGATTAACGTAAGACAGAAGTCTGACTCAGTGTTTTTTGAATTTTCTTTAGAAAGATCTTGTTTGGTTAACATTAGAGACATTATTCTCAGAAGACAGCTCTTTTCAGATGGTGTTAGCCGTCACTTATCCTTCAACATGTAGCTCCTAGCTTATCTGTCAAACTTCCACGCTGAGAAGCAGGAGATGGCTGCCCCTGAAAACCCATTTCAATGTGATCAAAGCAAGTTTAAAGTAATTCTGGATATATAATAATGAGACACATTTGTAGCACATTTTTCCCTAAAGGGAACAAAAGACTACAGCCCTAGTTTACACAACAGGAAATGCCTGTGCAAGTAAATACAGTACTTCAGAATTGCGTATCTCAAGATAATTTATTGTTGCGGTATAGAGGTGAAGTAAGCTTCATTTAGCCTATCTTGAATGAGGACTTTGATTCAACTACAGAATCAGGGCACAGAACTCAAATTCTGTACAACAGCCAGTCACCGTTTGAAACGGAATAGAAACCAGCTAACTATCAAATATTAATAATTTATTCTTGTCCAGACAATACAAACCAGTAAACAGACACAAACGGATCTAAATCCAAGCACTTAATTCTCTCACCTCCCTGTATCCCCTTGTATAAATTAGAAACTAAATAGATACATCTTCTTTCTGTTCATATGTTTTGCAAGATACTGAAGATGTAAAGCTTAGTCCAACAGTTCACTCATGATGATTCTTGGGTTTTGCCACACTTAGGACTGTTTTCAGAAGCTGAGAAAGTAGCAGCTTCATATTTAAAAAAAAAATCTTTAATTTTTATTTAGTTTTCTTTCTTTTTTATTGTTTGGCTTCTGGTAATAACTTCATTAAATATCCAGCTCCAGAATGTTTGGTGAAAAGTTACAGCTGCAAAGAAAGGAGTACAAATACTTACTTTAAAATTAATAACAACCATGGCCTTCATCTCATCCAGACAATGTACCAGTCTTTCCAGACAAAAACCTCTGCACACAATACATACTTTAGGAAAATCAAAAGAAGTAAGCTATAAGGAAGTGCAATATATTAATGTGAAACCCCAAACTGGACTAGCCAGCTCTTTATTGTTTTCTTATACAATATTTTATGAAAAATTAAAAAAAAAATCAGATTTTTAGTCCAACTGCAAAAGCTAATGCGTATGCAGACCTAATAATGACATGATCACATTTCTGCTTACTATTTCCTTTTTTTTTTTTCTTAAGATACAGACAGCAAAAGTTCCTGCTCAGTAACAGAACAAAACTACTACGTATATTTGAAGGTTATTCCCACAGAAAGGTTTATCAGCTTCAGCAATATTCATTAGCTTCCAGACATTATCATAGGCCTTCACTTCCTCTCACTGAAGTCAATGGCGAGACTCTCATTGGCTTCAACAGGAGTTAAGCTCTCAAAGAATAAGGCAAGGATGATAACTTCTGTGCGGTTTGGAGTAATATGATAGGACTGGAATGCACCTTGAGACTTGTGTGACTACATGCAATTAACACCCAACAAAAAAAATAATAATAATCAAACAATGTTTCACAATAGGTCCTGAAACAACAAGTAAAATGAAGCAGATTCTTACAATGCTACGGAAACTAATACAAATGAAGCTTGATTAATACGGTGTGGGATTTTTTTAAAGCAATACAAATTTGTGATGTTAATTTGGTAATGAACGTGTTCTGAACAATACTACCCATAAATAATCAACGTGTTATGAAAGTCAATAAAAGTTTAACTCATTATTAAGATGTAATTAATGAGTATATTTATGCATACGAATTTTCTCATTTTATACTAAGCTTCAGAACTCTGTAAACTGTGAGGCATTCGTCGTGCTTAACATGGCAGAAAGTTGTATTACATCTCTTCATTATTTTATTCTGTTCAGTCCTCTTCCCATCAAACATGCAAACACTGTCATCACCATTTTTGGCTTCACTTCAACCAGATCATCTGGGAGAGCATATATACGAGCACCGATTTTTCGAGCAACTGAAATGGCATACCTTGAAAACAAGGGAAAATAAATATTGTTATTTTTCTTGCATCTACTAGTGTGCCAGGATTCACAACAAGAACAACAGATTTTAATAGCAGGATGTGCCTCTTCAGTCAGTATTTACACTCTATGAGAAAACGGACATTATTGTGAAGCAAGCATGTAGTAGTAATTGTATTGGCTGACATTTTGCTACTGGTTATCAACGCTTTTTTGTCAAAAACAATATGGATTGTGGCAGGCTATTAATAAACTAGTTGCAGTGGAGTGCTGGTAGGTCTTACCAGCCATGAATCTGAGTTCATATTTTAAATATGCTAGAAAAGTAGCTCTAGAATATTAGAATTTATAATCTATTTGAAACAAATCAACTAGTATTAGTGGAATATCTCTCTGTAAATCATTCATTACACCATAAATCCATGCATCTCCTGCACTTTAGGAAAATAGAAAGCATTCATTTAAAACTTACTTAGCATTATTCAATTTGTCTTGGTAAGAAAGATCTTCTCTCTTGACCATTTCTGGACGAACTGCTTTTGGTGCAATGGCATCTATTAAATCTAAGACAGGTAAACTAGTGCTAATTGATTTGTCCTAAAAGAGAAGACTCAAAAGATTAGTATAAGGAATTTGCTTTGATTATTCTCTTTTCACAATACAAAAACCCAGCAGCACATCTTACATGCCTATTGAAAGATAGCAGCGTGCTTTGTTACTTTATTGTGTGAAGGTTTTTCTCCCTCTTTATGAGGTCTATTGTTCTTTTCCACAATCAAAATTATAAGGTTCACACTCAATGCTGATATTATTATTCTTATTACACAAATGGTTTAAATTTATTTAATGAACGAAACTCCCCTCCTTCCCTAAGGAAGGAAGGAACTTTGAAAGAAGTCCAAGGACCAGACTTTCAAGACAACAAAAAGGTATCCACATTCCCCAACTACTTTTATTTTTCTCCTTTTCTTGTAATGGAACTATTTTCTGCAGTAGTTTATGGCTCATCCTTTTTATACTTTTTCAACCTAGATGGTATTCTGAGCTAATACAAGCAGTCTGTATTTTGTATTTAATACGCAGACATGTGTTTCCTTCTATTCTTAAAACAGCAAGTACTATTGCTGTTTTAAGACTAGAATATTTTTGCCCAGCTGTTAGGGCAGATAAGCAGCTGATGGTGCCAAACCAGCAGTCAGAGGACAGTGCCAGCGAGGCTGACTGAGGTGCTGAGCCCCCACAGGAACAAAGCCACACGACACAGCTGCCGTCGCCACCAGGCCAGAAGTGTGATTTCTAATTCAGTGAAGTCCCATACAGCCACCACATTAATTATACACTTGAAAATAGTAATAGCTTGAAGACATTGAATGCACAGAGTATCTCCCCAAGACCATAAGACAAAGCCCACGCTTTTGTCATTTTCATTGTTTGAACTAACAGCAATTCAATAGAACTTTGCTTTTATAGTCCACAATAAACATCAGGGACCTCTGCTTTCTCTGCTACACAATCTGCTCGCTGCAGTAACCTCAAAATACAGACAAAAACTCAAACTGTGAAAGACAACATATACGTGAATGCTGTCAAAAATCAGTAGTAAAAAAAGGCATACTGAATAATGTCACTTTACATCAGTAGCTCCTTATCTGTATTGGTCTACCATCAACTGAATTACCTTAAAATACACCAGTGCCTCCCCCCGTGCCAAAACCATAGGCATACCAAAAGCAAGATGTTGGGACAGATTCTCCTCCTACTTTCAACATATATATACCACCATTATTACAATTTATGTAGAAATAAGAGAAGCAGCAATCCCTTTTAAGAAGATAAAGACCTAAGTTATCTTCTAGAGTAAAAAAATAAATATTTTGTTCTATAAAATTATTTGATATTACTTTTTGCCTAATGCTTATCTAATTGAATTTAATAACACAGTGAGCTCTCAAATATTTAACTTGCTAGGTTCTTGTGTTTCTGTTGTGAACACAGGCAGAACTGTTTCAGAGTACACAATGAACCTACGTAAGAATGTTGTATTTGCATGCAAGTGCAATTATTAATCTACCATTTCTAAGGAAAGAGATTCACACAGCACGACACACCTAACATACATATGACTTCTTTCATGTTTAACCCTTTAACAATGCGAAAGAAAAGCTTCCTTTATCAATTTGTTCCTATCTGCTAAATGGGAAAAGCTCCTGTTTTGTACAGGTCTGCTGCACATCAGCAGTGCCGGTGAAGACAAAAAATGTCGCTGGTTAACTTGGGCTCCCTCTCCTGGCTCTGTCACACACGAGTACATCTTTTTGACCAGCTGTTTTTAAAAATAGCGATTCCCCCCTCCCAGTAATTCCAAAATTGTTCTTCATGTTTGTACAAGCATGACAGTGCCTATATCCAAAAATCTGGAAGATACGTGACACACCATGCCCAAACATTGGTAACTTCAGACAGAAGGCCCTTTCAAAATTTAGCCTTTTTATTGTTTTGTTTTGAATCTTACAGCAGCAATTAGAGGTTTTTTTCTTATTAATAGATTTGTAAAATACTTTTGAAGAATCACAGACTGTCAGAAATATCTCCTTATACAATTACGCTAGCTGACGGCAGAGCCACTGTTAAAGCCAAATTGTTAACAGATCAAGTTAAAAATCCCAGATCTGATTACATGTGGAAAAAAGAAAAGTAAATTAATTTGATTACCTTGAAACTTGTAATTGAAGTTTTCTTATTTGCTTTTGCAAGTGTCTGATTCACCCACTTAATAATAATTTCATCATTTACTTTTTCCCCCTCTCCAAGGTCTGATAGTACGTTCAAAGTGTACCTTTAATGAAGAAAAGAGTCTGAGTTAGTGAGTCGTTAACAGTACAAACCTACAAGCAAAAGTAAAATGTTACCTCAGCAAAGAAACAATGCCGAGTACTCATCTTCATAAAGTACCCTTACCTTACAAACTATTCAGTACTTTAAATCACTTCTTCAGTTGTTGCAAGAATAAAATAACATCCCAAAACTCAAAATATTCACTGTTACATCTTCTTCATATATTTGTTTTACTCAGCACATCATAACTAATTTTACTTCATGAGCTTAAGTACAAGTCACCTTGAAAACTGAATCCTAAGTCTGAGAAACAAAAAGCACTAAGTGTTTTGGGGTAGGTGTAAGAAAATTAACTTGTGGAAAATGTTTGCAATAAAATACTCTTTATTGAAATAATTTTATAATATTTTTTTTCCTGCTCAGTACACTAGCAAGATTTTGTTTTGATAATTACATTTTTTTACTTTATGATAATTTGATTATAATATTATTTGATTTTATGATAATTACATTACTATAGCTGTGATGGCCTAAAAATTTCTTCCCATTTTAACTTTCATAGCATACATCACCTCTTCCTATTTATCTTTCTTTTTTTTGATTTTACAAATATTGAAATTACTCTCTACTTACAGAAAGATACATGGAATCAACATGAAATAAACTGCTCTTTTTACTTGCTGCAGGATTTATAGTTTTAATCACAGTTTTTAGTATGTAAGGTTTTAATTGTCTCTATAAATGGATGTGTACACATACACACTATTGTGGTTTCAACCATTACACAGTATGCAAAACTACAAAAAAGGTATAAAAGTTTATCTTAGAGAAGAGGGGTATTTAGAGATGGCTCTCTAAAATACCTGTTAAGTGAGCTGAACACTAGCTTTAATTTTTCTTGATATACAGACACATAAACACACATGGACAGATACATATATAGACACATCTATCATATGCTGTGCCTAACTTACCTTCTCATCAGCTGCCATACCAAAGCCAAAGTCAGAGTTGGATTACCCTCATTTAGATCGTGTCCAGCAATACCAACCAGTGAGAATTTGGCTTTTGTCTTCCCGAGTTCTACTGCATAATTGCAATTCTCAATCTAAAAATAAATGTTGTGTGCAAATAATAACACCTTAGTATTTCTATAATACGGACTTACAGTCTATGTGTTTTGAATTACTTTGGCTTACTGTTACCTATGGTGAGATTTGGAGCTAGAGAAAGATTTCTAGCCTTTCTACACTGTGATTAAAATAACACAGTTTTTACTATAAGTGAAAGCATGCAAGATTCCAACGACAATCTTTTTTCACACTTGAGAAAACCAAGGTCACTTCCACGACAGTCAACGAATTAATATATACTTACATCAAAACTGAATTTGGAAAAATATTGAAGTGTGTTAAACAGACAGTATTTTTTTTCCTCTACATTTCTGTTTTCATAATGATCACAAAACTAACTGAAAGCTTGGACTCTGCAAGTCTTGCACAAATTCTCCAGGCAGCACATAAATTTGCTCTGTGAGGAAACACCTCACAATATAAGAGCATCAAGCAACGATAGCTGTGTCAGGCCTAAAACTTTTACTTGTATACCCTAACTAGACCCTAAATTAAATATTGCCAAAAGATGTCCACATCTAGAAACTAGAGTAATATATGCTGTAACTACTATTTATTCCTTGGGATAATACCTGGAAGATTTTTATATTCTTTTTTTCCCCAGGACTGTCTCAGTAGCATGCAAATCTAGACAACCCAGATTACTACAAACAGCAGGAAGGGAGACAGTGAAACGGACAGTATGACGGAGTATCTACCCACCTTTTTCATATTACCACCAAGTAATGGATAAGGAGGTTTGTTGACGTGGTTCCAGTCAACTGGCACACGAGTCATATCATACAGTTGGAAGATTATTAAAGCATCAGAGAGGTCACTAAACCAGAGTAGAACAGTGTTTTTTAGTACAAGAGCTCATGTTCACAATGAAAATGTTAAGTACTTGAGAATTCTTGAATTAAGTTGCTGAAAAATTCCAGTCACAAATAAAAATTTGTGTCATTCTGTGAAGAAACTGGCCTATATCATATTGCTTGATTTCTGTGATTATTTACATTAAATTGTACATTTAATTTCATTATTTTAACAAATCTTGGTGAATTAAGCACAGTCACTGGTTTTCCCAACTTTTAATTAAATAATTGTTTTCACAGGGTAGGCACGGATAAAACACCTAGCTAAAGAGTTTTCATTTATTGATCTTGTTTTAATTTCCTCAGAACTTTCCAAGATATTAAACATTCACGCTTTATCTGCACATACAGATGTATTTTGCTAGAGAATAATCTAAACCACTGTACTTATCTTGTGAAAAAAAGGGTATTAGGAAAAGTATTATTTTCCCATTATACATTGCATTCCTGATAATTCCCTAATTCCCTTCAGCTGCTTGCTAAATGAAATTCTCCCTGTTAAGCTATCTACAGATAGTATCACTTTACAGAGGTCAGAAAACAGAAATAAATGAAACCTAACTGCAAGTATACACAGAAGCAGATGTTCCCAATTGCTCCCTATATCCCATCTTTTATTGATAGGATTTGAATCAACTGCTGTCACGATTTGAAAATTATCAGAAGCACCTAAAAAGGCCATCGTTTTGAGGGAATACCACACTGCATAGATTCTTACAGTCTACTCAGCAGGCATCTATCCTCTCTTACAGTTTAGAATTACATTACTGTTTTAATAGGTTTGTGGTCATTTCATCTGCCATGAGAGAAAGTAAAAATCATGCATTATATAACACAATTATCTCAACCTTTCAAAAAACATAATTCAAAGTACAAGTGAGAGAAGCCCATCAAAACCTGTTAGATTTTGTAGTATCTCTAGATCATAAGTAGAATTCTGGACTCAGATACTGCTTAATGAGGTTCTACAGACCAGTTTTGAAGTTCCTATCACGTTGTGTGGAAACCTGGAAATCACTGTTCTAGTAGAAATACAACTTCCCTTTCTTCTTCCCATCTTTCTTCCCCTGTTGTTCAAGGGAAATCAAATTATTGTTTAAAAAAAAAAAAAAAGCCTTACCTGTATAAGTGATTAACATATGGGCTTACACCCAGTGAATTCATCCAGTTTCTGAAAGTTCTTTCTTCCTTACTTTCTCCTACATTGACAAATATAATTCTATATGAATTATTGGAGAAAAGACTTTAATAAGCAACGTTTAAATGACTCTCATACACCTGTTCCCGCCCCCCCCCCCCCCCCAAATATGAGTTCATCCTTCCCCAACAGTAGTCCCTACTGGCCAATAAGTGGAAGGAATTCTATCAGAGTCCCTCAGTTCTGGGGACAAGGTCAGAGGCACTACAAGGAGTACGATTAGACTACATTTTTCTGTGTAAATACAATTTGGTAAAAATACAGAAATAGACAGTTTGTCGGTTATATTTTAGATAATTAATATATCATGGAGAAAAGAGTGATGATTAGCAGTAATTTCCTAAAACCAAGATTAGTGGAAATTGCATTCAACAGTATCTTTAAATGTGTTTGAAATGGCATATTTTTATTAAAAGTTAGTGCTAACACAATTATTGCAACTGCATCAAACTCCAGAAACAACAGCTCCACTTCTCTCCACACAGGAGTTCCCACCATTCATTTGTGAAGGTCCTCCCCAAAGCACTAGACCTCACTTTTTTAGTGTTTAAAACTGGAGACTTAGCAAGGCAGTACTGTATTGATTAAATTTGCGAAGCTATTTATATTCTGCCAAAGGGACCAGTTATTCTTGGGGTTTTAACTAGCAACTCTGATTATGAGAAATACAGAAAATTCAGTAGGAAAAAAACCCCAAAACACAGCCATTCACTTTCCTGACTTAGATTGTTTTTATCTGTTGTAATCCTGAGTTCCTAAACTAACCTTCTTTCCCTATAAAGTTACAGTTTGCAGTAATACATTAATTTTCTACATACAACATTTCCTAAATTTTAGCAATGTATCTGTGTCCAGTTGCACGCAAATGAGTGCTGCATAAGCTGTTTTCTCTTATATCAAAGAAAAGCACTTAAGAAAATATTTAGCCTGAATACGTGAGCTTGGAATAACCTCATCACTTTGTTCCCCTGGGCTGATAATCCACCGTTAGGAAAACGGAAAGGACATTGAGGAGGGAGAAAACATCCCCAAACAATGAAAGAACAGACTTCTCAGTCCTCAAACACGTAAAAATCTGAGTAAGAGCTTTCTTTGCTATTTTCGTTTGTTCCTCAGAGGATAATGGTACTGAGTTTGTCTAGTGAGGCTTATGTAGTATGAAAACTACCTCATTTAGTACTGCAGTTCTATATTGACTACAGGACAACGAATGTTTTTCCAAACTGAAGCTACTCTATAAACATGTATTTATCACTACAATAGAAAGAAAACCTCCGTAATATTATTTTTCCATGAAACAGACTTATGTCATAACATCAATTTTTAGATAGAGGTTACAATTTTAATCTAGGTCTCTTCCCTTTTTCCAAAAAAGCTCTGGACTTCAAACTATATTTATATAAAAATTAAGAAATTTCAGCTATAATTGACATTCTCCAACAGAATAAATTTTATTTTAAAAGTTCCAGCCATCTTACCAGTTACTTTCATTTCCAATTATTATGAAATAGATTATATTCATCCTACTGATATATTTTCTTTCTAAATTATGAGGTCTTTCATATGCAATTTAAACTAGTATTTGTTTCAAATATTTACATGTAAAAATTACCAAAGTCACTAATGAATACATGCCGAAACAAAGAAAAATAATACCCTGCAAGGTCTTCAGGCAGTCAGCTTTGTTTCACATACTTCTTACCACAACAAAGTTTAAAAGACAATACAAAACAAAGTCATTAAAAACATCCCTATTTTTCCACAAAAAAAAAAAGATACAATAAAAATAATTTAAGTTTATAAAGAGTCGCTTAAGAGGTTATAATATTTTGAAGCAAGTCCCTTTTGCTTTTTTCTTCTTTGAAGTTTTTAGGCTTACTGAGCTTTGAGTTGGTTTGCGATACCCAAAATACTGACTGCAAAGTGCTTTTAGGCACACTTGCCCATTGCAAAGACAGAAACAAGATTATTTAATGAACTCTTACTAGACAAAGCGTAGTTAAAAAAACAGATACTCAGCAACTGCACTCAGACTAAGAATTTTAAAACGCATGCTTAACACTGTCGAAAGTATCCAAAGTAGTCAAGCGAGAGCATGCAAGTTGGGCAGCACCCTTTCGGATACTGGGAATCCAGGAATTAAACCCAGCATACTCCATTTAATATGCCACTCTCAACAATCCCTTTATCATGCAACACAAGCGTTCATAAGTTTTCCAGATGGCTGAGAACTGACCAATTTTTTTCTCTCTATTCTTTTATTCAAAGTATACCTTGTGATCCTATCAGGTGCATATCTTCTGCTGAGTGGTGCAGCAGATAGCCAAAATCATTGGAAAACTGCAGAAAGGGGGCAGAGCTACACAAAAGAGAGAGGAGCAAATTTGGTAGTATCCTTTATATTTATTGCCATCTCTTTCTTTGAGATCATTATACTATGGAACTGAGTGGGGAGTAGCCATAGGGATGGGGTCAAGAACCTAAAGGGGCTCCAAATACCTATGAGCTCAAGATGCAGTTTGCACCCTATGTTCCACTGGCCTCAGTGGGAGTAGTTAACCCTCTCCTGGTAACTGCCTTGAAAGGCTGCCAGCAGACTAAGCACCAGCAGCAGAGGACATCTACACTGGAGGAAACATGGGTGGACAGAAGTCCTTCCTCTTCTTCCCCGCAAGAACTCAGCTTTCTGTGTGACGTAGACTCCAAACTCTGCTGCCTTCCCCACAAGCGAGAGGTTCCTCAGAGCAACAGCAACACCCAGTTAAAGGTCATGCATTGACTGAGGTCAGGACTCCCGCCCTCCATCTCCACGTAATACCAAACGTTCATTTTGCTATGTGGGTACCTGAGGGATGTGCTCTCTGCATACAAGCGCACATCACCAGACTTTTCAAGCATTGTCAGAGCAGATGTCAATTTATGCACAGTGTGTGTTGTCTTAAACGAAAGAGAACAGCCACATCATACTCGTTGGGTGGAAGAGTCACTGAAAAGATGGAATTTATGCAGGAAAATGGGAGACTTTCAGAAAGCTGTACTCACCCACACATGCCTAGAGCTTTACATCTTGGGTCATGGAAGGCCCCTACTGGTTAAACCCACAGAAGGATCTATATGGCATTTGACTTATTGCAAGTCCTGCACCCATTTTACATGCATCATGTTAGACCTGTGGGGATTTTCTTCTTCTGTTTTACTTATGATGGCATATTAAAGCAATAGAAAAATACAAGAACAATGCAAAAATCAACCAGAAAAGGACAGAGATGATTAAAACACTAGAAAAAAAAAAGAAGAAAAATTGCAGAATAAACACTTTTATGAGTACAGAAAAGTACTAAATACAGTACCTACATTAGGAGGGGTCAAATCTGGATTTCATGAAGCAAAATAGGAAAGCATTATAAATTATGAGTCAGATTTCAACAGACAATCCATGGTGAAACTATAAAGAAATTAATGTCTTATATTTTATATCACTACCTTGAGAAAACACCAGTAAACCCACAGGATTTTATGGAAAAATAAAACAAATTAACAGAAAAACTTATTAACGACATCATCTTTTGGCTGAAATAACTATTTTGATGGTTTAGATCTACATTACACCACAGAAGTTATTATTTGGGGGGCTAATGCCTTTGAATAGATAACACCGGCATGATTATCCATCTCTAAAATACATATATTATAAACAGCGTGTTAAATTTGGCCAGTATTTATCATTACAAAATCTAGCATTTGGGTGATTGTAACTTTTTACAAACTGACTTTGATCTCTTCGAAATGTTTTAGGGAAGTTCAGAATGTAGTTCAGCTGTTTTTTGCCATGCCAATGAAAATTCTTCTAAATTTGACCAAGTTTTCAGTATTTCGAATCACACCTGCAACTTTAAGTTCAGAACAGAGTAGCTGAACTGAACATAGTCCACCTCCACACAGCTCCTGTATACATTTCCAAGAGCGTACATTTCTAACAAAATTGCAGCTGAGGAAGAGCAGGCCTTTCCTTCAATCATTTATCCTGGATAGCAGGGACTGCAGTGACTAGGGATATCACAGCTGAAAAGGGAATACTAGCTCCTGTGCTCTGATACCTCTACCGCAGGGGACACCCAGCTGAAACTAGAAGAGCAGGAAGCCTGGGACAGGAGTGGTCTGCGGGATACAAGATTTGTGACATAGGGATGCAGCAGAGCAGACAAATTATGAAAAAAAAGAGGAGCAAAGGAAGATGGACTCACCTAGATGGAAAGGAAACCTGATAGGAACAGTAAGAGGAAGGCAGGAGTAGGCAGTGCAGAGGAATGTGTGAACATTGCTGATGATTCTCCCGAGTGTGGCACCCCTGATTCTCACCATTCCTTTGAGATCAGTGAACAACTGTGAAACACACTGGCAGGAGCCGTTTCATTATCCTAGATTAGCCGGTCCACAGGAAAGGTAACAGCCAAAGATTGCTACCCATTATGCCTCCATCTTTAGCATTAGGGATTGGAATGGTACAGTTGAAGTCCAAACTTGCTGATATGCTAGGATCTCTATAGGTTGCTGATGCAATAGATTAATATAGATTGCTGATACATAAGCTTCCCCCCCCCTCAATGTTTCCTACTTTAAAAGGCAACAAACTAATCCACACACACACACATATACATAAACACAATATGTGAAAAGTACTTTAAGGGACTATTACAGTTGCATAGTATAGCACTGCAAATTAGGGAAAGCTAGAATTTATGCATCAGCTAAGATACCAATAGTATGGAAAGAAGCACAGAAAACTAGAAAGGGAGCAGAAGGACAGTTTTTGCTTCTGCAAATGAATGATAGATGGTTATTCAGGAATAGCCTTTGGTCAGGCTAACACAAGTGAATAATATTGACAGTAACGGGGACTTCTACTGCAGGCTTATATGGAAAGCTACTGAGAAAGCTCTTAACACAGGCACCATCACACAGGGATCCTATATCACAACCTAGAAGGAATACTTAAACAGAAATCACGAATATTCTTATCTCCTATATGCTTAGCAAGTTGAGTACCTTCTAATAAATTGAGATCGTAAGATGAATTGTCAGGCTTGTTTAGGGCTGGATATGTATTAAAGAGATTTGCAACAAAAGCCAAATTGAGTTTAGGGTTGCCTGCAACCACATCAGCTGGAGTTACAAACTGTCTGCAGCCCAATTTATCTGCCTGTTGGAGCATGTATTCAGCCCTCCTCAAGTCATTTTTATCCTAAAAGAAAAAAAAATAAATTAATTTGTAATGAATACTAGCATGTTTTCATTCTTTACTGAATCTTCAGTTTGGCAAATCTTTAAACGACCCACGCCAGTGTCTCCCTCATGCCCCCAGTGCCTGAGCTACCTCTTACAGACTGTAACAATTACCCTCTCCCCACCTTCCTTACACTTTCTTTTAGTCCTTTGCTTCTGTCGCTGCCTGCACAGCAACCCTCACAAATCACAGCAACAGCAGTAGCAACCAGAGGTGTAGTGATTATATTTCCATTTCCAGACTGTTGATTCCTGCACTGCATATTCTGCTGGATATGCAATAGATTCACCATCACTGCTTTAAAAGGATATTCTTAACCCTAGTAATTACAGATGATGCCCCAAATCCTCCATAAGACTCTGAATGCTCCAGAATGTGACAATCCACTACCTTGCTTTCCTTTTAATATTTTTGCCTCTGAATCATCTTAAGTTGGTAACCTATGTGTTATTTTGTTTGTTCATCCTTATTATTAATCTACATAGAATAAATCAGTCTTCAAAACCTCGTAGCATGTACTTTTTGCCTTTAATCTTCACAAAACTAAGAGTAACTATATATAGGGAAATGAGTTAGTAATTTAATTACTATCAGAATTCAATAACAGTCAGTAATTCATCGTTGGTACACTCAACCAGAAACTTGCTCTAGAACAAGAAGTTGTTATATGTTATTAATATTGTGGTTTATAACCCACTACAGAACATGATCATATGAACTGTAGGAAATTACAGGCGAAAAAAAAATTACTATCCTTTCCTCACTCCCCAAAAATACCCCAAAACAAAAGCAAACAAACAAAACAGAGCCCTCCTCATGAAGGAGTTTGAGAGGACTAAGGCTTGCATGCAAACATAGTATTGCACACGGGTTTTCATTATCATAATGAATAACAAGACTCTACTTAAAATTCTGATTAATAGATGGATATCTGTATTTTAGGCAGGCAGTCCAGTTTTGGATCAAATACATTCTTCAGAATAATCCTTCCAACAAGCATTATTTAGCAGCTTAGAAAAAAAGTGTTTTCACATCTACCTAGGCTGGGTTTAGACCCTCTATCCTTTTACAACTTAAAACTTGATGGTTGCCACAGTTTCCTTTTCTGCTGGTTATTGGAAGGGCTCGCGTGTTATTTCTGAATACTATTTGGTTTGAGAAAGGATCACAAGGTTTGTGAAGTCTACACTTTCTCCTTGTCTGAATTCCAGAAGAGCAGAACTGAAGCAGGATGTTGTAATATTCATGTTGGAGGACCCAAGTGAAAATAAAAAACAGTTAGACACTACTCCAAGTAAAACATAGCTCCAAATTTTAGACTGTAGGATGCGTTATCCTGTTTCAGCAGCACCCTGGAACTTTACTCAAGTTTTTACCCATTTAAGCTTTTGTGACATTGAGGAATCTGACTGAGTTTTTGTATGTGTTACAAAACAAAAGGGGATTCTGGGACAGCCTTGTAACCAGGATGTTGGATACATACACAGAGGTCTTGGATAATTCCAGTCTAATTTTATGTTTCTGGATACTTACATGAAATCCTGAAAAGTCAATTTTAATAGGCAATTCATCAGGGTCATCTCCTTTGGGTGCAATCTGATTTAACAGATGGTAGTATGCTCTTGAATCCTAAAACAAGCAGTGCAATAATTTTTTAAAAAATGAGCAAGTATATAGCCTTTCGTAGCCATTTACTGCTCTTACAGTCCAATTCAAAAGCCACACAAGTAAAAAATATGGCAACCTAATTTCAGAGAATGTAGATGAGGTCATACAGACATTTTACTATGGTATTTCACATAGAACTTACTTAGCCAGATAAGAGAGAAAATGAATGTTTGCTAATTATTCCAGACAATGTTAGTTAAATTTATTCTGCTGGATGAACTCGACATCTTTAATTAAGATATTTAAGGCAAATTTATATAGGTTACCCACAAAAACAAAAAAACAAACCCCAAAGTCCAATATGGATCTTATTCATTCACTATCCTTTTCAAATAGACTGTTTTATAAAAAATTCTCTTTCTTAATCAATGAGGTAATTGGAATTAAAAATGGAGAGCAAAGTGGCTTTTTTAGGATGAATCTATAGTGACAAAAGAAATTATGTTTATCTGGTTTTTTTTTCCCCATGAAGAAACTAGGAAAATAAAACAAAAACCTGATAGTTTTAGAAGTATTTAATACTTTTCTTAAACAGCATGTAATATTTTCATCATAGTAGCAGTGTTCATGTAAAACCTTTGTTGAGGTTTGCTTTAATAATAGCCTTCTTGTTGGCATTTCAAAATATACAACTAGCAACTGATGACGTGTTTTTCTTCATTGAAAAGAGGTCTTATCAGCATAGAGAATCTTCCTCCTTGGCTTTTAGTTTTTAAAAGTTGGGTTTTTCTCTCTTTAACTGCAGTTACTACAGTACTCATGCAGAATGACTGAGGAGAGAAGAATTATGCAGGTCTGCCATATGCCCCAAGGAACCAGTATGGCTTTCAGTCCCATTGTGTCAGTAAATTGTCACACCAGCAAAGCACAGGGACTGAGGAGGGCTGCTCTCTCCTTAGATCAAGAATCAGTAGCTATTCCAGACAGCCCTCTGAATAACTGTTCTTTCCTCAAGAGGTTTCCTACTCGTGTAGAATGCTAGGTGTGAAGGGCAATCATCGCTAGCAAACATGCACTGGCAGGAGCTCTAAAGCCATACACTTCTTCCTTAAAACAACAAAAGAAATAAAAGATGGGTTTCTGTGGATCCAGGAGCCAGGAAGGATGGACAGGAAAAAGGTAACTGATACGGTAGTGTTCATTGTCCCGTGTAACATTAGAACTTCCCTGAATATGAGCTTGTCGGAAATATTTGTTTTACACTGATGTGATAATGCATGATACGAGCCACTGAACAGGATATGAGAGATCAAAACGATGCTCTTTCAAGTACTGAAAAATGCAAGATGAACCTATAGCCAGAAAAAGCATATGGCTACTATTTTTCTAAATGCTTCTGATTTGGCTCATTTGTTTCTACACATAGCGTGTTTAAATACCATTATGTTCTATTATCAGAGCGATAACTACATACCTTAATGTCTTGGCTGAAGTTACTGATTTTCTGCCACCCTGCATTGGCCAGATGGTAGTTCACCCAGCGCAGCAAGAGCTCTTCTGGGGAAAGCTTCATTAACTGATCTAGTTCTTCCCCTTCATTTAGCAAGGCGATAAGAGCTAAAAGCAAGTTTGAAAGAAAGCTGAAATCATTGCTTTTGCGATCTCAGTTAATTAAAAATTGTGGACATTGCTATATCTGGCATTACTCTTACCTTCGTTTCTGGAGATCTCAATATCAGCAAAAAGACCAACTTTAATGATCTGCCACAAGAGTCCTAATACCAAGTGTGGTTTTCCTTCTTGCAAGTCTTGTGATCCAATATTGACAACTGTACAGCCAATAGCAGATGCTGAGTTCAGAGCCAGGTTTAGGTTTTCCTATTTGGAATATCATTATTGAACGATCATTATGCGATCATAATTCTTAGTAAATTTATTCATATTAAATTTTATAAGTTTCAGAAGTTAGAGGAAATAATGCATTAGTTCAATGGCTCCCAGGGGAAAAATGGCACTCTGCACACAGTTTTTTGTGAACCACCATGTATCTTACCAAAATTTAATGGAAAACGTTATTCACAGAGTTTAATATGGACCCACCAAAAAATCATGGACCACCTTCAGCAGCTTGGATCGCCGAGGAATACCCTAATCAAAGTATTTTTTGTAACTTGAATCACATACACAAATTAAACAGTATTGCTCAAAATATCAGGGGCTTGATCCTGTGGAAAAACATGCTCATATGGAATTCTGCCCTGTGCAGGAGGCTACTAACATCACTGTAATCCCATTTGGATCTTATACATTTATTCAAGCAATTGTTAAACTGTAAGTGAACAGATAGCATAAGAAAATCATGGCAATTCAACATCCTGACACTCAAAGTAGAGCTAATGATTGTCACAGATGAAATATTCCAAGAAAAAATACCTGGCAGCTCTTGCAAATATTACTCTTTATTTTTTTGTGTCATATTTTAACTATCTAGAGAGACAACACATGTATTATCATCTTTGCTGATTCATCTTCTTTAAATAAGTAGGTATTACAAAACCCACTTGGAGGATTTAGAATATGGTATGTTTTAACTTTTCATATTTTAATGTAACAGCTGACATTAAAAATCTGCCAATTAACCGATGTTTCTATTCAGGATTGGTTTTTTTTCTCATTAGGCTGGTAACTTATGGATCTACTTTTCTCTTCCAGACTTGTTTTCTTATACCCAAACTGAGGTCTTAAAAACTGTTTCTCTCAAATATTTTCATGACTTCACACACAATTAAAAATAGAGCTTGCCATCTTCTGTCCAAGCCACTTTCCACTATTGAAAATGCATCATCCTACTATATAGTATACAGCTATGCAGATACTTTCTGCATTGCTAAAATACGGCCCGACCATCCACTCAGAAGTCTTAGTAAAGCAAAATAAGAATAGTGAAGAGGGAAAGAACTAAGGAAAGCACGAAAAACGCAAGTATTCCTGTATATCATCTAAGAAACAGGAGAATTCAGCAGAGTTTATTAGAAAATAGAATTTCATGCTTTGACATTTTTTAATACATAGCACCTTTTTTTGTTTTCTTTGCACTCCACCAGGAGAACTGTCATTAAAACAAAGCTATAGAAAAATATTTTACTTTTTCATTTGTGGCAAGTTCCTAACTGTGCAATACTTACAGAAATAGTGAAAGGAGTGAGTTTCTTCTTATTAATAGCCCTTTCATCAATTGTATCCGGTTGTGAAAAGTTGATCATTTTGCTAAGGAAGAAAAGTCAGAGTTTACTCAAACTTTCATTTCTCAGAAAATGCATTATTTGATTATAAACTCCTAACACTTTAAATTAGCTGTAAATATTTCTGACAAGATTAAAAAAAAAAAAAAGACCACCTCATCCTCTAAACTCCTCTCCCTGTTAAATAATTGCACATTCATTGAGAAACCTCCAGATAATACATAATTGTAAGAAACTTGAGCAACCGGGTTTTATATTTAAGTAACAGGGCATGCCTGTACTGTGGAAAAAAAAGTTCTTGAGAAGATTAAAACTGGAAACTAAAGACAGTTAAATAGTTTCTAGTGAAAGTCTTTGCAATATAGCCAATATATCTCTGCACTGCATTTCTACAGTATCTTGCATCTACAAGGATCTCAAAGCCTAATTCACATCAATACTAATAAGCTAATCACTTGTTACCATGGTGTGTGAATATGTACTGTTAGTCGACTTTAACTAACTAAAGTCAAGGGACCTACTATATGCTCTCTGTTTTGCCACAAATTTAATTCTGATTTCTGTTCCTTCCATCCTATGATGTAGTAACTTTTAAAAATACTTGAAATAGCAAAGATTTCTGATTATTTTCAGATGATGAATATATGAACGGTGTAATTATCTCCTTTATAAACAGTCTGCACATATCTCATGTGTGTAATTATGGATCTGAAGTGGAAACCCACTTCATAATATATGTGGAGTCGCTCAGAGTCACATAAAAAATTTGCTAAACATAACATTTCTACGGGCAAACAGATTTTTTTTCCATCCTACATATTGGTTGAAATATTTAAGAGTGGAGTCCTATTGTTAAAGCCTATGAAGTTTTCCAGTTCACTGTGATCAGCATTTAACCTTTGAGATTAATTTCTTTTCTTTCTCGCAGCCCTGGACTTACCAAAGAAGAATGCCATCTGCAAGGGATTTAAAAAGACTGGCATCTGATGGGTTCATAGGTAGGAGGTGCTTACAGTCTGGGTCATCTTGTAGAGCTTTATTTATCCAATTAACAAAAGCAACTTTTTCTTCCTCTGAAAAGAAAAACAGCATTAAAATAATCTATTATCATTTTAACGAACACATACTACTAAACATCAGACTTGGGTCAAAGAGGTTCATCTGCAACAAAACCCCTTAGTTTCACAGGGGCCAGTTATGAAAAGAATCAGACCCGTGGGATAGCACACAAAAAGTGAAAAGTACAGACTGATCTTTCTCCTACAGCACCCTCTAAACATCTGGTGATTTTCTGAAGGACAACATAAAAATCATTGCAAGATAATGGGTCATCATGGCTGACTTCAGTTTCTCAGTAACTACAATGAAAAGAGGGAAATTAGTGGTCTGAAATATGCAACATCTCAATCTATGCACCCTTGGTTTAAAACGTACCATTTCATTCTGCCTTCTACAAGGACTTCAGAGACTGGAAGTATTTTTGAGACTATCATCTGGATTACTGTGCTATATTTAGCTTTGAGAAACTTAAAAAGTTTAGTATCTCAGTTTTAAATTTTCTTTCATATTTAGTGTAGAATTTAATACTATGTATCTAAGAAAGCTTATTGGGACAACAGTCCATCAAGTATCAATATCCAAATTCCCAGACCGTACAGGTGGTATTCACCTTCACTTACCTCAAGAAGCATAAAAGACACCTGACTCATTACATTTCTTTCATTGTCAGGGGGAAGAAACGTGAAATTTTAGTGCACACTTCATCTTGTCATAAACAAGATGGCCAGGTCAGATGGATTACAGTCTAGTGGCGTCAGTTTCTCTCCACCAAAAATGAAAGGGAGTCTAAACAATTAGCTCTGATGGTGTCCCCCCTGCAGGCATCCTTTGAGATGGAACATATCCCCTGCTTTGGGGATACAGCAAGTGCAGCTGGTGCTATAAGGGTAATACCTAGAGAGAGGGTTAGCTTTAGCTTTAGCTAACTGAAGTGAATCTTCCTCATATATAGAATCTTAACACACTTCTGGAACCACAGCAAATCCCAGACTTGAGTCAATCAAAAAAGCTGCAATACTGCTTATTGAAATATGATCCTACAAGGTAGTTAACATTCTGACCAAGAGCTGCAATGCAATTAGGCACAATTACCAACTTAAATGACACGCAGCAGGGAGAGGGAGAAAGAAACAGAGATCAAATATTAAAAGCAACTTCTCAAGTATGAGATGGCAATGCAAAAATTAGAGGGGAGTGAACAATTCTGTAATGGCACAGAGACAGCTGAGGTGGACATTCCATCCAAAAATGATATGTGGATTTTTTTTTTTTCATTTTAGTTAACACTGGAAATGAAAATGAGGATTCATTTTTATCTGAATATAGGAATAAGAGTAGATTAGCATGTAATGAAGCCAAAACCTTGACTAGCATTACTAGAAGTATGCCAAAGGGACCATTAGTTCCACCCCCCCACCATGCTGTCAGTGCTTGCTTTCATTTTTTGCTCTGGCAAAGATGCCTAACTTGCCTCTGAGTGCAGCATTAAACCAACAACCAAACAGCCTACATTTTAATAAACTACCACCCACACTTACCTTGTGTGGTAAGCGTACGTACACAAACAATTTATGTATGTAGTACATGCATCTCAACATGCTTTCTCTATGTTAATTTGCTTTCAACAGCAGCTTTTTCCAGTAGTTTATTTTCTATGGCTTTAGTGCAAATTTATAGTGTCTTCCTCCATGCAAAATTTGCTTGTATTTAATTATTTCTTACCTGCATAAGAGTGCTGTGTCCCCTCACTAGATATTGCTGATGTTCCTCCAATTGCTGTAATACCTTGCTTTTTGTTTATTGATTTTCGGAAAGATTTGCTAACATCTTTGCTTTTCAATTCCTGAATTATCTGGAATAAGAAAAATAGAGAGCATTATGTGATTGAGCGTACCTTCAAATAACTAAGTGACAACTCATGTAACTACCCCAGAGTCAATAATTAACCTGACTGCCAGCCTTGGACATTTACATTGACTCCTGTTCTGCAAAAAAATTTACTGTATGGGTAAAACTATTTTAAATCCCTTCATGAAACTTGCATACTGGATATCTAATATATTATTTCTCAGCAAGTACCTCAAGTGCTACCTTTATTAAGCCATGCTATCTAAAAAAGCAGATGCACAACAATCCAATTTTTCCACAGATATTTCGGTAAACTGAAGTAAACAACTAAAGATACACAAATTTTCAATAACAATAGCAGATTTCTTGCTCTTACCTTCATCGTATACTTTACAGTAAAATGTCACAACGTGACAGCTACACATACCCTTAAGCAAGCTGACACCATTTTCCACCTGCCTGCAATGTAAGCCACATTGGATATACCGGTATGTCCTAAATTTGCCCAAATACTGTAGGGGTCTCAAAACTGACAATATAGTATAAGTAACAGATACAGTTCAATACCTTGATGCAAATATTTGCATCTCACCTATGAACCACTGCAAATTAGAATATTGGAAAGAAAGACCAATAACTAGTTCAACAGGCAACCTGCTCCAGTTAGCAGCAGTACTAAGCTATAACTTACTGTAAGCTGTAAGCAGAAACTAAGCAGAAACTAAGCATCCCCAAACGCATACAACACACCAACAACCTGAAAAGTTTTTGCTTCTCTTAAATAAACTAGTCAGTGATCCATCTTGAAAAACAGTATGTCTTTCAAATTTCTTCATTAAAAGTGAAAAAATGTACCCCACTCCCAGTAAAAAAAAAAAAAAAAAAAAAGGCCTTTAGTACAGAGATGAAGCACAGTAGTGCAGGCATTAGTTTATCACTAAGAGAATTCAGAAGCCGGTATCTACTCTTTTGACAGGGCAAGGGCTGACCCAACAGTTCCTAAAATATGTAATCCATGCCCTCATCTTTGAGAAAATAGAAAGTAGGACTGATTGAAAATATTGTGCTCTCACATGCTGCCCAAATGAGATCTAAATTAAATGGGAGAGTGAAACTGGAAAATAATTATATAGCATATTGTAGATTGTCACAGAAAACTTTCCCATTCTCAAAATATTAGTTATTTGTATCAAAGCAGTACTTAGTTGTAAGACTTAGCTTAGTTTTCTGTCATAGTTCTCAACAGATATCAGACAGTAGAGAAACATCCAAAGGGAATGTCTTACAGAGACAAACTCTTCAAAGTTGATTCTCCCGTCCTTGTTGCTGTCTGTCACTGCAATGATTTTTTCTACAATCTCCCGGACTTTGTAACCAGGCAAGGGCAGACTTGCTTCTTTAAACAGGTCTTGAAGCTCATAATCACTGACATACCCGCTGTTATCAATATCTGTAAAATGAAAGCAACAAGGTTTTTTTATGCTTATGTGAAGAACCAAGTACAGTAAGTGTTGAGAATAAATAAAGTATGAGAAATACAACTCTAGGAGACAAGTATTTCTTCTGACATAGATAAGTAAGCATGAAGCAACACTTGTGGATTAGACACACAACTGGATAGAAGTTTCGCCATCTTGTTATGTTTTTTCTCAGGAACTCTCTTATAACCCCAAAGCATAGCTATAACAAGATGGCAAATTTAAAAAAAGCTTAAAACTTGCAACTTACAAGACTCCCAACAAAATTCTCTATAAACCTTCAAGTGAAAGGGAGATCAGTTATTATATTCCTATTGTTGATATTATACCATTTGCAATCAGTGAACTCAAATCTGATGCAAGCTGTTATTAGAAGAGCACAGTTATACAAGAAAAACTACTTACACAGGAACTCTACCTGACTCTGCATTTTGTTTCTTATCCTAGTATCTGACAGACATTTTCTGTTCTTCAAAATTTTTGATGTGGTTAGGCTTACCTGTGAAGAACAAATCTGGGATGATCTGCATCTGTTTATTGAAGGTGACCTTCCTTAATCTATTAACTAGCTTTTTTGGGAGCTATTTGTACTGCTACCTTCACTTACACGTAGCTCCCAAGACCACGTCAGGAACATCCATGTACAGCAATGTATTAGAATGATTTTTTTTCCATATGAGGTATGGTATAGCTCCACAATTGTGGAAAGAAATGAATGGCTGTGTCACGTAAAAATAAATTAAGACAAATTCAGTATAATTTGTGTTACTCATGATGAATAATGCAGCAGCACAGTAAAAATTATAAAAATACCCTTTGTACTTCCACCTTAGGCCAACCTGTGTGCAGAGAGCAGTCATGAATTCTTGTCTTAGTATAAAAAAGCACCATTTTACAAATCTATGGTATATTTTTATCCAATGTCATACATAAATGAATAAAACACATTAACCGTTCCTAATTTTTTGATATCTATGCATATTTCCCTATATATGTATACACATATCTATACAAGCAGAATTTGAGAATGTGCATTAAAATAGCCTTACCTGTAGTGCAATGTCTATGCAATGGGAAGAAGTACTTTTAAAAGCAGAAAAATCTATAGTCCATATACAGTATAGATGAAGCTCAATCAAACACAAGAAATCATATCCAGCATAACTAGTGCTGGATACAATGCCCATCATTTTATGTATTTAATGCTAATATTTTCCATGTTTGACAACAACTTTCAGTCTCCTTCATGATCATACTAAAGCTCTTGAAAAATACAAATCAATAGTATTTTCCCAATTCTACACAGTCAGTCAGAAACAGAAGCAAGATGACGTGGCCACTTTTCTGACTTGTCAAGGTGCTCCCACTTTTGTATTTTTCATTTACTAGTTAAAAGACTTCTCTCCATATTGTCCCTAGTATCAGAACTCGGCCAGTAATACCAGAGTGGATGAATACACATCACATTATAGAACAGCAAGCAGAGAAACATGCTTTCATCTCTACACATAATTAATTGCTATACAGTAATTTCCCTGTAATCCATATACACTATGTAGCTTCTATACAGCTTCAGATTTTCACTGCTGACAAAAGGCTAAAAACATCTGTTTAAAAAAAACATATGTATCTGTGTTTTTGATACTACCAACAATTCACAAATCACTACACAGACAAACTTCATGTCTGCGTATGTATTAATCCATCCACTGTCTGGCTTGCAGGCATTTAACAACCCACACAATAACAGGGATGGTCTAAAAAGCAGAGGACATGCTCACAAGTTCACTCAGATTACCAGCTATTTTATTTCTCGAGGTTCATCTTTCACTGAGGGTAAGTTTCCATGATGACAAGCAGAGAGTTAAATACATGCCTTTTCTCTCAGTTTACCAACACAGCTGCAAGCAATTTATCCATAAAGACACTGAAAATGTAAAAATGAATAAGAAAAAGCTAAATGATGCTTAATTTTTATGTTTTACAGAAAGCACAATATAGTAAGGAAGAAAATGTTTTTCAGTGAGTAGGAGCCACACAGACGATTCTCCGAGCAGAAATGTGGAAACATGCAGAAGGGAAAGGGAGAAAAAGAAGGAATGCAGACGGTGAAAACTAAACAACTAGAAACACTGTCAGACACCACCAGTGAGTTATCTACCCATCCTAACACCTCCCAGTTACATGTACACAGGACTCTTTTTCTTTGGTCTGTTTTTCCAGCTCCCGCAGGCTATAGACTTCTTGAGCTACAGACTATATCAAGACTACTGTTTAATAACAACTCATGAATTATCTTCCATGGATGAACCTTATTCCTTTAGCATTTCCACTCTTTTTTGGTCTCAACAACATACCAAAGTCAATGGGTTTATGGTTTTACCATTTATCATGAAGATTAGTTACTTCTTTTTATTCTAAGCTTTCTGTCTCTCTACAGGGCATCACGTGATACCTGTATTGACAGAAACTGAATAATTCTCTCTTCCTTTACCTTTTCCATACTACTCGTGGTCTTACAGATTTCTAACATACAGCTATCCAATACTCTTTACAAAGCTGGAGACTCCTAATATTTAAGACTTTTTACCTAAAGTGACCCTGGTCCCCCAGTTACACTTTCCGCCCTCAGAAGTGCTGCAAACAAGAAATGAAGCAAATGTGAACTTTAACATTCACAACAGTATTGTATTATAATCTGGAAAAAGGGGTTAGTTGCTATATAATTTCTCGCTCTTTCTGTTTATTCTCTGATTAATCTGCAAACATCCTGTCAAGCATACAAAATTGTAGCTATTTATTAACATCTGCTAGCTACAAAAGCAAGTCCAAAAAAATCTCCAAGTTTAGCTCTACTTAAAACATAAAATCCACTCTAATAAACAAAAAGAGAAATTCACCAAACATGCAAGTAAAGCAAACCCAAAGTGTCAGTAATCTAACATGAAAATATATTTAACAATAGTTCAATTAATTTTGTTTTCATATTTAAGGAGTTAAAAAAAACTGAATATTGAGGCCTACCATGCTGCATATACAATGGCACAAATAATGCAACTGCCCAGCAAGAAAATGTATCTATTTTCATTGATGAAGTTGAAAGAAATTAATAAACGCACATAGTTTCAATGAAAATAAAGGGGTTCATATAAACATTCTTATTTTCTTAGATATTACTGGCAACATAGAAGGAACATGGCCCTATCACAACAAAGTGATCCATAAAGACTTCTTCCACAAATCCTACGTGGCTTTGCAATGTTAATGGCATCCTATTATTTTCTTATTTAAAACATACCTATTTTACTGAATGCTTCTCTTAGTTCTTCAAGCTCTTCACGAGAGATAGTAGTTATGTTGTTTTCCATCTTTGGACAGCAAGAAGTGTTGTCCTCAATTGCTTACACCTAATAAACAGGAAACATATAAGGCTTTAATTCCAAGCACATACAAGTTACTGATCTTTTCAATATCAGGTACAGGACCTGTATGACATTTCCAGGCTTGGCATGCTTAAAACATTACAAAGAACACTTTAACGTACATCAAACACCCAGCAATTCTTTTCATTGTAACAGTGACTGAGAATTCACAATAGCAGCACCTGTTTTCATACACCTGATGTTTTCATTTGCATAGAATAAGCACTGACCAACAATCTAGCTCCATTGCGTGAGTGCTTTTCCAACATTAAAATCATCGGCTTAAAATTAAAATTTTCCAACATTAAAATCATCATTTCAATGAACAGTTTAAAAAAAATTTCTAAGTGCAATGCAGTATCGTTGCCAATTGGTGGTTAGTGCTAGGATCTAGTCCTGCAAAGGACTGACCAATCCAACACTTGCACAGTAGTAAACCTCACTGGGACGCTCTCAAGCACTTATCTACAGTCAGTGGGTGAACACCGATGAGCCTTTCCACAGCTGCTGCAGGAGTCATAAAATCATAGAATTGCCTAGTTTGGAAGAGACCTTTCAGATCAACTAGTCCAACCATCAACGTAACAAAAACCATCACTAATCTAAACTATATCTCTAAGCACCATGTCTACCTGTCTCTTAAATATCTCCAGGGATGGTGCCTCAACCACTTCCCTGGGCAGCCTGTTCCGATGCTTAATAACCCTTTTCAGTGTAAAAATTTTTCCTAATATCCAGTCTAAACCTCCCCTGGCACAACTTGAGGCCATTTCCTCTTGTCCTATCGCCTGTTACTTGGGAGAAGAGACCAACCCCCATCTCTCTACAACCTCCTGACAAGCCTGTTTCATGACACTGTCAAAGAGTCAAATAAAGGCTTTTACTGGGCACAAAGATGGCAGTCTCAGTGTGAATCTACCTACTCTACCCAACTCCATAAAAAAGGAACACAAAACAGAGGGCACCTTCGCAAGGGCTGATAAACCCCTGTGCCATATCCTCGCCCATTTCCTCTTATTGAAGCTTTACTATGACAGGATGATTCAGGCCCTTGTTAGTAGGTGCAAGTTTGTCAAGAAGCTTCATGCAATTGTCTCAATACACAAGCTTATAATAGCATTTGCCATTTTCCACTGCACACGTGCCATTGGTACACACAAGGTAAGCGTGTGGCAACACCCACCTGCCTGTGCCAAGTCTGAGCAGCACTTGGCTGTAGAGAGCACAATGTGCTACAGGTGGTGCTGTGCCTACCAGAAAGTACAAATTTTGTCTTTGCTTTTACTTTATAAACCAGAAGTGACAAAAATCCACCTTACAGTAGTATTTTCAAAGTTGTCCTACACTTTGTGTATGTTCTCCCTTCTTGTTTAGTTGCTTCTGGTTCAGTGTTTTTGCTTCAGAGCAAGAAAAATATTCCTGTATTAAGAATAGGTTATTATTTGCTTATAATAATTATATTCAGATCTGCTTTATGCAGCTGCTTCTCCCCAAAAAACCCATGCATATCAACAGAACTGTACTATTACCCACTGGACAAGACACTGGAAGGGGAAACTGAACTCCCGAATTCAACAACTGGTTTTACCATGGACCTGCTGGACGCCCTTGGGCAAGACTGTACCTTTGGACATCCTGATTAATTCTGTTACAAAACTTCCCAGTGCAGGGACTGCCCCGTAACTAGGTGTTTGTACAATGCCTGCGACAACAGGATCCTTCACAGGTCTGTGTAAGATTGTAATAACGGAATCAGAATTTGGTTAATAATAAAGGAGATCGGTAATGTTTAATCTGAATTTCTGTTAGAAAATAATTTCTTCCCCTTTCTGGCTGCATCAGTTTTCTTTGAATCCTTCACAATCTGAAAACAAGAGAAAATACAAGTGAAGCAATCACACAGGTCACCAGCACATGAGAGAAGAGGCAACAGGGCATACCAGCAGCTGCCGTCTGCTGGGGGATTGTGCCAAGGAGAGTCAGACAAATTTCCTGGAGCTTTGCTAAGGAATGCCCAAGGAATGAACGCATACAGTACTGCTGATGTGGACTGCACCTACCCTACTGTGAAAACAGCTGTAATATAAAATAAATTGGCTGTGGTCAGCCACAAACTGGTGTAGCGCTGCCTCACTACATTAATCAATGAAGCATCTCCTGATTTCAAAGTTATAAGTGGTGACATCACTGATGGAGATTATTAAACCAAGAAAGGTATCGCACTTCTGTATTATATTGACAACACAGCCCAACATACTCTCCAACCGGGTAGAACATTGGTTTATTACAAATCGGCTCTCCCTGCCTACCTATGAAACAAGAAGCACAGCACGAGCTGTTGGTTTTGCATGGCCTTCACAGGTTGCCCCCCTTTGCTTGGAGAATGAAGAGCACAGGGTCAGCCTTTCTTTCTTGTGTAGCTACCTCCAGTTACACACTGCCATCCAATGCCTAAGGCTGTCAACGTCCTAATGTCCTCCTATTTACACGGGATCTTTCAGAGAAAAAGGAGACATGATACAAATTGGCCAAAAAAGAAAAAAAAATCTGGATTAAAGATTGACTTGCAAATATTAAATTGTTAAGAAACATAGTTATTCAACATATTTGGATAGTATGTTGGAAAGAATGCTGCTGGATGGAGATTTCAGGTAGCAAGAAATTAGACCTTGATCAGGATAATTTTAATTGATAATTTTACTCAAACCTACCAATGCAAACCTATGTATTCCGGCATTCCTCTTCATATTATTTTGCCTTTTGTTGAACCCAGAATGATATCCTTTTCATCGTTTATATTCATATTCTATATAAATAAGAGTTACTAAATGAAAGCCTCAGATTTTTAGAGGTCATCTTAACTGTAACCATATGCATGTTTAGATTGGTAGGCATTTTTCAACAGGATGATTTTTATTCCCTCAACAGCATTTTCTCTTTCTTACACAGCAGCGTAAGTGTAGATAAATAAATGCTTGTGCTGCTCTCTCAAAGTGCAAAAGTAAAAATATTTATTTGGGCCCTAGCTGCAGCACATTTACACTGCTGTGTAAGAAAGAGAAAAATCAAGTTACGTGCACAATGTAACTGATTCTCATCTCAGCAAATGTTTCTGCTTCTTTAAATGCAGTAGTTTGGTATATAAAGTTTCCATAGTAATTTAGCTTTCTTCCATAATTCTATATAAAAAGAGTTCTTAAACAACAGTGTGTTACTTTAATGAGATCCTGTCTACTTTACTTGAGTTAGTATTTTCTCTGTCTTCACTGGGACTGTTCCTGTGGGTCACATAGGATATGGCTTTGAGTGTGGGTGGCAAGTTAAGTATTTTTCCTTCATGTCACTCAATCTTATTTAAGTACTAGATTTAAAATCCTACTCATCCATTTTGCTAAGCTTACTAGCAGCATGTGCCAGTCTTCATACTCAAAAGAAAAACAGTTAAAATATATCTTTAGGAAAAAATTACCTTACACACAGATATTTCTGAAAGTGCAAGTACCTTGATTGGAAATCTGATGTGGCAATTAGTAATAAAGAAATAACGAACTATGGAAAAACTGGAGAAAAAAACCCCACATTTAAATCCAAATTACCCAAGAAATTTAAAGGACTGTGAGGTTGCAAAAAGACAGAAGACAGTCCTCTGAAATACAGAAAGAGTATGTCAAAGTGTAAGTGGAATATTTAGTCACACAGGTGCAAAAGACAACACCACTTCTGTCATACTGTAATGTTTTTAACTGTTTACCATTACCATGAGTCAGATTTTATCAAAAAAAATTTCTGCAAAGTTGCACTGCAATCAGTTTCACTCCTCCCCTTTTATGATTCATAATCCACATTTTCCAACATATTCTATTTCTGGAAGTCAAAGGCTGCTGTTTTCTAAGATGTTAATTATTTCAGGAACACAGTAGAAACATCTATTCTTGAATGAAGCAGATAAATAAAGTAATACCTCTGGTCTAAAGAGACAGTCTTAAATACCCTATTATATAATTAGAGGGTAAATTAGCTAGTCAATTAAATGGCAGAAGTGCTGCAATCATGGTTCTGGCATTCAGGAGAGATCAAGTTTGAGCAGAGACAACACCTAAACTAGTCAGACATTTCAGAATTTCAATGCAGAAACACGGACCTTCTATCTAAGCTAATAAATACCTTGCACACGCAGGTTTATCACCACCCAAGTTGACTCAGTCCACAGACAATTCTGACAACATTTAACATTAAGCCTTAAGTACATGTCTATTGAAACTATGACTACCTGCTGAAAGAGAACATATTTCTCTGTAGTCTGGTACTGTTCATAAGACACTTAGATTTTCTGTGGTATATGCTTACATTAAACCGATTCCTGCTGCCCCAGGACAGGGTAGATACAAACACTGTTTTTATGCTGAGAAAGTGCCTTCGATCCTCATTTAAGTCCTCACCAATATGCTTAACATGAACCAACAATATTCACGTAGAAGGCAGGCTAGGGATACTCCTGGAAGGCTTTTTGTATCTAAACACAATTCACTGGAATCTCCTGGAAACTTCCACATCCAACACTAATACAGACACAAACTACTGTTGATACTATTGGTGTGTTTCTTTGCGTGCAGAGGAGTATCTGTGGCTGAGCAACCAGGACGGACATAGCCAGCAGGCCAAACAGCAGCTCCTGCCGCTGTTTTGACCCATTATCAGAGCTGTCAGAAAAAACAGCACAGTTAATTGGCAATCAGGCCCAATAGTTTTCTCCATCCCTGCAGATAAATAGCAATTTCTTTACCAGCTCTTCATTTCAAATTCTATTTGCCTTGTTTCCACATGCAGCTGCTTCCGCAACGACAATGGACGTTACACATGCTGACTCAAGAGCTCATTTTCTTTTGTTGCTGTTCTTTTTCTCTGGCATTAGGGACACACCTCCTCTGTCGCTGCTGCAAGTACCACTCTATTGCTGCTTCATCCCTAAATCTGTTTTTCCTAATAACAGCCAATCTAGCATAATTTGCAAATACAGGCTGTGCAGAAGAATTACCTGCTTTTATGTCAATAATCAGCTGGTTATTAATATGTACTATCTACAATTATAAAACATTAAAATTCTGCTTCTTTTATTGCGCTCTGAATCAAACTGCTGTAGATTTTAATGCAAACCGAGCCCCACAAGCCCCATAGTTTAACCTGCAGCATTCCTGTGTTATCTTATCTGGGATTCTTCAGGCCAATGTGGTGGGAAAAAGGTGGCTTTCATGCACCACTGGTCTTTTAAGCTCTCATCAGATTAAACTAGGAGTTCTATGCTGTCTCAGAGAGCAAAGAATGCATTATAAGGTATAAGACACAGAAAAAGAACTTTAAGTCAAGGCTATGCATCAGATGTTCCCTTTAATCTGTAAGAAGAGAAGAGAAAACACTGCTGTATTTTAACTGAGGAAATGCTAATAAAACAACAGTGAAAAGACTTGTATATTATAAAAATTTGAGTAATGGAACTAATTGCCATTGATACACAGAATGACAGCTTTACATGAATACACACACAGAGGTTTCTGTTGTCTTTTCAGGAAGATAAAACTTCCAAAGTTTTTGTTTGCTGTTTGGTTTTTGGGGAGGTTTCTCCCCCGGTTTACACTGAAAGATGTTTTTACTTTGGCCAAGATTATTCTTGACTCGCAAGGATAAATATGATTAGGGGATAACTACATCAGCCCTTTAGCAATGTGAAAGGACAAATTATTTTAAGCGTTTCACTAGTGGTCTGTAATAAAACAGCAGTGGCAATAAACTTTAAAAAAAAAATAACCTACTGGAGATTAACTTTTTAACTTACTGTGGTAAGTCTTTTAATCTTTATGACAAAATGATTAATCAGTGGGCTTCAGTGACTTTATAAATCTTTTATTATTATAGTTTACACTGGTATTGGATATGGAAAGATAGCTTATCTTTCCCATATCTGTGAAAAAGCTGCAGGAGACAAATAGGAGAGAATTACACTTCATGTTATCCAAAGTGAAAGAAGTCTATACAGTCCTCTCAACATAGAATCAATCAATCAATGATGAGCACTGAGTCTTATAAAGAAAGATACAAAAATAGATCCACTCCTAATGCAGCAAAGAGGATGCCTGTAAACCTTTAAAAGAGGAGAGCACCAAAAGGTCAAAGTAATTAGCTATATAAATACATATACCTCTATACATAAAAAAAATAAAAGAGATTGCAACTGCTGAAGCACATTGCTAATTTTTGAAGGAATAGGCAGGGTATAATTATGATATCAGGTACAGTTATTAACAGAATAGTATGAAGTGGAAAGTTCTTTAAATATCATACAGTCAGTCTGAAGTTTTACTACCTGAAAGAGTCAGAGGGTCTGTTTCTCAACCTGGGCTCATAAATGTGGCTGGATACATTTATGAGCATCAAAAGTATTTGATGACTAGAAGTTAGAGGATAACAATGAAGAACGGTTATGCTTCAAACATATAAACTGATAATCTATGGAATTTTCCTCAGTCTTCTATGTACAGCATTACACAGTGAACAAGGTACAATTTAAGAGGGGAAAAACAGGGTTATTGTTTAACTTCTTCCAAAACCATACGCACTGATCTTTGCTAGAGGAAGACTATCAAACTAGGCAGAGTGATAAATTTTAAGCGTATGAAATACGTATCTTTTGTAAGGAGGAATAGAAGATCTACATCAAAGTTAATTATTCACTCTATAGGAATTTATTCAACATAGTACAGTAACTCTGGTGAATAATAAAATCAATATTTTCCACTATGCCTTTAAGATAAACATGGGTGACTCAAGAATAAACAGTAAAACAATAAGCTGAGATACCTGACTGTTAGGCTGGTCATGGGCCTAATCTGACTTCACTTACTATGTATAAATACAGAACAATTTCATCAGGCTTAAATCAGGATGAAGAGCACTTCTGTTATAAAGCAGATACATGTTTACTTTAGAAAGATACCTTTATCACCCAAACAAAATGCCTCCAGCTTCCTTTGGCTGCTGAGTATACAGAATAGCCATGCAAATTCATCAACAGTATCAGTTTCACGTAGTTTCCTTCACATGCATCATTCAGGAGGATCTCAGACTGCCTGAGCTTTGTATTGTTACATTCAGCACTGCTAATAAAAAACATCAATGGAAAGCTTACCTATGCCAGAAGGACCACATCTAGGAAAGTAATTTTGAAAAAATCCTATTGCATGCAGAGCTCATAGAAGTACCTTTCCTGAAACATTCTGCAAACCTAACCTGTTTGCAGTTTAGCTACACCAACACTTTGGGCTGAATTTGCCCAAACTGATTTCTCAGACCATGTGTGACCTGTTCTGGTTTGGTTAATTAGTTATTTTTCTAAGAGTTCTACAGATTTCACCTGCCTCCAGCAGAGGGCTAAAAGTGTTTTATCCCCTCTGTTCTGGAACAGGGGCATGAAATCTGTCTATCTCATATCCACAGGCAAAGCGATGCCTGCTCATCCAACATTAACCCAGATGTTGCCTGATTTATAAAACTCATAAAAATCCTGCTTGAATCTGTTGTGTCAAGGATTCTTTGAGGCTGTACTCTTCCATTTCATTTGCAGTAAGTGTGCTGTAGTCTAGAATAGCAGGTGGTATGTAAGAATTCACCTCTGCAACTGCTCCTTGCAGCTGCCAAGAGAAGGCACAGCACCTTACCCTCTGGTTCCAAAGACCAAGGGGAAAGTAGGGAGTCAACTCACATCTTCAAAGTCCCACAACAGATCACAGACACTGCCCCACTTCTCCTGGTCTCATTTGTTTTAATACAACAAGCTGTGGTATTAACAAGCACATCATTAAAAGCAAATCTGAAATAGTGACATTCTCTGTGAAAACAGGATGCTGAGCTGATACAAGTCAATACCACTAGCCCTGCAGAGCTGCGTGCACGAGTTACTGCTTTCTAATTGTATTTTCTGATGTTTATAAAATACAGTCATTCTTTACACACTAGCTGTTTTTAGATCATTTTCACAAGTAACACAGAACAGCAATGAAGTTAAATTTGTGTATTTCTCCAATACAGTGCGTCCTGGGTTCCCTACCTGTTAGCAAATAATTTCCAGATTAAAAATAATAATAAAAAAAATATATATGCACAAAGCTGCTTCCATGCAACAAGTAGCTTTCCTGTAGGACTTGAGAATACCAGACAAATCAGTATTAGAAATATAAAAACAAGATGTTTCTGATAGATCTATTTCTAAAAGACAACACTTCTGTTTTTCAGAATACAAAAATCGGATTGTCTGCAAAAACAATATACCCCTTAATCTGAAGAAAAATCATGCCAGTTTTGATATGGCCTTTATGTTTTACTTGATGAAAACTTCAAGATTAAGTACTCTGAACTCTCTGCCTATTTTATGTCATTTAAATACAACATATTAGTTTTCCAATAAATTTGGGATTACAGAATCAAAGCATACAACATAAAATACTAAACAGTTGTGCCATAAGAAGCAACAAATAAAAGGACACAAAAAATAAAGTTTCCCTACAGAATCTCTAACAGGGGTAAATTCAAAGAACTCTGATACAAAGTAAAGGTTGGATATAGTGAATCTGCTAAATTGGCACTTGCTCTCGGTTTTATTATGCACCACCTTTGCCTTGGTGAAAGTTCAATAACACCACACACATGGTATCCAAGCTGTCAAGAGAAATGCAGACACATAAGGAAAATGAAAGCACAGGAGGAATTTGAATACACTCAAACCATAAATCTTAATTACCCTTTATGCTATCTCAACATCTTTCATGATCAATTACAAATATTTAAAATATTTCTTTCATTCCTCAACAACATAAATATTTATTCAGGATAAAGAACACAAAAGGCATAAGGACTTAACGTTTAACATAAACATACCAAGTATCCACTAATAAGAGACTGTTTCAACTAAAAAGTGTTTTCAGAACTCCTTGCGAATAAAAGAAGCTTATGTTCTCGTGGAAATGAAATAGAGTAAACAAGAATAAAATTGCCACAATCTACAGTAGAAAAGGATGGTCCTATTATGCCCTTTAAAAAAGTTGGAGCCTAGTATTTGCCGGCAAACAGCTTGGAGACAGAGCTAAAGTTGCACAAGTTCAAATGCCTGGATGATGTCAGAAGCTAGGAAGATGTACCACCAACCCACAGCAATTCAGCTCTGAAACACCCTAACTAAGCCTTACAGTTGGTCTGAAGAAGATTAGTTACTTTTGCACTCAGGTACAAAACATATTCTAGAAGCTCACAATGCAACTTATCAGATATTACCACAGCAAAGGTACCACAGTTATTAAGGACAAGTTTTTCAGTTATGTTACAGCAACTTCAAGTGGAGTCAGCTAAATTTATGTATTTTCAGCATCTCTAATAATCATGCCATAAATTAGTGAAAAACTTTAGAAACAAATAACTCAAATATAATGCAACTGCAATGATATTCCTTCCAAAAGAGATAAAAGCAGCTCTTGCTTACTGCTGCTACAGAAATGCAGGTGTTAGTGTAAACAGAAAGGTTCCTCAAGGTCTCAGTTCTACAGTTCATTACACACGTGGAAAGTCATAGACATACTTGCTAACATTTTAATTTTGCAATAAGAAACTCTTGCATCCAGCAATAAAACCTGCGTGCTGTTAATGGTACACAAGGACAGGAAAGAACACAGAAAAACAGTGTCAGGAGGCGTGGGACTAGGGAATTCACCTGGGAGACATGAGATCACACAGAAGACCTTCCCTTTTTGAGCAAACCCTAGAACAAGTGTCTCCTCTAGCCTATTAGAAAATGTACGTTTGTAGAAACCACTAGAATTGCAATAGATGTGATCTTTGTGGGTGTGGTATTAACCTTCCCAATGTAAGTAATTTTTAGTGTTTCTTTAGCTTACAACATACTGTGCAGAATCTACAGTAATTTTTACCTTTTACTGATACAGTCAAAACTAGTGCTCACAAAGGAAATTCACACTCTCACAAAGGAAACTCACAAAGGAAAGTCTTGGTATAAAACTCATGAAACTTGCAGCCCATTTTTGAGCACTATGTGGCTTACACTGGAGAGATCCATTTTTACCTCTGTGCTTCAGACATATAACATAGTTACAGTCAAGTCTGCTTCTACTCACAATTGAGGTCTCAATTATTTGCAATGAAAAGCTTTATTCATTTAAGCATGAACGTGTTTTCCTTAGCTCAAGAACGCTATCGAGCCTGCCCACTGTAACTCAAAATAATAATGGTAACAGAAGTGAAGCAACCCCACCATCTCATCTTTTTATCCAAGAACCTGAAGTTGAGTTTTTGGATATAAATTAAACAGTTAAAAGCAATGTTCTGAAAGCAAAAATCTTGCTTTTCCGTTTTACACTTGGCAATGTCTGTAGACAAGTAATCCATGATTGCAGAGTTACATTCAAATTAATTAGTAAGGTATTAACAGTTAGGATGGAGCTCAGGACAGATTAAGGTGACTTGGAAGAAACTTCTTGACAAGTGTAAACACCATAATGTTTATACTGGTCCAGGAAGCATTTGACTGAGCCTTGAACAGAAACCAGATTTGCCTTTCTATCAGCAAGTTCAATCAATTTAATATACTCGAAAACCTTTTCTTATCTCCTCTCACCAGCAATATCATTTGCCCTCTGGATGGATCATGTGATACTCCCCCAAAATCGGTTTATTATACTAAAACCTATTTCCTATGCTGACTAGTCATTTGGCTTCCCTGTACACAAATGTGCTAGACCCTCCGTCCCGGAGAACTTCTGCAAGTCCCCATCAAGCACCTCTCCTGCTTTTCCTATACTACAAAGCTACCCTTCCCTCACTGACCTTGTGCCCTATACACCTCCTTTACCCATATGAGTGTCTTTGCCTGCGTATCAATTCTGGATGCATCCACCCAGGGATGAGTCAACTGCGCTGTCTCCGGAAGGCCAGAGTTAGCAATGATCACGCTTTCCAATTAGCACTGGAAGGTGGTGCCTTGTATGCTGCCACCAAAAACAAGGAAAAAATACGGGCTGAACCAACACCACAGCCACAGGGTTTTGGCAGTTTTGGCACAGGGTGCCAAACCCAGAAATTGTGGCAGGATGAATGCCTACAAAGGCCAAAGCATCACCACAGTTTTATCATGCAAATGCATGTTAGATGGAAAGAGTCTATCATTAACATACAAAAAAATTAATGAGAAACCAGGCAACAGTTTGTCATAAAACCCGCCTGATTACCAGACACCGCTCTGTAGAATTTTTTTATTTTATTTTTTTTTTTTAAGTCCAAACTTGGTTTCTCTGACATTTCATTAAAGCAAACCACACTAAAATATAAATGGAAAGGCTACACTAATAAAAGCAAGTTGATTCAGGCACTCCATCCTCAAGTCATTCCCTTGTGCCTAGGCTGACATTACATATCAAGTTTACAACAGCAAAAGGGAGTGAGTTAAAAGACACACCGGCAAATGATACTTAATCTCTTTCTTTCTCTGTCTAGGTTTATGCACATAGAGCTTTTGTTGGCATGCAACTACAATAACAAATAAAAATTGCATTATTTTTATAAGAATTTCCCATATGAATATTCTCTGATATATATCTTAATTAGGAAACAAATCCTGAAGTTCTTATTGAAACATTTCCATCAGTAAGAACTTTGTCTGTGCACACGGCAAAACTCACGCTCAGAGCTCACGGTGGCAGAGGGGCTTTCTGGGTGTCCCAGTACTCTAGAAATAAGATTCACAACTTGGGGGTTACACTTTAATTATTCTTGTACTTCTTTATTAAACTACAGCACTGCTAGTTAATTGCTAAACAGAAAAGCTAACCAGAAGCAACAGTCATAACCAAAACTTTTCAAAAACAATCACAAGTCAGACCCTAACCAACTAGAAAAAAAAATGTCAAAGGGTTTTAAAATTAGTCATATGGAATGACATCTGCCTTCTGTTTCCAGTTCCTTCACATTATTCTCTAGTTAACTTGTCAAGTTTGTCTCTGTCACTGGAATGACTAGAAATTTGTTTTAAAATTAAACAGTTCCTCACATAATTTCTCAACTCCACAAACTGACTTTTGAGACCATCTTCAGTTTTCATGGAAAGCTCAGTCAAATTATGAGAACCAATGATATTTGTGGAAGTCACTGACTCACCATCTTCTGGTCTGCCTCTGAATTACAATTCAAGTAGTACGTTCCTAAAAGTGATAGTGCAATTTAAGTCAGATAGTTGCAATGTTATCTCCACCTCAGTATTTATAATAAGGAGACAAAAGTAATCAGAAACATTAAAATACAACAAATAGCACAGCTTTTCACTATCTACTAGCTTCTAGCACAACGTTATTATCAATTTCACAGCAAAAATTGTGCTGCTGCTATTAGCAAATTAAAATTTCATGTTAGATGCTTCACTGTTTTTCAGTTTGCTGGATTTTAAATTTCATCTCCTACAATTAAAGTGTACTCACCTTCAGTTGTTTAATCTGTTACAATATCATGGATATATTTACAATATCTTCTGCAAGGCTGTCAATTTTTGCCCCAAGCCTCTATTTTTTTGAGATTCGGTGCTGCATGAGAGGTAGGACATACTGTACTCAGTGTTCTTTGCTAAGGAATTTATCCTTCTATGGCACTCATAACTTCAGAAACATACCTTTTTCTTAAGCCCACTGGAACATTATGAGCCATTTTTCTCTTCTCCAAGCATGAAAACAACATTTAGTTAGCATGTGACTTAAGCAAAACTATGAACACAGCTATCAGCGAACAGACAGACTAAGAGGCAGAAGGGGAGGGAGATTTTAAAACAGTGCAACTGCAACACTCCAAGAAAACTACTGCCTTTATCTTTCTGTGCTCCTGTCCTCTGGTAGTCTGAAGTAGTAAACCTCAGCTTGCTACAAATACTAAAACTCCAGCAGAGAGACACAGGCTAACTCCTACTAATGAACTACGTTTTAAGGTCACCCCAGAAGTTAATCATGTGAAGATCATTAGGAGTAACAACAGAAATGCACATTCATTCTCCTGCCCTCAGCAATTCAATATACATCCACGTATTCTTCATATTCCAGCTAACTGCAATTACTAAGTAGTACCAAATAGATGTGTGTTGCCAGGCTATTTTTCAGTTTTCATTAATTATCAGATGGCAGCAGGGCCTTCTGTCACCTACTAATTCCTTGTTCAACTCTACATGGTTCAAAAGATTATTAGAAGATTAGACTGATCAGCTACTATACTACAAGCAAGCCAGGATTTTCTGTCATGGAAAATTCATAGGTTATTTTTGCTTTTCTTTTTTCATTGGTCAAGCTAGAGGAAAAAGGAGGGTCTTCTACAATACATGGCAAAAGCAGCTGGCAGCATTTCAAAATCTCAGTCTCCGCAGAATCTGCCGATGCATAAATGCTACCCACCTGCCCGTTCACAGCCTGAAGGAGCTATGTTTGCCTAAGTGTTGAGGGTAAAAGGAGCGCATTAGTAAATCTGAGTAACTAAAACTAAATAGAGTATTGTTTGTAGCTTCTAAATTAGAAGACTATCTGGGGCACACATGAAGTTCATTTGCTGGTACTGTAGTTCTGAATAATTAGGCCAGAAGAAAACATCTACAGTTGTTGTTGCCAACTGTCATTTCTAATCACATTTTGCAGAGGAAAAAAAATTTCTGAGCCTTTTTTTTTTGTAACTAAATTATTCAAAACCTCAGCCTTAGAATTCATATTATTAAGAGATAGTTTTCATTTAAAAATATAAAGTTGTTTCTGATGCTTACGTGAAAACTTTACCATCTTTCTTACAAACATCAGAAATCAAAATAAAAAAAAAGTTTACAAAAATCTTGGGTTTAGACAAATTCTTTGATTTTTTTTTTAATAGTTTGAGCTGCCAACAAAAGCAGGCATCCCTAAGCATTTAAATCATTCGTTGCAACTATGCAAAACAATGCATAAAGATGTGCATGATTTTATTAACTAGAAATGTTGTTTTGTTTTTTCAAGTATCAAAAACATTCATCTTACAAAACAGTTCTAGGCTAGTAATAACCCTTGCAAACCTAAAAATGATCGTTCTAAAAAATTACTTGTTGCTTTAAAATTAATGACCTAAAGTCCCATAAAGTGAGAAAGATATGCTTATGCAGTTATCTACAGACTGATAACTACAGGGCTCAATACCTACTACACACAAAAATCCTGTAAACTGGTCACACAGATTACCTTTGTAAGGAGTCTTTTTGCTTAGCTAAACATGAATTCTGAGTATTCTTAAGTTTAATATGCATTTTTATTTGCTTTGTGCTAGCCATTTTAGAATATCCCACAGTAACGTGACAATTATTTGCTCTCATAGCCTGCATTAAATGCTAGTCTTCCAAAATTGCCAAATAACAATCCAAAGCCTTTCCAAACTGTGACACTTTCAAAGTAAAATATTAATATTTCTTACACCACTTTTAAGTCCTAACACTTGTTAGGACTCTGAGAGCAGATTTCCACATGTTCAGCAAGTGAAATATGTAGCTAAAAACTGCCTCTTTCATGACAAAATGGTCAAGTGTGATCAACTATCAGACAAATCAGCTTGTTGATAAATCAGCGCTTTTACAAGGGCAAAAAAAGGTCTCTAGAGTAGATCTTGGAAGACAAACATTTTATTTCACATAATATTTTAAGTAAACAAACATTTTGGATTTTAAGTTAACTACAAGACTGCACCAAGGAGCTCATCCTCCTCCCACTGACCTTCACAAAAATTGAATAACCCTGTCACGTTGCTGACTGTCACTTTACACAGTGACAACATTAAAAATAACTTATATTTCCAACTCTACAAAATCAATGTTCTTGAGCATTAAACAGTAATCTATATTTAAATCCCTAGTTTTAAATTTCTAAACATGGCACAGAAATATTTATTGTGGTACCAAGCCAACACTATGCATACCTTCCGTACTTTCATGCCCACTCCTACTGGCCTATCTCCCTCTGGTTGAGGAGTCCAGCTGAAAGCAATACAACTGAAATGACATCTTAATGAAGCACTTCTTAGGTAGCACAGAGACTGCAGTAGCACCCAATTACTCATCCAACATATGCTTATTTGGTTGAGAAGGACTGATATGGATTAATCCTATTGAGTTTAAACGCCTTGATCTTAATTTACTTAGTAAAAAGCAGAATGATAGCTTAAACTATACGACAGAAGAGTTTGTTCCATAGATTAACCACCACAAAAATTATTTCAGGAGGGAAAGCATGCAGAAATTTTGGAATGCAACAGAAATATGTGCATCTATTACTATAGATCATTTTATAATTACTACTTTTCCCAAGGCAGTCAGTCTATCAGACAGAACTTCATTAAAAAGCCCAGCATGGCTGACCCAGTAGCTGTCTTTCACCACAACAGGAGGGCAGCCACTTCAGAGTGCAAGCCACCCCATGAAAACAAACATAACACGGCGTGCCAGAAGTAGGGATTTGCTCTGGCATGACAAACAACTAGTCTCATGTTGCTGTCAAGCCTCCCTTAGGAGCAGCTTTGGTAGGACCTGATCAAACCATTTTGCCCATGCTGAAGAAGCCAACCCGGAGGTTTAAATTTCAGGCCAAATGGACGGTCTCAAAGATTCTGGAAATTTTTGGGGGAGTGCACATTAGTTTTAATTATTATATTTTTTAAATCTCTGCTAAAAAAAAAAAAAGAAGGATTTGTCCAATGGGCCTTGAATTAGTGAAGTAGTTATCTGTGGATACAACTCTAAGCACATGATAACTTTCCTTTAAAAAATCAATTAAATTATTGATAAGATTTAGATTTATTTATGTGCCATAACGTTTTGCTAATTTGAGATGTGAAAAATATTCATACAATGAAATGGCTGATACAGGTGATGACAAGTAAAGCAAAATACATCTTTATATTCAGTTATGAATTGTTTTGTCACTGAATACAGTATGTTACCTAAGGGGAAAAAACAGATTTAGAATCAGTCAAGTCCTGAAGCCAGCTATATCAATGGCAAAATCCACAACAGTTTCAATTAAATATATCTTGATTCTATAAATCAAGCTTGGAAGGACTAGACGCACTGCAAAAGTAAAACAGCTCTATGGAAAAGGAGAATTTCATACTACTCTATATTGACCTACCTTTAGTATATGAAAGAACAGAGTCTAGTTTCGCTTTGTCATAAGGGGATAAACCAGTTCAAAGAGAAACGGTAGGACATGTGGAAACAAAATGGGAGAAAGACAGACGTGGAGCTAGAAGAGAAGCTTGTTAAATCAGCAAGACAAAAGCATTCCAAACTACAAAAATTTTGGTAAACAAAAACCTATGAGGGAACATCCAGTTTAAAAAGAAACAGCTAGCTCCTGAAGCTCACACTGAGACAAATCCTTTAAATTAGCATTCAAGTAAATATAACCTTGCTGATAACATACAGCCTAATATTTCAGCTTTACTACACGTCAATGCTTTTAATCAGACCATTCTACCAATGATTATTAACAAGATGAACGGATGAATACACTAAGTGAATTAAACCGGGTAATACTGGAAGCAGCATTAATTTCTTTTTTTTCCGCTAGTGCCTATTATTATTAAGGAAACATCTGCAAGAGAGCCCTGAAAGTGAGTTGATAATCCTTTTCTCACCAAAAGCATGCACGTAGAAGCACACAATCTGCTTTATGCATAATTTATTTCTGAGGCTTAGCAATATCAGTCTCTCTGATGAGCTATTGTAATGTACTACCTTTATTCTCTTTGGACACCTGTATGTAATACCAGTAACTAAGCACACGCCCCCACATAAAAATCTAGAAATTAATCAAGTAATTTACATTTAGAATTACCAAAACAAATAATAAGGTATATAATATGGTCATGAATGACATTTAATATTTCCTGCATGTGATCAGCTGAATCAAAGCTGAAATCATGTAATTGTAGTTTTATCACACACACAACACACTGGAGAATAGAGAAGTCACCCTTACTGTTTCAGTTTGCAGCCCTTTTTTAAAGGTGTAGCAACAGCAATGCTTAAAAAACCCTTAATAAAGTGGCAGTACGTGACTGTAACCTGGAACTCCTGATCCATATTGAACTTCATCTGACTAATGCCTGTTGATTTCATTGTTAATATCCCTTTGTGTATTGCAACATGTCAACTGTTTGCTCAGTGAATGTCAAGGCTGAAATGAGCTAGTGAGACAACATCTTACACAGAATAGCTTAAAACCTGGGTTTCAGATTCAAAAGCATTTTAAGTTGTTTAGCTAGGTATCTTTTCCCAGCACTACATTTACAATTGATTGTTTCCTTATTGTTTGTCACAGTACACCAGAGCCTTCTCCAGTAATAAACTTGCTTGCTAGGATCAGATCCTTTTACTCCCTAGTACTCCTGTTCTACATTTGTTCAACCCATTTATGTAGACATAGTGATTTTTGGAGTTTTTATGGCAACAGTTATTCTGGATGTGAAGTATTTCATACATCATAGTGAATGCTATGAAAGTATTTTAGTTAATTTATTACTGCAATGAGAAGGGTGGCAACTAAACGTTACACACAAACTTTACGCGAAGTGTTAAATGTAAGGGTACTGGTAAAAGATTTTTAGTTTAGGTACTTCCATATTATATGCTGTTAAGGTGATGTCCATTCCATTGACATAATCTTCAGAGTAGTGAAAGCTACAAGTACTGGGAAAATACTCACCAAGGAACATATGTTCCTCCAAAAGATAATGAATACTGTTCCAACATACATAGATTTAATTTATTTGACTTCTAAAAAAAAGAGGGTAAAATGACAAAAACCATGAATTCCCTTTCTCCCTTCTCCATTGTGTTGATTTCTATAGTAAGCTGTGAAATGAAGAAAGTTGATGTTTAGCAGAACTTTTATCAATATTCCCATGCATAAACTCTATTTTAGTCTTAATCTGTATGGAATACAGAACCAGATGGAAAATTATTTCTCCTCACATTAAAATTCTCTCAGAAAACAACAATTTTCCACTATGAAAATTGTGGCTACTACAATTATTCAGATTTTCATTGAAATATTTTAATAAAAGAAGAACCTATTTAATTACAACAGCTAGTACTTTCAAATATAGTTTAAATGCATTCTAAATTGAAACACTGGACAATTTTCTTCTACCATGACTAGTACAGTCTTGCATTTTATTAAGGGATTTTTAAGCATCACTGTTGCTACAAGTTTAAAAAAAAAAAAAAAAAGTAGTCATTTCCAGAGCCAATTAAACCATTGAATGTACATATCCTGCTTTTAGATTGCTGGCTTGCCTGTGGTCCTCACCACCATTTACCACCTGTTTCAATTTTTCACCTTTATTTTATTTAAATCATCAAACAATATTCAGGACAAGATATAATTTTAATCTGTGCTCCTTCACTCCAGCCAAATTGACTAAGCTACAGAGGAGTAGATAAAAACAGCGCATGCTGGAAAACACGTTTTTATGGTGTACAGGAACAATGCAAGGTGTTCAAAGGTCAGGCAACTACTCTGACAACCACCTTCGTGACTATATATGGAAATTAGTCCTCAAGTAATCATACAGGCCATTGGGCATTATTACATCAGCCACGCCAATCATAAACCATAAGCACACCTTGATATTACATGAAACTACTCAGTACAGTTCAGAGGACCTTCATGCACCATCTTGGCTGCTGGCCACTGTATCAGCCTGTATAATGTTCATATTTCACAGTTCAAGGAATACACACGTGCATTTAAATGTCTTTATAATCGCTTGTGCCTACTTGCAAGAGACAGCTGATATTTAACTGCAGTCATGCTAACCACATGGGGGAACATCTCACATACATCCACAGAGTGGATGAGCCCCAAGAACAATAATTCCACCTCAGAATTAAACAACAGAGGGAAGAAAAGTACAATTAACATGCTCTTGTGCTCTGTGACTTGCTGGTCCAAGGCAAAGTCACTCAGTCTCTTAAAAATATTGACCTGCAGAGGTGTGTAGTAAAGCAGCAATGAAAGCCAAAGAAGATGGAGGCCTGAGTGTGGAAGAATCATGCAACTATAAAGCCAAAGGACTGACAAAGTTGGGACAGAAGTAACATCAGCTTCAGCAGAAACCTTGGTACTGTCACATACACTGGATGTGATACTCAGCTCTCTCTGTCTGCATGAATTTCTCCCTGGGTTCTGTCTGCAAAGTACAGGCTCCGCACACCTAAGACTCATTTCACCAACATGAATTCTGCATCGGAAGAGAAAGCACAGAACAGTCTCAAGGCACACTGTTTTCATTAGCAGCGAGTGTCTCTCTCCAGCTGGATGATAATACACCTACTCCTCCTCCTGAGACTCAAGAGATATAAAAGTATAAAATAATGGGATGAGGAAGAAACAAGGAGATGAATTAAGTGTTTATTGAGCTGCTAATCATGTGTTCAAGAAAAGCAAGGAACAAAGTCAGGTGTTTCAGTTGGTGTTTCTTTGGAGGGTTTGGGGAGGGCTAAGTTTTGCGAGTGCCCATAAAAATGTTTTTATGTGAAACATCTAGCAGATTTCTTACATCCTTGCAGCACAATGAAGTTGTTGTTATGGGCAGTCTTATAAAACTGCGGTAGCTGGAAGAACTTGACAATAGGGTCAGAAGGCAGTAGATGGGGCTTTGCAACCAGGAAGGAAAAAAGTCTCCTAACTTCACTCCCAGTGAGGGATCAGGAGCAGGAGATCTCTCTTTAGTGAATTGCTATAAGTACTTAGTACTGGGGCCTACAGGAAGGATGGGGAGGGACTCTTCATCAGGGAGTGTAATGACAGGACACAGGGTAATGGTTTCAAACTGAAAGAGGGTGGATTTAGATTGGATATCAGGAAGAAATTCTTTACAGTAAAGGTGGTGAGGCACTGGAACAGGCTGCCCAGAGAAGCTGTCTTTGCCCCATCTCTGGAAGCGTTCAACGCCAGGCTGGATGAGGCTTTGAGCAGCCTGGTCTAGTGGGAGATACCCCTGCCCATGGCAGGGGGGTTGGAACTAGATGATCTTTAAGGTCCCTTCCAACCCGAGCCATTCTATGATTCTATACTTATTACAAAAAAGAAAAAAAACATGAATTACATGCTTGGTAAATTCTTAGAGAAACTGCACCACAAATTTATACAGCATTCTACCTATGACAAATGGAAACACTTCTACAATACCTATATTAATATGATCTCACTGTTGACTCAGACTTCCAGGCAAAAGTACTTCTTTTTTTCATTAATCACTTTGTGTGCCCCACTTATCTTTTACTAATAACAAAAATATCACCCTATGAGTCAATAAGTTTATTGTATTTCTTAGGATTGAAAGCTAAAGAATATTATAGCCTGCTCAAACTCTCCTAAGATCCCAACTGATATCTTGCCATCTGTCTTATCAGGGATGACACAGGAATTTTAACTCTACATCAAATTAGAAAGTATTGCAATTTACACCTTTCCTAGTGTGATTGTTGTCTCAGGCTTGTAAGTTTACACTCAGAATGCTGCTCCACAATAAATAGATTTTTTTTTTAATTGAAGTTGTGTAGAAAAATTTTGTGTTAAGAATAATACTGATAAGAAAACACAGATACACTTGGTCTTCCTGGACCATTAAAGTTCTACTTAACAAACATGTAAAGCTACACAGTTTCTGCTTTCTCTCCAGGAACGACTCTTGAAAGACAAATATTTTATAAAGTTAGCTAGTAGAAAACATTGCAATATATGTTGAAAAACAAACTAAGATAAAACCCAGTTACGTTTTGCAAAGTTTCTCAAAGTATTCCATGTCCTTCCCATGTTAGCAACCTCTGAAAGGTCAGCAGAATTTTTAATGAAACAGCATACCCATGTTTTGCAGGAAAAAAATAACCATCTACGAATGAAAAATTAATAATAGATTCCCAAAAGCAATCATCTGAAATGAATCAGTAATTGAAATACACACATGCACCCACTTTGTGGGCTGTTTTACATGCGAGAGACACAGCCCTAGCACAGTGGAAACAGGCAACAGAATTAGAAGCCTCCGAGAGGATTTTATTTCAGCCCGGAAACAACGCTAAGACAAAGTTCAAGAACAAATGCAGAAAGAGCTATACCTCCTATCCTAATGTGAAAAACAAAGCTCAGACTTCAATTTCCCTTCACACCACCCCCCTGCTATTACTATCTACACACAAACTCCCTTATTTTATCCTTTTATACTCTGAGGTCTTGCAAACTTGCTACACAGGCAGTGCCCACAGGCGGGTCACAAGCTTAGCCTCACCAGCGCATCCCCGCCCGGCCACTAACGCGCACCTTCCGCGGGGCAGCGCGCAACGCTCCGCACGCCGCGGGATGCCGGACCAGCTCTTCGGCTTCTTTCTCAAAACCTTTCGCGCTTTATGCATTTTAAACGCGCTCGCTCCCTCAAAGGGACGTAAAAAGAAAACAACACACGCTAAAAGCAAAATAGTAACGGTAACATTGCTTAACCCCGCTCCTCACCGCTACCTACAGGCAGGGCACAGAGCCCCCGCACCCGCCAGAACGCGCCCTCCCACCAGCCAAGGGAGCCGGGCTCGCCGCTCCCTCCCCACGGAGGGACCGGAGGGAAGACACCAAGAACCGGCCGCAACCGCCGCCTCGCTCGCTCCCTACCTACCTGCCCGCTGACCACCTCCTCCCCCAGTGCCGCACCGCCCGCCGGGGCCGCCGCCACCTGCTGCCGGCAGGGCAGGACGGGGCGGGCGGACGGGCAGCGCCGGCGGCCAATGGCAGGGCGGCAGGGGCGGGCGGAGGCGGGGGCCGCTCTGTGGGGCCCGCGGGATCGCTCTCCCTGAGAGGAGCGCCGTCACGGTTGGTTTTGGGGTATCCGTGAGCTGCGGGGAGCGCTCTGGCGGGAGTCTCTCAGCTAGCACCGGGGGCTCCTCCTCGCCGCCCCTCAGACCGGGACCGCTCCCCTCGACTCGGTTTAAACCGCCCTCAAAAGTGCTGCTCTTCTCTCCCCGGCTGTGCCCCGCGAGTTCCCGGGAGCTGCGGTCTGCACCCCGCTGAGGCGCCCGTCGTGTCCGGACTCTGGCTGGCTCTCCCGGCAGCCCCCTCAGTGCCAGTACCGGGAAACGGCCGCGGCTAGGCCCCTGCGTGGTTGTCACCTGCCTGTGACCTGCCCGGCGGAGGAGAGCCCTACTGGGGCGGCCACTCGGAAGCGAGCGCTGAGGCGCCGCGACCTCGCTGGTCTCTGGTGGCGAAGCGGTTAAAGCCGAGCCGCGCCGCAGGGGGGCGCACCCGCCAGCTGCAGGGCGTAGGAGTTTTGGATCCTGCCGGACGCCGTCACGCCGTTCCCGCCTCGGCGGCGCGCGGCCTGTTTCAAAGCGGGAGCCATGGCCGAGCAGGGCCTGGAGATGGCCTCCATGATCCCGGCCCTGCGGGAGCTGGCCAGGTAGGACATACCTCGCCCCCGTGTGTGTGTGTGTGTGTGTGTGGGGGGGGGGGGGGGGGGGGGGGGGTAAGCGTGGCCGGCCTCAGTATCAGTGTATGGCGTGGGGAGGTGGAAAAGTACGTTCCTTCCCCCCCCACTGTGCGAGGTCCCCTGAGGCTGGGCCTATGCCCTCCCCTCATCGGAGGGCCCTTATGGGCCGCCTTCTCCCTCCACCTGCCTGGGTTGCATCCTCCCTCGTAGGTGGTGCTGGTAGAACCTGACGGGAGAGGAGTGTTGTCCTGCATAACACTCCACATCCTGGGGACTTGCGTTGTGGTTTTGGGTAAATGACTTATCCCTTCTTTTGGGACAGCAGTTTCACTGAGAATTAAAAGACCTTGGAAAACGTTTGGCTATAAAGTTTTAATGGCAGCATCAAGACTGCGGCTTTGTTTTGTGGTAGGCAGATAGTTGATGTGGAAGTCTAATTGTATGTTGGAGACTTGACCTGATGAGAGCTAGGTGCCATCTTAGTCACCTGAGAAGTTGCTATTGACACCTCTCATGCAGGGTGTTGGTAGCTAATCAGTTCAATCATTTTGGTTAATTACAAAAGTGGACCGAGTTCTTAATTTAATTTTTTTCTGCACCAAAGCTGGTTTGTTGCTTGGTAGAGCGTGTGGATAAATCCCTTAATCTGCCAGATGTGGCTTTAATATATAGCAAACATAATTGCATAACAAAACTAAATGATCTTCAGTACTTCATAAAACTTTTTACGTCTGAAGAATAAAGAGAAAGAGGAACAGGCTGGTCACTAAAACAGGAAATCAATTTGTATTTCTTTTTTAAGACTTCCAGAAGAAAAAAAAATTAGTGTTTAACATTGTGTTAAACTTCAAATAATTATTTTCTATTTTAAAAAGGATAACGTCAAAATAATGTACTTTTAATTTTAGTGCCAGTCCAGAAGAATACAATGCAGCTGTGCGGAAACCAAGACAAATACTCTGCCAGTTCATTGACAGAATTCTTACAGATGTAGATGTTGGTAAGTATTACATCCTTATCTCTTAAAATTATTACCTGCTTTATGCGTTAAGCAGTTCCTGCCAAAAAAAAGTTACAACTCTCATTTCACCAGATGTAGTAGTTGAATGCAATACTACTTATGACTTATTTTTTAATAACTTCCACAATGAAGTATTTGCTGTTATGATGTGAAGTAACTTACGTCAGTTTTATGAATATAAATGCTTGCAATATTGAAAATCAGTTGTATCATGTAATGTGATTGTTCATTGAGTAATATAGCTTGCAAGTCTTAATACGCACAGGGTTTTTCAGAATTGAAATACTTCGATGTAAACGGCTTTATTTTTAATTTTAGAACTCAAACAAAGCCTTATTTTAGTACTCCTTAAATTATGTTAAGGTTCCAATTATTACAGTACTTCAACAACAGTTCTGTAATTAAGAAATCCATATACTACAAAATTATAATTTGTAGTTATCTGTACATTTGCATCAAGGAGAATCACAGGATGGGTAACTTACTGTTTCCAAGGTATAATTTCATGTGGCTGTCTCAGTAAGACTGATATTTTGTCTAGTGAATTGATAAATTTAAGTATCATACCCATGTTACTCTCCAGATGACGTGTTTGTTAATTCTGTTATAGTCCTGAAAGGAAAGGCTATAAAAGTAAAAAGCTAATCTGCTTTAGATACTACTTTTGAATACATAAGTGTTCTACTTTATTATTACCATAAGAATGGTAATAATATAGCTTTTCTGGTTAATTGTGATCTGAATCTGAGATAGTTTCCTTCTTATGCTAACTAGCCACGTGGAATTTGGATAAATCTGATGTGATTCAGATACCTGTTTCAGTGGAGCTATACAGCAGCATTAGATATGTTTGGTATTTTGCTAAACTTTCTGATTCAGTAAGATGACCTTACCATTTAAAAAATTCTATTTCTTGGAGATTTAGAACAATTCTTAGTTAGGGCTTTTTTCTACCAAGTTCATAACCTAGGGAAAATTGTGCGATTAAAAATTAAAATGCTAACTATTCGCTATTCTTCACTCATCAAACAGTTGGATATAATACTAACTAAGTGTTAATGCATAATATTTAAGCTGAGTAATTTATATTTTTCTTCATACAGTTTGCTGTCACACAGTGAGTTTATAATATGCACAAAATCATTATAATGGATTAATAAAGCACACTCCCAATTGCTAACTATACAGTTTTAATGCTATATCATGGTATTTTATATAATAAATTTCTTCTTTCTCTTTAGGTATTAAAAAAAATTGTGAAGTTGATTTATTGCAATGCTAATTCAGAAATGTGTCTCCTTTTCTTTTAAAGTTGCTTTGGAACTGATTAAGAAATCAGATTCACAGCCAAGTTCTGTAATGTTGCTTGATTTTATTCAACATATCATGAAATCTTCCCCGCTTATGTTTGTAAGCGTGGATGGAAATCAGGAGGAAAACGAATGCAGTTGCATTGGTGAGTTTGTTGAAAATGTTTATGTTGAAGCCTGATATTTTCAGGATTTACACTTTTTGACAATGAGATCTTACAAAAGAACAAAAATAGGGAAAAGGCAGATTTTTAAGTTTTGTTACATATTTATAAGTAAGTGAAAAATGTGATAGACCTTTAATGTTGTGAATTGATTTGCAGTTGTGATAATGGAAACTTATCAGGACAGTTTGATCTTATTCGTTACCATTGCCTAGTGGTATTACCCGGTTCATGTTGATGAGATATCTTGTACGCATATTCATTGGCTGAGGGTGTTTTTAACTGTGGAAAATTTCAGGAACTACCCATATAAAATGTCTGTCTTTTTTTTTTCCCCATTCCCTCCCCTGGCATAGAGCCCTGCCTCCCCTTTCCCTCTTTTTTCAATAAGATCTGCTGAAGAAATGTCCCAGTGAAAGCTCTCTGTTGGCTAAGCCTACTTGCATTTATCTCAAGGAGTTGTCTTTTGTTATGCTGATGAGCAACCTCAGGCAGGTGCTCATAATAGGAGGTTTTGGTTTTTATCTTAATAATTTTCCATTTGTTGTTTCTTTTTTATTGTCCTAGAATTTAGTAACTGGATCATAACAAGGCTTCTCCGAATTGCTGCAACTCCAAACTGCAACACGTTGCACAAGAACATCTGTGACGTCATTTGCTCTTTACTGTCTCTGTTTAAAATGAAGAGTTGCTCCATTTTTGAAGTACTAACAAAAGACTTGCTACAGCTTTTCCAAGACTTAATCTTCCTGCATGAAAGAGATGCACAAAAGCATCTCTGGGGAGATGTACTGCTCTGGCCAGTGACTGTAAAGAGATTTTCAAGCAATACAAGTGACAATGTGGGATATTTAAGATTGGCACCGTTACAGCTGATGGGTATGCCCAACGTAGAATGTTTGGAAGTTATATTAATGTCTATTCTGACAGATATTGTTGCAGATGTGTTTTTTGTAAGACAAGATATTATTCTCTGGGGGATAGGCTGCTCCCTGTTGGAGTATGGCAGTCCAAAAGTTAAAGCTTTGGCAGTGAAGTTTTTAGTAAAATTAATTCATTTAGGAGGACCTCCAGAACAGCTGGCCAGCGTTTTTTTCACAGTCTTTTTTGGAATTCTACAGTCAGCACTTGAAATGGATACTGAACAATCAGAACTGTTTGGAGAACAATTCTTACTGTTGGTGAGGACATTGTTGCCGTTTGAAGCAGATTCTTACAAAAATATTGAACCTGTCTACTTGAATATGCTACTAGAGAAGCTCTGTGCATTGTTTGAAGGTGATGTGTTTAGGTGTCTTCAGTCTGAAAAGCTGAAAGCCGCTTTTTGCCATATGCTGCAGTATTTTCTGGAGTTTGTTCCAACTGGCTATGAATCTGCATTACAAGTAAGAAAAGTCCGTATCAGTACCATATGTGGAATTTTTGTGAATGTGCTTGGAACTCAGGAAGAACAAGAGGTAGGTTAATTTTAAAAACTGTATTTTTCATGTGAATAGATAATGTACAAAAACCTACGTGTGTACAATGAAGAAAATCTAGGAAGTACTGTTTTAGTTGCATAATTAGATTGATACTCCTTGTTTCTCAGCTATTTCATGTATTTGTAGAAGTCAGAGTTCTTTAATTAGTTGGATGTAGCTGGACCCTGTGTTTTCCAGATGTATTAAACTATTGAGAAGCTATGTAGGCACAAGGATCTGTCTGTAATCATAGTATAAAATGCGGCTAGGGCACAGTGTACACACATACAAGGGCAGCTTTACAAGTAATTTCCCTTCATCTGAGCTGTTCTTACTTTCTAACCATATGCTTTTAGTCATATTTGTTTGGGACAGGCAGGCAGAAAGGTTTGAATTAAAATAGAATGATAAAACAGTTTGGGTTGGAAGGGACCTTTAAAGGTCATCTAGTTCACTCCCCCCCGCAGTGAGCAGGGACATCTTCAACTAGATCACGTTGCTCAGAGCCCGGTCCAACCTGACCTTGAAAGTTCCCAGGGATGGGGCATCACCTACCTCTCTGGGCAACCTGTGCCAGTGTTTCACCACACTCATTGTAAAAAAACCTATTTTTGTATGTTCAATCTAAATCTATTCTCTTTTAGTTTAAAAAACATAATGAGGTGTTAATGATGAGGTGTTAATACGCTGAGTGTTCCCTCTACCCCATACACTTACAGGCATATCATATGTATTGTCTCTTAAACTTATGCTGTCTTGGTGGCTTTGGTAGCAAGGTGTTATGGCAAGAACTGGGAAACAGCTGTACTAGCTGTATTCTCTCTGGTAGGAACACAGGAAATTTCATTGCTTATGAGAATTTTCATCTTATAATTAAGATTTTTGTTCAGAAAGGTTTAAGAAGGTTGTTACCATAATATTTTGAATGTTTATATTTTAATATCAAGTCTTTGAGAAGTAAGGCATAGTATGCATCATGGTACCTCTGCTGTTTTTCCATCCCAGTATCTAGTGAGTCCACTTTATACAGCATTAAAAACACAAACGGAAGAAATCTTTCAGGAGCTTCATCAGAACCAGCTAGATACTTCTGACACTGATGGGTGGAGCAGCAGCAGTGATGAAGTTCCAGAGAAAAAACGACGACTAAGCCTACAAACAAAGCATCCAAAGAAATCACCTACACCAGTAGTGTATGGCACTTATTCAATAAGTACTTTTATAGTGATTTGGCTAGTTAATAATAACAAATGACAATATTTTTGAGGCAGTTTCTTCATAACAACCACCTTGAAAGATCTTCTGGGAAAAGATCTAAATGATGAAATGATATTTTGAAGGATCAGAATCTACAGATGATTTCTAAGCCAAGCTTTAGTTAGAGACTGTATTTTTTAATATGTTCAATGCAAATTATTTTCATTTTTACACACTGAAAACAGAAAAGCTGAGAAAATATATACAGAATGAGAGAGTTATATATGTAACTATGCTGTTGTGCTGGACATGCTTAAAGCAGGTCTAGTTAAGTCAGGTTGTTCTCAGATGAACGAAGCCAGTTCTCTCAGCCTCTGCTTGTGCTGTGCTTCAGCTCCCTGATTATCTTGGACTTGCTCCAACATGTTGATCTCTTTCTTGTATTTGGGCACTCAAAAAATGCTGTACTGCAGGTTTGGGCTCATGATCAGCCTTCGCTCTTGATAATACAGCCCAGTATATAGTTGACCTTCTTTGCAACAAGGTCATGCCACTTTTACATTCAACTTTTCCACAAGTCCGTTGGTTGGGTCATTTTCTCCAAAGCTGCTTGCTAGGCAGTCAGCCCTCAGCCTGTTGTGTTGCATGGGTTTTTAGTGCCAGGTGCAGGACTTTTCATATGTCTCTGTTGACCTTCATGAGGTTTTCATTAGCCTAATTTTCCAGCCAGTTGAGGTCCTTCAAATAAGCAGCATTCCTTTTATTCATAGAGCTACCTGTCTCATTGTAGAAAGGAATCAACTTAGTCTGTCATGATTTGCCCTGGGTAAATATATGCAGGCTATTCCCAGTCGCTGTCTTGTCCCTTATGTAGCTAGAAATGAGTTTAAGGAAGACTTTTTCCATAACTTTCCCAGGGACTGAGGTTAGGCTAGCAGGCCTATAGTTCCTTGAATCCTCTTTTTTTGCCTTTCTTGAAGATGGGTGGAATGTTTGCCTTTTTATAGTCATTGGGAACCACCTTGGTCACCATGACCTTCCAAGGATTGTAGAATTATACCTTTATAGCCTTTCAGATAAGTCTGATTTGCATCACACTTAACTTCAGAGTTAGTATCTTGCTCTCCTGAAGAGCATGTTTAAGCTAAAACTTCGTTTGGTATTTTCCTAATCTTGTATCCAACATCGATTAGCTCTGTTCTTGCTATGATGATTTATCTTTTCTTAAAAAAAAAAAGTATGTGTTGGAAAATAATTAATATGGTCAAATTGCAGACTTAGTCCCGTAAACATGAAATTGAAGAGCACTCTATGGAATGCCATCACAAAGAAAGCCGCATCCTTAATATTTATCCTTGAGAAAGAAATTCTGCCAGCGGATGTTCTTCAGACTGTAGAAGGGATTGCTGTAATTCTGCAACTAGCTGCTTTGTGCATAGTTCATTGTTCGCCCCCAACAAATTCTAACAGGTAAAGGTACCAAGGTGAAACCGTGAAATCGGTAGTTTCTTGTAATTGTTATTATGATTTGTGTGGATTACTTTAATGTTTGCCCATATATCAGGACAAGTGTTAGATAAGTCCTGGATGTTTTGAAGAAGTACATTTTCATAGTAGCTTTGCTTACAAGCAATACAATATTAGATGTTGCATTGATGATATGACTTTTATTTTACCAGCCTAGATCATAAAGTAACTCATCCATGTAACTCTGACACATATAAGAGTACTCCAAGCTCCTCAGGTTCAGTGGTGAATACACAGTTCACGTGGATTTCCTCTGATTTCATCACAAGAGTAGTAGAAGCCTGCAGAAACCTGTTAGCAGCTGCTACGCAGATTGTTAACCTAGAACAAGTGATTGACAGAATAGTCAAAATCTTTGATGCTTTGCTGTATGCACAAGGTGAGAAATCCTTTCAACTAGCATGTCTTTTATTGGATTTGTAAATTAGGAATGCATTGACTAAATTGGTCTGTTGTGGTAGAGGTACTGAATGTTAGAACTCCAATTTCTGTACAAAAAAGGTTAAATAAAAACCAAGAGCATTCCTCTCTGTCTAGAGAGCTTCCTTTGCATTCCTTTTTGAACAAGATTTGCTAGTCTTTGTCTGTACTTCTGTTGGTTTTTATCTGAACAAGAGACTACATGGGGATAGTGAATATGCATAAGAATGAAATGAACTTTTAGCAGTTTTCTCTATAAAGCACACAGAGGCAGGATGTCTTACTATCTTGGTTTCACTCAAAGATTTCAACGCTTCCGACCAGCTTCAACAAATGTGGCACGGAGGATGTGTTCCAAAAATATTAAGTACTTGTATGTTTCTTTTTAAAGTAGCTAGTAGGATGGAGGACAGACTTTACGAAAAACTAAAGTGTTACTATGAGTTCAGTTTGCTAGCCATCCCAAAGTCCACTTGAGAGTCTCCGTAAAAATCCAGAGATATGGAAGTTATATTGATTCTGCTGCTCATGTATTACATTCTGTCAATTGTTTACTGAAATTTTTAGATTATTTTGATGTAGCACTACATTATTATTATATGTCTAAAATGTAGGATATCAACATGTGGGAATGGTGATGCTAATCTTTGTTGATAGAAAAAATAACACTTTGTAGCAAATTAAGAACATAAGATGTGTATCTGATTTATAAACTATACAGAGCTATAAAACTATCAGGGTTTTTGTTGATTTGACTTTTGTTTTCCCCCCCTAGTGAAAATTCCACTGAGTGATCAGGTTCTTGATAACTTATGTGGATTTCTGTCTCTGCCCTGGATTTACAGCCATCCTGATGATTTTTCTTTTAAGCCATCTGCTTTTGGCTTTGATCCTGTAATTTTGAGTGAAAAAACGGCACAGAGTTTCTGTAAGTATGTTGAAGTATATAAAACTCAGTATCTCTCTGGAATGATTCTTCTCAAATAAAATTTTCTTTGCCCTCTTATGATGATTGATGATATTCAAAGTTTAAATCAAGTAATTATCTTCTTTATTTTGTTTTTCTCTTTAGCACCCCAAACTCAGTCACACTGTGTATTCCTTCTGTCTCTCTTCCCAAGAAACATTCGTCTGGATTGGAGAAAATCCATTTATCATTGGGCACTACAAAGTCCCCACGAAGTAATTCGGGCTACTTGCGTTAAAGGATTCTCTCTCCTACTTCATCCATCAAGTGTGCGGTCCTGCAGTATGATTCCCAAAGCTCTTTTGTATGTATTAATGCTGCTTTTCTGTCTTCATGCAAGAAGAAATAAGAAATGTAGTATAAGCACCAAAATAAATACAAATTTCTATTTCATCCAGAATTTGCTAGATCTCAATTTCAGAAATCGTAAGATATCAACGGGATATCTGTAAGTGATGATGTCTGTATGCTAGAATAGTGTTCGCTTACCATGTCGGTTACAATACAAGTTACTTCACTAGTTGAAGACACCATTTCTAATTAACAATTTAATTAAGGAGGGGAAAGGAGATATCTTTGAAGTAAATATAAGTGATATTTCTTCATACGTCCCTTAAAATCTTTCCAGTTTCTCTGCCTTTTGTATATAAATCTTGGTGTCTTCTGTCCTATTGTGTCTAGTCTTCAGTTTCTTTATAACATGCCAGACTCGCCATGCCCAGTGCCATCTCAAATAGAACTTGAGGGTAATCTAAACAGAAGAAAAGTTTAGTGAAACAGATCTTTAAATTGTCTTAATAATGCTTTCAGTGTAGTTAGAGAATTTAGACGATGTAGAAATACAAATTTCTAGGTAAATGATCTATTAAAATTGTTTAATTTTTGTTTCCATTTCAGAAATCAAATCAAAGATGAGTCTGAGCTAGTCAAGGAGGCTTGTGCTGCTATAGTTGGGAAGTTGTCTTGCTGTCTTTCTGGTACATTCAGTGTACAACCTCCCTTAGCAGACTCTGCTATTAAGCACGTTACCTATGATATTTTATGTAGCAGCCTTACTGTGACCTCTGCTCATGAAAAAACTTGTTCTGTGCAAGCCTGTGTTTTCAAGCCATTTCTTATTCTCCTTGAGAATAAAGTATCCAGTTCAGTAAAGCTAGGTATGTGACTTTAACTTTGTTAACATTTTGCACTTCTGTATGAGATACAAAGTCACTACTTCTGTACCTTTCTCCATTCCTTTTTTTCTACATTGCTTTTTTTATAGCTATAAAGGTGTTTGAAATGTTGTATTTCAGTTGATATCACTGCTAATGTTTGATGTTGTCATTGATATTCTTTATAAGCTACCTTGGCATAATTTTGGTCTATGGCATGATTTTGGTCTATGGCTTTATCTAGAAATGTAATACTGGGTAAAATCTGAATTTTAAATAGCTTGTCTGGTTTGACAATATTTACTCTTTTGTAAAAAAATACAGTGTGCTTTATGGCTTACTTGCATCACTGTTTTGTGCACTCCAATAGATTTTTAAAAAGCATTAAAAATATATTTTTCTTTCCTCCTCCAACCCATGCCACCCAGCATTTATAGAAAATATACCTCATCTTTGCAAACATCTGGATTTTAACACTGATGAGTCCAGTGTGAAAATTCTTGTTGAGTCTTTATTAAATCTAATGGAAGATCCAGACAAAGATGTACGAGTGGCTTTTAGTGACTGCATAAAGAACATACTAGAATCCTTAGGCTCTGAAGAAGGATTGATAAAAGAGGTGATAAAACTCATATTTATTTGGGGGAGGGGGGTTTACTAACTTATTATGTTTTTTTTTGTTTTACTAATGTCAAACACTACATTTATTTTGTTTTCATCTGTTCCAGCTGTTTGTTTCAAGAATGAAAGAAGCCTACACAAATGCCAAAATATCAAGAAATAATGAACTTAAAGATACCTTGATTCTCACAACAGGAGATATTGGAAGGTATTTTTAATAGTATCTTGAAATTTGCTAGGTAGGGTCAGTTTGTGATGCAAAGTAACTTTTTGTTCAAGTGTAAATGTAAGATTAAATTACTTATTTGAAGGTTAGCCTTTGTCCAGAGTCCTTTGCAACTGTACTAAGCTATTGATTCATACGGAATATTCCTCATTTTCTTCTGCTGTGTCATAGGAAGTACAGATAAGCTATGCAAATACAATTATGAGTCCTTTTGCCTTACAGTAATTGTATATTCTTAAGTCATTTTATTAATGCAATGATTCTCTTTTCCTTTTTAATTCTTTTTCTTCTGCTTTTTTGTAAGGGCATCAAAAGGAGACTTGGTACCATTTGCCCTCTTGCATTTGTTACACTGTTTGTTGTCCAAGTCAGCTTCTGTGGCTGGAGCAGCATACTCGGAAATTCGATCCCTGGCAGCAGCTAAGTCCATAAAACTACAAGCTTTTTTCAGTCAGTACAAGAAGCCTATCTGTCAGGTAAAAAGAAAAGAGTTGGTGGTTTAGAAAGAAATATGTTTAGGTTCTCTTTGTGTGTTTTGAAAATGGTATTAAAGGTAAAAATTACAGTATTTTACAAGGTGAAATCTCATAGGACAAGAAAGAGATTATTTAAAAAACAAAACAAAAAACCCCCCACAAACATTCAGGAGGAATGGGAAATCTTTAACTTTGTCATGATCTTCTCCCCTCAACGGTATTGCTTTTCTTTTTTATTCCCTAGATGCTGTCATTCTGAAACAGAGGAGCTATGTAGTTTCTTGCATTGTGTGGTACCATTGCCATGAGAAGCTATGATTTAAAATTGGAATTGAAGTCAATGTTTCATAGGCATAATACATATGCGTATACATAAGACGTGATTGATTTGTTCTTTTTTTATACCCATTGCCTAAAGACAGAAGTTCTGTTTAAAAGAAAATTATCAAAAGCAGACTTTTCTAATTCTGAATATTTTTTAAAATAATGCAATGTCTGAATCCAGGGTTGCAAAATTAAATTAAATTATTAAGTGGATGATAATCCAGTTCTATCACAAAGTAATAATCATAGATCTATGTGCAATAAATGAGAAAGGAAAAACAGATGCATAGAAAGCGCAGTGAAACTCTTGTGTTTATTTTTAGGGAGCAAAAAAAGGAGGAAATAATACTGAATTTCTTCATGCTTAGTTTCTAGTGGAATCCCTGCACTCCAGCCAGATGGCAGTATTGAGTGGTCCGTGCCAGGGTAATGAGCTACAGAAACAAACAGCTGCTCACCAGAGAGAAATGGCTCTGGACATGTTATCTGAGATTGCCAATGTATTTGATTTTCCAGATCTAAATCGCTTTCTCTCAGTAAGTTGGTCAGTCCTTTTTACTCTTGATTGCTTTTTTTTTTTGTGTGTGTGTGTGCTTGTGGATTTCTATTTTAGTCCACAATTTTTCTGTGAAGGTCACAGATCTGAAATTTTTTTTTCTCTAGTTGCTGTTGCTTGTTATAGTATAGAATACTTTGAGACTGCTGCAACTGGGAGTTCAAATACAGAGGAACAGTTTTATCAAGTTACACTGATGGCTATAGTGCTAATTCAAGTGTGACAGACAATAAAATAACTTAAGGTCTAGAGTACTCATCAGGTATATCTCTATTAATGATTTAGGGCACTTGGAGGGATACTTTACAAGGTGTGATTTTTGCACAGTGTCTGCTTTCTTGTTTCAAATGAAGAAAACTCTTGTTCTGTGGATAGATCTGTTCTTGATATGGTTAGATATCTGTTTTACTTGAAGCCTAAGTAGTTTTGTACTCTTATTTTGCTTTTTGGTAGATGTGAAATGCAAAGCCGTTCAGTAAGCAGTGTTCTAGTTGATAGTCAGTTGGGGGAGTGTTGATGTGTGTGGGTGTGTTCAGTTTTTTTTCATTTAAGATTTCCTTTTGTGGTGAATCTGGACGGACACAGAAAATGCTAGCTCGCTACTTGTTTGCATGTTTCTCAGTATTGATTAGATGAACTCCTTAAGTAATTATTTTTATTTTATCTGCATTTTTACTAGGTATTTCCATTATTCATACCTTTGGTCATGTGTATGACCAGAGGTGTGGTGTTGTACTGACACAAATAGAAAAAAGCTGAACCCTAGGTTTTTGGAGGGGTTTTTTGTTTGTTTTTTCTATTAAGTGTTGTTCTTAATTTACCAGCGGACCCTACAAGTTTTGCTTCCTGACCTTGCAGCCAAGGCTAGTCCTGCAGCTTCAACACTTATTCGAACCATAGCAAAACAGTTGAATGTAAACCGAAGAGAGATTTTAATCAACAACTTCAAATACATCTTCTCTCATTTGGTCTGTTCCTGCTCCAAGGATGAGCTTGAGCGGGCGCTTCATTACCTCAAGGTACATTGGCGTTTGCTGTATTATACATGTAGATTAGGAGCAACAACTGATAGTGAGCTTTCTGCTTTATTTAAGTTAAGGTATTGCAAAGCATAGGTGGGGAAATTGTATGTGCAGAAGTTTTGTTCTTGTTATTTATAATCTGTTCCTTTGGCTCTGAGGAACTGTTGCAAGTTATTTTGGGAACTTAAAAAACTCTAAAACTAGAAGCTTTTTCTTTGATTTCTGTGGTAAATCAAGCAGAGTCGAATGCCTTCTGTCTCTCTGTGCTAGTTTCATTGTGGTGAAATGAAGACTTGGTTTCTGTTTGCTGTTTGATTATAGAATGAGACTGAGATAGAGCTGGGCAGCTTGCTGAGACAGGACTACCAGGGACTGCATAATGAATTATTGCTGCGTATAGGAGAACACTATCAACAAGTCTTCAATGGTTTGTCAATATTGGCTTCATTTGCATCTCATGATGATCCCTATCAGGGACCTAGAGAAATAACATCTCCTGAACAAATGGTAAGGATGTGAAAATATTCATCTTCAGTTTTGTTAAATAATACTTTTCTCCAGTTTGAGGGTGAAGACGATTTGACATTGTCTGAACATCACTTATTTCAGGCAAAAAGTGGAGGAAAGGCTGGCATTTCATATTAAGTATTCCTGTAATAGGGAGATACATACTGAGTATGCATAAAAAAAACAAACACAAAACCCCCACAAACAAACAAACAACACACCACCACCACACACACACCGCAAAGTCTTTCCAAAACAAAAAACCCCACGGCATAATAGGGAGGTCCTTCACTAACACTGATATTCCTTAAGGAACAGTGTATGTATTTGGGATTCTTCTAATTTGGCTTTCATAATTAGCATTTCATACTTGCTTTTTAATTTCTTAAGCATAGAAATGTGTTAATAGTAAGATTATTTGGGTTTTTACTTTTTTTTTTTTTTTTTTTCTCCTCCTCCCCCTTCCTTCTCCACAGGCTGATTATCTGCAACCTAAATTGCTTGGCATCTTGGCTTTTTTTAATATGCAGTTACTGAGTTCCAGCGTTGGCATTGAGGATAAAAAAATGGTGCGTAAACTTAATTTTGAATATTAAAGATAAGCAAGGACTATTTTGATATTCCAGACTTACTTATGTGCAACTGTCATTGAAGTCTCAAAAATACTAAGGTTCTGACACGATTCTTGAAAACTGGTGGTCTCACTGTGGGTAGGACTTCTGTGTAAGCTCAGAAGTTTTTGTTTCGTTTTTTTAATGGTCAACTAATGTACGTATTTCAGTCAGGCATGGTATGTGTAAAAAGTTAATCAACCAGTAATTATAGAGGAGGAATCCAAGTGTATGTTTTATATGTGTGAAAGAAACAAAGTGGAAGGTGAGGGAATTTGGGGGAAAACTGGAGTTACTACAGGGAGCAAGGTTATAAGGACACCAAAAGGCAAAACTAAAGAAAATAAGATGCAAATCCAAGAGAAACTGGGCTTTATTGGTTTTGCTTCTCACAGAACAGCTCCTTTCAGCTTTACAGTAGGGAGAATTTAGAGAAATCAGAGCTCACAACTTGAGACAAAGTCTGAAAATTCAGCTCTGTGCAGGCAGTGCTTCTAACCACAAGACAGGGCTTTTAGCAACCTCACAGAGGTAGTGCAGATGATCTCTGGAGGGGGATTTCTCAGTGCTAGAATGTGTATAACCTTTACATTGATGGACTGCATTTTCTCTGGTGTTCTTTCAAGCTTTTTGCTTTTCAGATATTCGTGTTGAGATGCTCTTGTTTTCATAGCCCCATGTCATCACGCTTTCTGCATCTTTCCCCTTGTATAGCATTTCTTCTGCTGCACTTGCTATTGTTTCTATCTTTTCTTGTTCTGTTGTTTGTTCTTGGTGAGTTTCCCCTTGCATGACCTTTCCTCAAGCTCAGGTTTCTTCCTGTGTCACTGATCTGTCATGCTGGGCATTGTGCTACCTTGTTTGGTACAGTGTTACTGTGACTGAAATATCTCCTCCTTTTTCTGCATTTCGGTATTTCTCTTCTGTCTTTCATCAGCCCCATTGACAACTAAGCTATTACCTGTTCCCTGAAACTTACCAATGACTTTTGCCAGAAGATGTATGTCAAATCTGTTGTTGATGTGGTGGTGTTTTGTTTTAATGCAAGTTTGTTTGTTTTCTCTGTATTTCAAAAACCTGCTCTTTTCAGCTTCCAAAAGTTTGGACATATAGTCAGTCATGTCTCTAACCCCCAAATCATTCCTCTAACCCTCAAATTCTTTATTGAAACATCAGTCTGAATTTCATGTCTTATAGGGCATGATTTCTTAAACCAGGGTAGTCTGGTTTTGTTAGAAAATATGGCTTTTATATGTTTTACTGAATATCTAATAGCCTAAAATGACTTTTCTCTGTGTCTAGGCTTTAAACAGTCTTATGGCTTTAATGAAGCTCATGGGTCCCAAACACATCAGTTCAGTGAGAGTGAAGATGATGACTACACTGAGAACAGCTCTAAGATACAAGGACGACTTTCCAGAACTGTGTTGCAGGTGAACTGATAGTGTACCCAAATAGTGACATACCTGCCATTTCTGTCCTTGAATACACTGGGGTTTTCTTGTAGACAATAATCTAAACCACAGAGCTGAAATAACTTAATATGCTTCTCATGACTTACCTAAAATGTCTTTATGCAGAGAAGAATCATTGATTATTGTTGTTTTGTTGTCTTTTCTTGTTTAGAGCCTGGGATTGTTTTGTTCGAAGTCTGGACCATTCATACCTTGGCTCCTTGCTTAGTCATGTGATAGTTGCATTATTGCCCCTTATACATATCCAGCCAAAGGAAACTACAGCAGTATTTTACTTTCTAATAGTTGAAAATAGGTAATGTACAAAGTATTTTCAGTTATATGGGTTAAACAGGAATGGGCATAACCCTAAATTAAAGTTGTCCGGCACTGAAATGAGAAAACTTGTTTTTCAGCAAAATAGTATGTTGTTCCATAAAATTCCCACTTATCTAAATTGCAACGAGATTTTGAAATTTGACAAGTGATAACCTCATCTGAGAAGGTGTTTTTTTTATTGTCCTTATAAAAATATATGATGCTATGGCCAAGTTACCACCCATTCAGACACTTTCCCCTGTCAGGTTTTCCGATTCTGTATTTTTTTTCTGCTGGTATGGAAAATTACTTCCCTCTACAGGGCACACAGAAAGAATAACAATAATTGCTAACACTTGCTCTAAGCTAGAGGGAAGTGTATGGAGTTGGAAATAGGGAGGAAAGGAGTTCTTTATTTGTTTCTTTCAATAATTAGAGTTATAATTATAGATTGCACAGAATTTAATGTTGAGTAAGATTTCATACATCCTCTTCATGAGGAAAGGAAGAGGCTTTCACAACTCCTCTTCACAACTGAAAATAAAATCAAAGTCTAATACAAAAGGCTTAAATTTTTGTGACTTAACCTTTTTGAAGACAATGTCGAGTCTTAATTCTTTTTCATCTTATGTTTTGTAGCTTAAAATTATAATTATTTTTTTATCAAGGATGACAGTTTGTATCTTGACTACTTTTCATTTTTCTGGCTTTCATTTTTCTTGCACTGTGTCATACCAACAGTATTCAAAATAAAAGGTGACAATAGGAATAATAAGGCTCTTGTAGAAGTCCATAGTAGCAAAATTGAAAGAGATTCCTTCATGTTAGGAACACAAAATCCTTTTCTTGGTTGTATGTTTTCTTTTCTTATGAGGAAAATTGGAACTGGATTCACATCAAATGGGATTATTCTCACCCTTTGGCCAGTGTCCAAAATTATGAGGGCCAAACCTGGTAGGAGGTGAATGGCAACTCTGAAAGCTTTGGATAGAACTGTCTTTAAAAGAGAAAGTCATTTAAAGTATAGAGGAATACCTGTGGCTTAGTTGAGTAACAAGAGAAACAATTTGTTTCATAGGTATATTTAATTAGATAAAAAAATTCATGGAATTTATTTTTTCTGCTTTTGAAGCCTCTGTTATTCTAGTCATTACATTTAACTGCTTTCTTTTAATGGGTTTTTAAGATTTTTCTGATCCAACTAATGTTTGCTATGTTCTTTGCAATATTTTTTTTTCTAACTTTTAGGGATGCAGTACAAGACTTTTTACATGAAATATATTTTCTGCCTGACCTTCCAGAGCTAAAAGAAATTCAGGTTGTCCTTCAGGAATACAGAAAGGTACAGCTTCTTTTATTTATTTGTTTATTTTTAATGTATCAAATGAATTCAAAACATCTAAAGTTTATTGTTAAGTGGAAATAGTATTTATCTGCTTCCACAACAAAACAGAATTTGTGTACTGCAGGAATATTTTCAAGTGGGTTCTTCTTTAGGAGTGAAATATGCTCACGTTTAACATGCTTGTTTCTATACCATCTCCTGAACGCTGACTTTTCATCTTTTTGAGACTAAAGAGATTATAAGATTAAACGTCAGCAGTATTAGCTATAGCGATGAATGTGTTTCAAGAGAAGCTAATTTGATCCCTCTTCCGTATTCTCTTTAAAGATAATGAAGTTTATGTGGTTTTGGGAGTACTTTATGGTCCGTTTCTTTTGCTTGCCCTCAGAATGGTTAGGTAACAGATGGGAAGTAGCGATTGTTTAGTGGGAATGAGGTAACAAATGTAAAAATTAATTTGATTTTAGATAATGAGGTACTCAAAGCAAAGCATTTTTTCTGATTTAATAATTTTTATTTACCCAAAAGTGTAAATATAGCACCTTTTTTAGGAACACATTTTAAAAAATAAACAGAAAGACAGTGGTATATGTATATAGATGAGAACGTAGCCAGAAAGGTAGTTGTTTGTGTGTTCTCACTTGTGTTCTTTGAGATGCTGCTTAACCACGTTCCTGTTTTATTTAACTTGAACTTCTTATGTCATGTCTTGTTCAGGAGTCCTCCAAAAGCACTGACTTGCAGACAACACTTCAGCTGTCTATGAGAGCTATTCAGCATGAGAATGTGGACGTTCGTATTCATGCACTTACCAGCTTGAAAGAAACATTATATAGAAATCAGGTATAGAAAATCTCTTTCAGTAGCATTAAACATAATCAAAGTAGCATCTGGATGAACAACCTGTAACTCATTACTGTTACTGGGTGTTCACATGAACTGTGTTGTTCTCCTCAATTTATTAAGCTAGCTTAATGTAATGGGGAGAAGGGATTCTTTTTCATCATGTTTCCTTGTAAGAGGACTTTCAAATCCTAATCTGTGTGATGCCGATTCAGCAAGGCTAGTGGTATATTTGTTATTTTTCTCAACTCTGAGGAAAGATGTATCTAAAAAGTCCATTTCGGCAATCTATTGTGTGGTCTTGACTGTTAGAACATGTATGGCTTTTGCGTTAGGAGACTAACACATTAAAGCCAGCATTTTTGTGAGTGTTACAGCTGAAAGAATCGATATGTGTGACTGTCTCACACATTTGGATTTTTTTTTTCTCTTCCTTCTTTGCCTTCTACCCTCAAAAAATATGAAACAACTTTATAGCCATGTGCAAGTCCCAAAGGTACTGCTTCACAAATCTGTGTGGTTATTAGCCCAGAGGGCTGTATGTGACCTATATTAAAAAAATCTGTCCCCGTAGTAGCTAAAGATTGTGTGACACTCTTCAGTCAGAAATTAGAAAAAATCCTAGCTAAGAGAACAAACAATCATTGTTTATATTCCAGGCCAATCGGTAATTCTTGCAGCTCAGGTCAGCAAAATCTTGCCATGTCTTGCTTTGTTAGAAGTCTAGCAAAATAATTGAGACAAATCAAACTTAATTAGTTCCACAGCTTGTGGAACTATTTGCTCTGATATGTTGGCTGTGGTTTCAGTTTTCATTAAACGTAACAATGGCAAGCATCTTCACATTATTAAGAGAAAAAAATTCTGTATTTGTACTAAAT